>NC_039363.1:24304740-24650632 GCF_003573695.1 Papaver somniferum | reverse complement strand
GTATGATCGACCCTTGTAATTGGTGTGACCGATCCTAGTAATTGGTGTGACCGATCATGAGTGTGTGTGACCTATCCTTGTAATAGGTGTAACGAGTCCTGGTAACTGGTGTGACCAATCACAAGTAATACCATGTGTAGATGGAACCGATCCTTGTAACTGGTATAACCGATCCTAGTGACTAGTGTGACCGATCACAAGTGTTTCCATATTTAGGTATAACATATCCTAGTGATTGGTAGAACCGATTGAACCCATGTGTGTGATTTTTTATTCGATCAATCACATAGTAGTCTTGGAAAACATGCAAACCAATTATAAACTTGTTTGGAAGTGTGGTATAACCGATTCCAAGAATGCAAATCCATGTAAATATAAAATAAGGATTTGCAGTGAAAAGATGTCAACATACTTTGAACACGAGCAGTAACTCTTATCATTTATTGTTCAAAGATATTCCTTGGTACTCAAAGTGATCCTGTGCCTAAATAAATAAGAATCTTTAAATTAAGGTTTTTGGTTTTATATGCTTTAATTACCGGAAATTAATGCATATCTTTAGCGAATAAAAATTAGTAATGTGCATTTAATAATTGGAGATTTTCTATTGAGAGATTTGGAAATATTGGACAAGCATTTATTGGAATTAGGAAACCGAATTCATTGCATATCTTGAGAATATTTTTGGTTTTGGAAATTCCTTGGTATCCAAACATCCTTGTTCTATAAATACCTAAGTTTGCATTTCTAGCAAACCATCCTAAGAGACGGGCAAACTTCATTTCTTGTTGTTTCTGGTGGAGCCGTCTATTCGGAGAGGAAAGTATCATAATTAGGTGAAATCTCTTACAACCGCTCGTTTAAATACTTTGTGGGATCAAGATGCTCTACGAGTACCATTGGTGGGAAACTAGATAATTGCAGTGTTATTATTTTTCAATTGATTTGATTGACTAACGATTGTTGTAACTCTGATTGCACCTAGTTTGTTTATACTTGAGAATCTTCGCTTCTGATATAAGATTCACTCAAGCTAGATCAGAGTATCGACGGGATCTTTAGAACCGTTTTTAGATCTAAAGACATCTTGTGATGATTCATTGTTAATAGACTCCGTTCTGTGCGTGATTGATTACAAGCGATGCAAGTGGTGTTGTGCAAGTTATTGAAGATTAAAGATGATTTGAAGACGAAGAAGATTTCTTATGGTTTTCGTATCTTTTGAATCGTGTGCACAAACCTTGATCGACTGAGATCCAACTAGAATCAGATTTATTCGATTGATTAGTTATGTGAGATCTGCATTCTCTATATTTCTCTTTGAGATTTATATCGATTAAGTGTGAATCTAAACTTGACTACTTCGGTAGTAATTGGATATATTGATCTAACCAGGCAAAGGAGGTTATTAGATTAAACATAAGAGCCTTTGTCAACGACTCACACCATGTTAGTTTACTCCTGACTCATCTGAGTCGTCTGGATCTGAGTGAAATCACCTGACTTATCTATATCTGACTCGATATGTTTGTTTTGAATCAGATCTGACTGAAAAAAACGCGAGTCGGTGGTTTGGTGCCGTGAGTCAGGGGTTTTTTTCTACGTGACTCAAATGGGTCCGAGTCAGGGGCTATGTCTGAGTCATAGGTCGAGTCAGTTCTGACTCAAAATGCAAAACAAACGGTCTGATTGCTGACTCGGCTCGAGTCATGGGTTGACTTAGATCCAGACGCCGAGTCAGCTGCAAACAAACAAGGTCTCATCTAAATTTTTTAGCAAGATTGATTAGAGTGGTTACCAAATAGATTCTTCCTTTCCTATTTGGAATACGATCCAAAGGACTTGTTATTCACGTGTGTGACTCTAGAAGTCGAAGGCGCAGGGATACTGTGGAACTAAGGGGTAGTCTGCTTGGTCTCACTATACGAAGTTGGTATAAGATTATGTATAGCGGCTTAATTCTGAGAGTATTAAAAACTGGACTAGGTCATAGGTTTTTCCTGCATTTGCGGTTTTCTTGTTAATAAAATCTTGATATGTCTTTTACTTTGATTTCCGCACTATAATTTTCTATTATAATAAAGTAAAATACACATATATGTTAACTCCACATTACTTGATAGTGATCCTATAGAGTTTGGTTATTACCGAACCTATTATCAAGTAACACACTTTGTCGTTGTATTGTCTCGATCTTGTACCCATAGTCAATCACACAAGTTATCTTGTTGTTGTATTGTCTCGATCTCGTATCCATAGACAATCACACGAAGTGTGAATCGAATTGTCGTATCGTGTCGACTTTGTCCATAAACGATCACATTCGGTAGAGGACTTATAGGTTGAAACAAAAGATTGTGGAGTATTTGGGTACCGTCGTCTTTTCAATTGGTACCAGAGCAGGTAAACACGAAAATATCTAACAATCTGTGTTTGGTGCGATCCAACCTATAAGAATTGAATCTAATGACTGATTCAGTTAACGTACCACCAAGATTTAATGGGAAAAATTAGCCAATATGGAACTCTACTATGAGATCTTTTCTTCAATCCCGAGATTTAAATACCTGGCTATTAATCGAAGAAGGATACGAACGACCGGAAGTGAAATATTCCAAAACCGAGTGTAAATGCTTAACGTTTTATACTTATGAAGAAAGAGCTCTTTCCAACCAGAATTCTGATGGTTTAAATGCCATAATACATGCAGTAAGTCATGATCTTTTACATCATGTCTTGTCATGTGAAACTTCCAAGGAAGCATGGATACTCTTGAGACTGTATTTGAAGGGAATGATTCAGAAATAGAAGCTCGTCTTCAATACCTCTCTTCTGAATGAGAATTCCTTAGAATGGATGATAATGATACCTTCGAGGAGTTTAACACTAAACTTTCTGAGATTGTCAATGCTTCTTTCTCGCTTGGAAATACTATACTTGAAAAGGAAATAGTACGCAAGATTCTCAAATCGTTACCATCCAGGTACGAGTCTAAGAAACATGCCATAATAGAAGCCAATGATCTTTTTATACTTTCTTGAATCTCTCTTGTATGAAAATTAAAGATCTTTGATAAAGATATGTTGTTGAAGAACATAAATGTTGAATTTATTGCCTCAAATAATATTAACCAATCTTCGAAATAAGTAAGTATAAATCGGGCCGAGGTAGGTTGTCTAGAGGATAGAACACTTTTTGAGAAAGAGCTTGACTCAACAATTATACTCCTAACACAACGAGTTAAGGATGTTTTATTGAAAACCAGACAAACTCCTGATATTTTTATTTGCTGGGTCAAAATGGTTTATTAAAGTAAAAAAACGTAATTACAAGAATTACAAAATGGGAGGCACAAGGCCTCCCCACCCTCATAAACCAAAGAGGTATTTAAAAATAACAAACTAACATAACCTAAAAGGCTATTAAACAACAAATCAATGATAAAACGAAAAAACACAAAGAAGAGAAGACTCTATTTGTGCTTAGCACTCCTCAATCTTCCTTTCTTCTTGGTCTTGGAAAAAATAGCATCCATAACGCAACAAACTCCTGATGCATTATCTCTTTGTCATGAAAAATATAATGGAGAAATCAAATGTTTCAAGTTCCGTGGATTTGGATATATGGCCAAAAATTGTTCCAGCAAAAAGGCTCAGAAGTGCAACAAAGCTTATTTCACTACCCTATATGATATTCTTGAGGAGAAACTCTATGAAGGAATATCAAGTTGCAATGCACTTTTTGACAATATTAACAGTGGTCTATCTAGTGAGTCTAATCAACTCCTAAATAACTATTTGGAAAAACTTGAGTTGGAGACTAAGGAAAATCTAAAGTTAATTAGGGAACTTGATAACCTTAGGAAATCCTTGTCAAATAAAACTCAAGAGGCAAAGTCTGAGCAAGAGAAACTTGTTGACATTCCTAATCAACCAAAGCTTTCAGAAGTTAATAAAGGAAAAGGTAATTCGTTTTCAAAATCTTCTGAATATATGTTGAGTTCCTTACGTGGAAGAGATAGCCACTCTGTAAACTTCTATTGGAATCTCCAACAAAATAAATTCATCAAGGGACTTCGTAGGGGCATAAAGACTTTGAAGGATGGTGAATTTATTTGATCTGGAAAAGAAGTTGCAGACTCTTCTAATGACAAGAGAAAGAAAGAACATAAAAGAGCACAATCTGTTGTTTTCATAAATCATCCTAAGGATGTTTTTGTTACCTAGGGTGAGATTAACCTTCACCTCAACACACACTGATTGTGTTGAAAAATACATCCTCACCTGTTGCCCAAAATCTTATTAGTGAGCAGGCATAATCTTGGGCAGAATTTGTAAGTATGTTCTTTTAGTAGGTAACAATAATCTCATGATTGATATATTTCCATATACCAAATTATATCGCTCCTTGATTTTCTCTTATCTTATATTATATATTCTTCTTGTCCGGAAGAAGACTATCTTGACATCAATGGAAAAATCGGTGAAAGAAGTTTCATTTCTTGATGATTTGGCACTATGTGCATCTGTCATGACAGAAACTTAAGAAGCTCTACAACCTGATAATCTTCAAAATTCTCTGAGAAAATAGATTCTTACTGTTAGAAGTCGTATCAGGCATCATGAACTAATGATAAAGGATTCAAAAGAAGCACTTCCTGATCTTCAATTGCAACTTTCTGAGATGAGGAAACCTTCTATTGGAAAGGAAAGTGCTCAGAAGAATTTGAATTCAGAATTCGAAAGTGATGTCCACATGACATGCGATTTGAGAAAATAAACATCAATGTTTTGATTTACTTCAAGAAATTGTATAAGTTCTATTTTAAACAAAACTATCATTATTTATGAATAAAATTATTATTTTATAATTTTTCTTGTGATAGTTACCAATTACATAGCTTGTGAAAGAATGTTTATATTTTTGCTATGTGTATTCGGTTTATGAGATGTCTGATTTCGGTTTTTATTAACCTTAATATTCGATCTCATATGAATGTAACCCTTATGATTTGTGTGGCTTTTTGATTTAGCGGTATTAATTTCTAGCCCATGTTCGTAGGCTTTATCAAAGGATCATAAGGTGTTCCGATTAAAACTCATATGTGAAAAGTCACAATATGTTCAATCAATTTTTGTTTACATGAGTTGTGTTTAGCATAACATATGTGTTTCGGTTTTTCAACTTTTGCTATTGGCACACATTAGTTAAAACTGAGTCAACCTTTCTCTGGTAGTTCTTTTGTTCTTGCAAGAGGATGACAACATACTGGGGGTGAGTTCTTATTTGAGCTTGCGCTTAATGATATATCTTTCTGGGAGAAGAGGCTGCAAAATTTGAGGTAACGAATTTGTTAGTTAATCGTTTTCCTGTTTAAGAAAAGCCTGTTTATATTGCATATATTTTGCTTTTGCTTAACAAAATTTCCGTACAATTGATATGTTTCGTTATATTGTGTATGGATGTGTGTGTGATTCAATTTTTTCAGGTTAAGAAACATTGTGCCAATTTATTTGGCTTATTGTTTGGTATCTTCATTGTTGTTGGGTATCAAGTTTTTTTGCCTAACGAAATTCGGTGTACTATAATGTGTATTTTTGTTTCAATTGCTTCTGGTTAAGAAAATAATAGTGCAAGTCTATTTATTTTGGTTTGTATGTATTATTTAAGGCTTAACAAAATACAAGATCATTGTTTAGTCCAATTGATTCTGGAATAAGAGAAACTAAGTTAATTCTAATCTTAGTTAGACTTATCAAATTGGAGAATTTGGTTATTCAAGTCTAATCGAATACCTTGACAAGAAAAACTAGTTAAGTAACCTGGTTTTTGTTTTGTCTAAAGGGAGATGTATAAGTTAGTGTTTGAATAATTAGAGCCTGATAAGAAAAATAAAGTTAATATTGTGGTCTTATCGAAATAAGCGGTTGTGCATACACAATCGGTCTAACAAGGAAATTAAGTCTCTTAGTCGATTTGTTAGACTATTAGGGAAAATTGCTTCAAGATTTTATTTATTTTTCGGTAAGTCCAAAATTGTATTAATAAATAGCAATATGTACATAGAAATTACAAGAAAAAGAGGTCAAGAGACCCAAAAAAACTCAAAAATTACTTGAATCTAAAATAAGAGACATATGGGAGTTCTATAGAAGTTAGAAAAAAGGTCTTTCATCGTAACTAAAACCTTCCCCATTACCAAGAAAACACCCTCTTTTTTCCATGACATCTGCAGCAAAATTTGCTTCACGATAAGTATGCTCAAAATCAATTGTATCATAAGCTTGTTGAATTTGGAACCAGCGACTCCTAACCATCCAAGGCACAACTGAATTGGTTAAATCCGTAACAACACTAATTGAATCAGAACAAACAATAATGTTGCGAACACCCCATTTAGAACTTCAGGAAATTGTTTCCTTGATAACATATGGAAACTAAATTACTTTGTAGTTTCGGTTTTAATATTGGTTATCTAAAGTGGTATGCGAAACCTTCGTGCTTAACTCTTACAGGTTATTTACAAGTCTTTTAGATTTGTAAGATCCTTTCTGTTTGTCCTTTATTTGCTCGAACTTTTGTCATTTTGTGACAAAAAGGGGGAGAAATATATGGTAAACAAGTGATTTTTAATCAGTAAGGAAAGGAAAATTGTGCTTAAACGTTATATATAACGAAAGAGTAAAGCATTGACTAAGGGGGAGAAACATATCATATTGTTGTGTAGTAATTCCTACTACAAAAGGGGAATAACAAAGATGTTCATATTGAATATTTACCTAGCTTACCTTTAAGCGGAGTAAAAGCCATTGTTATTCAAATGTCAACAACGACATTTATTGATTGAATATATGCAGGATATTGTGTTGTTGAAACTTGGAATCAAGCATATGAAGAATGAGTTATTTTATAAATCATTTAGCTCCATATATAATAAGAGTTTTGTCACTAAAATTGACAAAGGGGGAGACTGTTAGATCATAGATCGGTTGAACTCACCAAGCGTTGGTATGTCAAGTTTGGTTGTCATATTTTAGTATCAAAACTCATCTAGAGTCGCTTGATTAAATAGTAGAGTCAACTTCGTTTAGGTTAGACTAGAAAGTCAAGTAATGTTGAGACATACAAGTATTACTCCGAAGACCTGAAGAATGTGAAGAAGTAACGAACTACAATGCCAACATCATCCTTCCACTTGAGGTTAGTAATATTGACTTGAATTGTTTCATTCGTAACGTATGTTTCAAGTAGTTTTATAGTGAAAACATAACTGCAAAGTTGTACATATTGTACGTATTGTATAACACTCTAGTGATGTGATATGGTCATAGTATTAGGGAAGTAGACTAGGAAGTATAATGCTTATCTTTTGAACTTCGTAGATATGACATCGACATAATCTTGTATATATTGTTATGATTATGTGAATGGGTTATAGTGGAGATTTTCACCTAGGGAAAAAATATTTTACATTTGTTTAAAGGAAGTACATTCATGAAATTGTTTCGCGAATCGAAAGAGAAATCATTAGGCTTATTGGTCCGGCTATTCATTGCAAATCTTTGGATGACCAATATGTGTGAGATGGTAGAACCGATCTTAACTAAGGTTATGTAACTTTGTATAACTAATTACAATGCCTGACTTATGATTTGGTATAGTCGGTTTTTGTTAATTGGTGTAACCGATCTTAAGTAATCACCATGCGATGGTATGGTTGATCCTTGTAATTGGTGTGATCGATCATGAGTGTGTGTGACCGATCCTTGTAATTAGTGTAACCGGTCCTGGTAACTGGTGTGACCGATAACAAGTAATACCATGTGTAGATGTAACTGATCCTTGTAACTGGTGTAACCGATCCTAGTGACTGGTGTGGCCGATCACAAGTGTTTCCATATTTAGGTATAACCGATCCTGGTGATTGGTAGAACCGATTGAACCCATGTATGTGATTTGGTATTCGATCAATCACATAGTAGTCTTGGAAAAAATGCGAACCAATTCTATACTTGTTTGGAAGTGTGGTATAACCGATTCCAAGAATGCAAATCCATGTAAATATGAAATAAGTATTTGCAGTGAAAAGATGTCAACATACTTTTAACACGAGTAGTAACTCTTATCATTTATTGTTAAAAGATACTCCTTAGTACTCAAGGTGATCCCGAAATAAATTAAGAATCTTTGAATTAAGGTTTTTTCTTTTATATGCTTTAATTACCGGCAATTAATGCATATCTCTAGAGAATAAAAATTAGTAATGTGCATTTACTAATTGGAGATTTTCTATTGAGATATTTCGGAAATATTGGACAAGCATTTATTGGAATTAGGAAAACTGAATTTTGCCATTGATTGCATATCTTGAGAATATATTCAGTTTTGGAAATTCCTTGGTGTCCAAACATCCTTGGTCTATAAATACCTAAGTTTGCATTTCTAGAAAACCATCCTAAGAGCCAGGCAAACTTCATTTCTTGTTGTTTTTGGTGGAGTCATCTATTCGGAGAGGAAAGTGCCCTAATTAGGTGAAATCTCTTACAACCGCTCGTTTGAAGACTTTTGTGGGATCAAGAAGCTCTAGAGTACTGTTGGTAGGAAACTAGATAATTGAAGTATTATTAGTATTCGATTTGATTTGATTGACTAACAGTTGTTGAAACTTTGATTGAACCTAGTTTGTTTATGCATGAGAATATTCTCTTCTGATATAAGATTCACTCAAACTAGATCAAAGTATCGACGGGATCTTTAGAACTGTTGTTGGATCTAAAAACATCTCGTGATAATCCATTATTAACAGACTCCGTTTTGTGCGTGATTGATTACAAGAGATTCAAGTGGTGTTGTGCAGGTTATTGAAGGTTAAAGAAGATTTCTTATTGGTTTTAGTATCTTGTGAATTGTGTGCACAACCCTTGATCGGTTGGGATCCAACTAGAATCGAATTTATTCGATTGATTAGTTGTGTGAGATCGACATTCTCTATATTTCTCTTTGAGATCTATATTGATTGAGTGTGAATCTAAACTTAACTAATTCGGTAGTTATTGGATAGATTGATCTAACTAGACAAAGGAGTTTATTATATTAAACATAAGAGCCTTTGTGAACGACTCATCTAAATCTTGTAGCAGGATTGATTAGAGTGGTTACCAAACAGATTCTTCTTTTGCTGTTTGGAATACGATCCAAAGGACTTGATATTCACGTGCGTGACCCTAGAAGTCGAAGGCCCGGGGATATTGAGGGAACTAAGTAGATAGGGGTAGTCTGCTTGGTGTCAACTATACTAAGTTGGTATTAGATTTTGTATAGCGGTTTAATTCTGAGAGTATTCAAAACTGGATTAGGTCCCGGATTTTTCTACATTTGCGGTTTCCTCGTTAACAAAATCTTGGTGTGTCTTTTACTTTGATTTCCACATCATAATTGTTTATTATAATAAAGTAAAGTACACATATACGTTAACTCCGTATTACTAGATAGTGATCCTATAGAGTTTGGTTATTACCGAACCTATTATCAAGTAACACAAACTTTTGTTGTATTGTCTCGATCTTGTATGCATAGTCAATCACACAAGTTATCTTGTTGTTGTATTGTATCGATCTCGTATCCATATACAATCACACAAAATATGAACCGAATTGTTGTATTGTCTCGACTCTGTCCATAGACGATCACATTCGGTAGAGGACTTATAGGTTGAAACAAAAGATTCTGGTGTATTTGGGTACCCTCGTCTTTTCACTAAGAATAAGAGTGATTATCTTATCATATTGATATAAAATTTTCACACTGTGTGATCCTCATGTTTCTGGATTTTGTTTTGGTTATTTTTGAACTAACTATCACAGAAATTAAGTTGAGCATTCTTCTTAATTTACAAGTCTTGTTTTCAAGATGTTATGTGATATCATCTAAACATCCTTTAACATTGTTCTAGATAAGGAATCCTGTTTTTCATGGGTCACGGTATCAGTACGGGTTCAATCCTACTAAGGGTCTATAAAGGTTGCGGTACGCGTACCTTTCTTCTTCCTATTATCGTCAGCGTCCGAGAAGGATCAAGGAAGAGTGAAGTAAGCGATCATATACAAGGGAGTTCTTCAAGTAAGATTTTAATCTTGTTTTTCTTCTCTCAGTTTACTATTTTTAGCTATATATGAAAATCTAATGGAGATGATAAGAGACTAGGAAGAATTTCTAAGGGTCTTGTTGCATCCACTCACATAAGTAAGATTATACCAAGTGATCAAGATCATATTAGAATTGTGTTTGTTAATGATTCTAGTAGTAAGACCTTTGAAAAAATTTCTACTAGGGATTTCATCATAGAGAAGAAATTGGTAAAGGAAAGTGGTCAAAAAGAAGATTTATCTTTTTTTGAGAAGTATAATCTTGGTAACATCTTCAATGGTCTTGGCGAAGGATTTGACACTCTTACAAGAATCTTTTATGCTAACATCTATGATGTTAATCTTGATAAATTTGTCTTCATGACTATGATTAATAGGAAAAAGATTCAAGTTGATAGAGAGTTGATTTCAAAGATTACCAAAATTTCCTTAGGTATTTTTTGTTTTCCTAGACCAAAGGAAGAAAAGCCATCATGTGAAACTATTTCTTATGGTATTTTGTCATAAGAGTTTTGATTGGATAGAGGAAAAATCTCCTATCCAAGATCTTAGTGTACCTTTAAGGATCTTCGGTAAACTTGGCATTTCTAATCTTCGTCCCTTAACAGTTGAGAATTCTCGTTGGAGTCGTGAATTTTCGGAGTTGGTTTATTTTCTTGAAATGGGTGCTCAAGGTCTTGATATTTGTGGATTTATTATTCTCCAAATGATTTCAATGACGTCATCTAACAAGAAGTTAGGCTTCCCATGTTTAATTGGGAAAATATGTCGAAAACACTCCATTGCTCCCATTGGTAACTCTATTAAATCCCAAACCGGTTCGTCCAAGCATTATCAAAGTATGAAGATGAACTTCTACAAAAGACAAATATGTGATACCCTTGACGGTTCTTGTGATCATACCACCTTGAGTCTTCTTCAAAAAATTCACAAGGGTGTTTGTAAGGTCAATTCCAAGATAAAGTGTGTGCAAGAACAATTAAGTGTGATTGCTACAAAATTTCCCGAAATCAAGGAAAAAACGGATAAATTCAAGCTTATTGGATGTATTCCGATGATGATGAGGATGATGCTTAGCTTATTCGTTCTATATCATTAATTTTTAGGAAACTCCTTGTGAGAATTTATTCTTGTGTTCGAGAAGGATAATTAGGGTTTGGTATAGCATATACTATGATTACACAAGCTATTTCCAACATTTTTCATCTTGCATGTTTTTAGATTTGTTTATTTAAGTTCTAAGTTTTTGGAAGATGAACTTGCAGTATTTAATATTATTCGTTTTATATATTGCAAATGTCTTATGAGATATATGTGCCTTTACATTTTTTGTTTTGTGCTATCATCTCATAAATGCTCAAAAATTAAGTCTACTATGCTATATGCATATAGTGATAAAAGATAAAATGAACTTTTTGAGATATTCCACAGTATTGATTTTTCCCTGATCCCCTTTATGTGAAAGTACTGTATTTACTCCGTAAGTTTTCTTATGTTGAGTGTTTCCGGTTAAATTAATCAAAAAGATTATCTTATGGTTAATTTACTCGATGTTTACTGGATACAAATCCGTGTAATTTGTTAATGTCCAAAGAGATCCTTCTTTTCTCGTAAAAGTAAGGTCGCTCATGTTGTTCTCATGGGAGTGATATTAAATGGGGGAGAGTTCTTAAATGAACTTGTGCTTAATTGCTATATCTTTGTGGGGAGAGCAGTTGTGGAATTTGTAGGGGTTAATTTGTATCTTAATAAACTCCTTGACGAATACACTAAGTTTTGACAGTCATGAATTATCTTTTGATAATTCATAACGATCCCGTAGTTTTCATAACTTTGCCGATTTATATTGAAAAAAAGGGGGAGAATCATTTAGTAGTTCACACTACATACATATGGTTTACGGATCATTATGTAAGGGGGGGCAGATACCATTCTATAGGTTTTACCTATTGTGCAAAAAATGGAAGTATTGACTAAGGGGGAGTGATACATATCACCGTAGTATTATTTCAAAGTTGTGACACAATTGGACTTTGATTAACATAATAATATACTATGACACTGAATAACAATGATTAAGAACATTTGTTCTTGAATTGTTATTGCTAGAATCTTCAACAACAATGATGCTGAGTTGAACACATTCAGAATCGATGGAGAACTTGAAGTAACTAAGAATTCAAGGAAGTTGAAGATCCAAGGACAAGCATGATGGATCATAAGCGACAAAGTTTATTTATTTTGTAATCCATATGTATTGATAGTTTTGTCACTAAAATTGACAAAGGGGGAGATTGTTAGAGCACTGCTCAGTCGAACTCGCAAGCATTGCTATCTCAAGATTGTTTGTCAAGTTTAGTTGATCAAAACTATATCTTGGTTTCTAGTCTACTTGTAGTTATGTCTCGTATTAGGACAGAAGTGTGCAGTTGAGCATTAGACTTCACGACATTCACCAATTGAAAAACAAGATCTACTGAAGACCTTGGAGAAACTTCGACGACAAAAGGTATGTGGATACTAAGACTTATCTATCACTCAGAAGTCTATTCAATTTTATCTTCTAATGAGACTAAGTCGTATAACTATATAGACTTTGTGTTATACACATTTGAAATTTTGAGTCGAGTTAATATCGTTTATATAATTCTCGAAATTTGAGTTTAAAGCTTAGAATGCTTCATCATCTACTTGAAAAATTTAGTTGTAAACAATTCATTTGATGGAAACTAAATATTAAGTCATGATTGATCATGTGAAAATAACCTTGAACATCTTACATGATCTGTGTGAGACAATCATTTGATGTTAACTCGGGATGTTTCATATTGATCAAATAATCATTTGAAAATTACTCGAAGCTAGTGGTATGTGTAATATTACCATTATCGTATTCTAAGGATGTTTCAAATTGATTAATGAAAGTAGTTTTAGAAATACTACCAATATCTGGATACAACATAGTATGCGTACCCAGTATGCGAACTGTGAAGTGCTAGTTCAGGTCCGAAACTCTTATTTACGAATGAGTTTATCTGTGATAGGCCTGAAACTGTGGTTTGCGAATAGTGTTTGCAAACGGAAAAACTAGGCAAGGTCCGGAACGGTAGTTCGCGAACTCAGTTTGCGAACTCGGTGGTTAGGTTCTAAAATCGGTAAGTATGGCAACTTGTTCACATACTCTGTATGCTAACTATTGTCTACAGTCATGAACTCAAGTTCGTTTGCAAACCGTGGCATTATTTTCATGAATTGGTTCTTGTATAAGTACTTCGTACACTTACAAACCAAGCCGAATATGTTTCAAATGATTCATGGATATTTCTATGAGAGAGTGGACATTTGAACAACTCTCTTATAACACATTTAGATACATTTGATTATTTATGTCATTGGTTGATTATCAGATTTGATCTAGAAGTGTTAGATGAATATAACTAAGCTAAAAGTGTTCATATAGCTAACTTCGGTTAACTGTTATTAATCCAACTTGTTATACACGTTTAGGTACGGTTCATGCATATCTAAATATAAGTATATTTCATATGTGTATATCAAGCTAAACCATCTAACCATGGAGATTGATTGCTTATTTTCTAAGCAAATTCAGCTTGAATCTTAAATCAGGAGTTTATCTAACGGTGAATATTAATTGCTTTGTTATTAAGCTATCTTAGCTTTGATTGTAAGCATCCTTGATTTGAAAGACTATATAAGGAGAATCTCTAGCGCCTGGGAAAGAAACCTAATCCCGACACTTCCACATGTCCTAGTTGAAAATTAGAGTCGATTCTCTCTTAACCTAGGTTTCCAGTTCTTCTGAAAAACATTACTAGGTTTAACGACTTAAAGACTTCGGTTGGGATTCGTGAAGCCAGGTCCAACTATTTTCTTTGTACTAGCGTATCCTGATCTTACTTTTTCTATCGTATTGAGTTTAATCTTGTCTATGATTTTCTCGAGATTTATATCCGATAGGTAATAAAAAGTAATCACAACGGTTTCTTCGTTTCAGACTCTTGTGATTGCGCAATAACTTCTTTTCTTAATCAGTTAGGTTATTGTGAGGTGACTAATATTCTAGGATGCTCTTCGGGAGTATAAGGCCGGATTATTAGTTGAGTTTCCTGTTCACCTTGATCTTTATCTTAAGATGGAAGCAAAAAATAGAATAAACTTATATGTGGGAGACACGTTTGTTTAGAAGTCTTTGACTTTGGGTCGTAGCAACTTCTAGGCTGTAAAGGACGTCAGCTAGGAGAATCAAGTGCGCAGAGTCTTGCGAGATTCAAGAGGTGTAAGGAACGCGGCTGTACCTTAACCGATGTGAGACTTGGTTAGGGATCAAATAAATTCCATTTAGAAGTTAACTTGTGGCAGGCTAGAGTGTGTAGAGGCTTAATGCATTCTGGTGTTCAAGTCTGGACTAGGTCCCGGGGTTTTTCTGCATTTGTAGTTATCTCATGAACAACGCACAACTATGATTGGTCTTAGGTACCATCCGAGTTATTCACATAACAATCATATTCACGGATTCCTGTTGGATTTACTGATTGTGTTAAGAAAGGGATAAAACTCTTTGATATCTTTCTTGTTTAGTCCATACATATTTTTGAAAGAAATAGTTGGGTGTGATTGTTGTACCCCCGCTTCATATTGTTCAAGGATCATTAAGTTGGTCTACTTGCAATTATATTGGGTATTGTCGTATAGGTCCAAACAAAAAAGTTGGTGGTGTATTTTGGTACCCACGCGTTTTCAAAAATTAAAGTAAAAAATACTAGTATATTAATTACACTTAGTTATTAAATAATTTGTTCAGTCTTGATTTATGATTACATCAATGATGTATCTGATATACGTTAAAAGGAAAAAAAAATGCGAATTTACTCAGTACTCGTCTTTTAACATATTGATATTTGTGAATTTATCAAAAAATAATATTTTAAATTCGTAAGGAACTACTAACTATAAAAAGACCAAGATTATACGCCAAAAGTGGCACTAGATAGTGATTGGCTTATAAGAGAGTAGTGTAGATTATACTGGTCGGTATTGTAATAATAATGATTATATGTTACAATATTTATTAATAATAATTGAGGTAGTGGTGATGACAATAATAATTATGTGCAGCGAAAATGATATAGTGTGAATACTTGATTTATACTTGGTAATTAGCATATAGTTGGACCATATGGAGGTATTTGTGTTTAAGTGGAACACAATAACAAATAGATAGCTAGAGGTGGTGATGAGGATAATATTAGATAAACAAGGTGGTTACAATCCGTGACACCATGAGTCGCCGACAATATAGTAATTCATAGTTCCACTGTATAAACATAAATTTTACAAAGCTATCACATTAGCTCAAATTAACGTTTGATTATTGTTTCACGTTAACGAGCATACAGATGAACTAATACGTTCAAATAATAAAAAAATCAAGTGTTAACAAAGTTTAGACACCAAATATAAGATGGTGACCATGTATTGGTGCCTATCAATGATAAACTTATTAAGAATTAGAGAACATAACTAAAAATAAATACAACAAGGAAGAAGTTTTACCATCCCGCTTCTTCAAAATTATTGTAATGGTAACCTGAGGAAACTTCTCGACTAACTCACTTATTTACCGGGTATTTAAAAGGAGAAAATCAACACAAGGTCATAGCCTTCGATTATAACAATAACATTATTAATCCATCAGTTTTACGAATATTTGTATAAGTGCTGGAGTATCAAGTGAAAATAATACTTTATATATGACAAAATGAAGATCAGGAAACTATAGTTCAATTATTTAAAATCAAGTAACGATGTCGTTTACTTCTGGTTGCTCAAAATTTGAAACAAACGCTCACATACCGTAATAAAACATCTACATCTACTTCCCATGCATATGCGTCACAACGGATAGTTGCTCTGGTCCTAAACTTCCGGTTTAGACATTCGATATACTTCCCATTGGCGCTGCTCTCTTAGCAAGTAGTGTAAACGGATAACATCCATGCATAATGAATCATCAAATATAGAATTAACTATAAAAAATGCAAAACACTTTAAATTTCTTGAAATTTAGCGTATACATTGCGGTTTAAGCTTCAAGCATATAAATACAATGCAGTTTCACAAACTAACATGTAGGCACAAACATTTATTCATGACTCTTCTTCTCTAATATACCATCTATACTAATTTAATCAAAATGATATTTTTACCATACATTCATTGTTATATTAATTTTTCATGAATTTTAAAAAAAATAATGGTTCAAAGTCGAGTTACGAATGGTTCCATATGCTTAGCCTAGTTTGAAATCCAAAAGCGTTACTGCCAGGAATATGTTATTTGTGGCATTTCATGAGCCTTAAAGTTTTTCCAACTTAAACATAACAAAAATGGGTTACTCATATCCAAAAATCAGAGTACTCTATGTAGAATAGGTTGTTTAGTAAATGATGCCATGTTTTACAAAATCCACAACAATGTTCTCTATAATACAAAAAATTTATCACTTCTACTAGTCTGATTACCTGGAATTTTGGTCGAGTTCTTCTCACATTGTTAAATATGATATATCCAAAAATCGCCAAGAAATTAGGTGTATACCGAGTTAAGCCGACTGAAGTTCGGAAAAAATGTTTTTTTTCTTTGTTCTATTTTTCTAACCTATTCGAGTTAATGCATTTTATTGCACCTATAAATCAAGTTGTACATCCTATTACTAAACTAGGCTTTCAAATCAGGATTAATAATTATAACTTAAATACTAGAACTTATTCTTGTTTACGTTGATTTCTTCCTTGTTGTTGCTGGAATCTATCCTTATTTTCAACCAGAGAAAAACTATGTTTATTTACTCTTTCTAAGCTAAAGTTAGGGTTTCTGATTATCTTCTAGGTCGGTTCTAGAATAAAGCGGTTAGAAGATAACCAAAGAGGAGAGAGAAATATTAGAAGTCTGATTTCTATTAAAGAAATGATCTTGTTTACATTATCAGCATTTCTGGCTAATTATACATTGTACAAACATGGAAATTACATGTAAATGACTAAGCATGTGACGGAAGAGACCCAGTTGGATTTTCCTCCTTGCGCTTGTTTGGACCTGGGATAGCTCTTCATCATAACTAATCTATCTTTCCAGGTCTTTATTCTGCTGACAGCGTCAAGGTTCTTCTCAGCTATGCTTTTGTACTTAGGTCTTCCGCATCTCTGTTGTGTTTGGAAACCTGTGGTTTAATCTTCAAACATTTAAATCAGGTCCTCGACATCTGACCTTGAGTCTTATCTCATATCTCAGTTGTACTACTTTTCAACTGTGAGTTCTTGGATAGATGTTATATTTTGTCACCCCCCCTCCCATCCCTCCCGTTTAATTAAAGTGAGTATGTATACCTTTTTTTTTAATTAAGATTTAGCACATTTTTCTTTGACAACTCATAGTTCTTCGATAGCTCATAGATTTATTTGTGTCGACCTCTATCAGCTTATTTTTCTGATGTTTAATAGGATACCTGGGTATATTATTTAGGTGTCTACTCCACCTTTTCAAGTGACTTCTGGGTATTTTGGGTTTTTACAGGTTGTACACTTGTCTCCTTTCCTTACCAAAAGCAAAGTGTCTTTTCAAAGATATTATACATCAAATTTTCAATGATCTTGTAGTTTGTCTTGTTATGTCAGACTAGGTGGTTTATACCGTCTTAAAGACTTAGTTAATTTTTGTAACTTTTTATATTATGTCAGACTAGGTGGTTTATACCGTCTTAAAGACTAAGTTAATTTTTGTAACTTTTTATATTATGTTATGCTATTGAGCTGTTTTGCTTTGTGATCGAGCTAGCCAATCTCGTGATACTCAAATATTCGCTTAAAGTATTTTTTTGTACTGTCGCTATTTATTAGCACAATTTTGAATTTTGGAGTATTGTTCGCCTTAGTCGGCGCTAATGAAGATAGCCAACTTTACCGAGAAGCATACCTTCACAATTTGGTGATCGTAGTCCTTGATTTGAGAACTCAATCATTGTTATCACTTTAATCTAGGATCTATGATCAGATTTTCGGTAATATGAAGTTAGGGTATTTGATTATCTTCTAAGAAATAATATAAGTCTGATTTCTATTAATCAAATGATCTCGTTTACATTACCAGCCTTTCTGGCTATTTATACATTGTATGAACATGGGGATTACATGTAAATGACTAAGAATGTGATAGCTGGGACCAATTAGATTTCCCACCTTGCACTTGTTCGGACCTGGGACAACTCTTCGTCATGACTAATCTAGCTTTCCAAGTCTTCACTCTGCTGATAGCCGGTTCTTCACAGCTACGCTTCTGGACTCGGGTCTTCCGTATATATGTTTGTTTCTCTGTTGTGTTTGGAAATTTTTGGTTTAATCCCTAGACATCTGACCTCGAGTCTTATCTCACGTCTCAGCTGTCAGTTCTCAGGTAGATAGCTTTTCAAACTACTGAAATCAGATATAAGTTCTCATTGTTAATTCTCATATTTTTATCTAAAATACCGTAATTAAATGAAATGTTCATGCTAGGGTTATCTTTAACTAGAAATAACCCATGTCGTAATGGCACAACATTCATTTATTTTGTGTATGATGTAATTAAATTATTTTGAATCCCTTTTAGTTATTTATGCATCCATCAACATGTTTCACATATTATGTATTCAAAAAAGAAACCATAAATACTCTAAAATTTTCTATTTATTGTAATATGTGTAACGAAAGGCCGAATGCACATGAATTATTTTTACACAAAATGATGTTCAAAATCTGTAAAAAAAAAAAAAAAACTTTTGACAATTAATTTTCAACTAACCCATGGCTCTAATTAAGGGAACCCTTTTGTTTCATGTGCGGCAGGACTAACAATAGTTTGCCACACAATGCGAGTTTGAAATTTTTAGATACAGATGATCAGTATATACTAAATGAATGATATACTTTTCACTTAATTGTCTTACCTTTCGTCATCATTTACCCAAAAAATATCACCAGGTAGTCTGAAAGATGTTACATAACAAATTTAAAGTTAAGGATCTTGTGTGAATGCAACTGATATATGAATATATGTTAATAACCGAAAATTAAAACTTAAACATATCCGTGTTTGACGTGGTTGTTTGTGGATAAAAATTATGGAAGAAGAGACAGAGACAGTAATCAGTGTACTTAGATTACGCGTGTGAAAAATAATATGAATAGAAGGTGGAGTTTAATTATTACCATTTTTTTAATCGTAAAAAATAAATAAATAATTTATTTGGTTTTATTGGTTAAGTATGACGTTTTAGTAAAAACGAAAAGGTTATTAACCTAGTTCAACTTAAATTAAAAGATATTTGATAACCTCATGAAACATACGAACTTATGATAATTAATTTACTAATTCTAATTATGATCATGTTAATATCAATTTGGTTGAATGGCATAATTAATTAGTTTTAAGGCTCTTGAGTTATGAGATGATAACAAACTACATAAATATCCTAACATTGATGCATTGAGAAACTCCACAAAAGGTCAATCCATGTAAATTCACGACGGAGGGAGGTTACAATTCATAGGGTCGTCAGATGTCTATGGCTAAGATGAGACTATGATGGTTGGATCATTCGCTTGTCTCTCAAAATGTTATTCGTCCGTACAAAGTTTAAAACTCGTGTTTTTTTTTGTATTATAGAAGATAATATGGAAATTAAAAACATTATTTATAAAAGAGATGAGGTCAGCAGATACTCCAATTGCAAATCCCCTGATTTACCAATTGAAGGTATTATGAACCAATCCTTAACTTGTAGTTTATTGAACACTTTTTCTTATTAAGGCATTTTAACTCTGGTTTTTGACAGGATGATCATATATATCTTATGATTTTTACCAGGATTGTTCATATGGTATTGCTTCAAGGCAACTCTAATGCCCTGGATTCCAGGATAAAATCTTAAAGTGAATACACATATGTTCTTTCTTCCATTCCATTGAAGGAAAACAAAAGGTTGGTGTGGAAAGGGAAAAGATTTTGTATCACGCAATTCATGTAGATGATAACAAGTTTAAGAATTTTTCTAAATATATATTTACTAAATATGGAAACATATTTTGGTGGCCACTAAATATTTGTTCACTCAATATGGAAGTAAAGCATGATTTTTGATGAGAGTAAATAGAAAAATGTAGAACATAATTTTGGTGGTCATTATGCATTGATTTTTATAGCTAATATAAATGAGTTTTATGAAATTTTCTTTTACCTCCATTTGCTCCAGGGAAATAAAAGTATTAGCAGATTGATCACTAGAGACCTCCTCGGTAGTTACTATTTGCATAGTAGATCCAGGATCAACCAAATTATTAGCTCCAGGACATAATTTATAACTTACATATGTAAACTAGATGAGTTTGTGAAAGCCTCTCAAACAACTATAAATTCTCGTAAAGATTTAAAAGCACACGGACCTAAGTGGTCCAAAAACGCAAATACATTGTGACTTTAAACTGTGTGAACCTAATGGATCTGACCCGTATCCTGCTAAATTATTGACCCGTATTAGGATCGCATACGACCCATATTCGACCTAATATACAGTTAACTCGATCTACATCAACACACAATATGACTCACACTAGTCAGAATCTGACTCGTCTAAGTCACTTCATCTTCTCCATGAAGAACTTTAAAAATTAAGTTGACATCTTGTCTTCTAAACTTCATATCTTATTCATTACTGTTAGAGCACTGATCGGTCGAACTCGCATGCGTTTCTATCTCCAGCATGTTTGTCAATGTTAGTGATCAAAACTATAAGGCTTGATTTCTAGTATACTATAGCTACGTCTCGGACTAGGATAAAAAGTGTAGTTGAGCTCAAGAAATCCATGGCGATCATCATACAAGACGAAGAACTACTCAAGGAACTGGTGGAACTTCATCGACTAAAAGGTATGTGGAGACTTGAACTTATCTATCACTCAAAATTTTATCTACTTTATATCCTATCTTGAGATAAAAGTCGTTTTGCTATATAGACTTTGATTATACACGTTTGCTATTTCGAGCCGAGTTTATCTCGCCTATCTATTTCTCGAAATATGTGTTGGTAAGCTTTCGCTTTGGCCAAGTTCATCTTTACCTAGTGATGAAAGTCATGTTATGTTTCAATCACTTTGATAACGGCTTTGACGAAAAATGGTTTGTGAATAACAACTATATAACGTCCTCTAAGAATGTTTCAATGATTGAAATGAAAGTTTAGATTATATAACCAATGTTGGATATAAGCATTGTGTGGTAACACATATATGTATAAGTCCTTATTCCTTGAACCAAAGTATGCGTACTTTGTTGATCAGGAAAATCGGAACAAGAGCTGTGAACCCAGTCCGCGAACTGGCGGAGGTTCTCATCCCGAGAATATCTGCTGGAGTTTGTGAACTCCTCCCGGGAACTTAAGTCCGCGAACTAAGTTTGCGAACTTAAGTTAGTTATATCTAAAGACGATTAATTGTGAACTTATATTTATATAAACTAAGGAATGCAAATTGCAAATCGTGGATGTAGAGTTCATGAATCGATTCGAGTGAATCGAATCGTTTTTGCTTCGATTGCGTCTTGTATAGTTATATAAGATTTATACAATTGAACAACTCTCTAACTAGTTCATTTGAGTCATTTGAACTAGTTATGGTAAATAAGAATATGGTTGATATGAAAGTGCTCATATGGCTAACCATGCCTGGGCGAAGCCATATTCTTTTAGTATATACTTTCATATGTCTCTCTCCTAATTGCTCTGGCGACTTTTGATTTTTTTTTTTAGGTTTTTTTTTATTTTTTCACGTTTTCTTCATTGTTTGATCATCTTTGGATGGTCTACAATGGGAGAACAACATGATCATGGTTCGTCTAAATCTGTTACTGCTTTTACATCCTTTACAGACATGGTTAAAGCTAAACAAACGCTGAATCCTACCATTATTGATATTGGCAGCCTGCCAAACCCTATTTTTCATGATGATAAACCCTCTATGGAACTTCCATTAGATTTTTTTCAAGAGGAGTGTGCGGCCTGGAATTTCAGTCTCATTGGAAGATTGGATTTTAGGGTTTCAAAGTTTACTGATGTTAAAAGATCCTTGGAAAATCAATGGAGTTTTGGTCCAGGTAGGGTTAATTTCACGCCTATGAGTAAGGGTTTCTTTATTATCAAATTTTCATCTGAAGAGGATAAACAAAAAGTCTGTGAGGAAACATGGACAATCAATCAACAGGAGTTACGACTTCAGGATTGGTTTCCATGGTTTGATCCGGACAAAGAAAGTTCTTCCCATGCTGTTGTTTGGGTCAATTTTCCTAGTTTGTATGTAGAACTATGGACGGAAAAAGTTCTTTTATCTCTTGGAAAAAATCTGGGCGCTCCAATTATGGTAGATAAGAAGACGTTGAATCATGAGTATGGGTTTTATGCAGCTGTTTTGGTTAATATTGATTTTGCGAAGAAAATTCCAGATTCCATTCATGTAACAGTGGGTGGTAGAAGTTTTGATCAGTTTGTTGAGCTACAAAAGAGAACAAGAAGAATATTGTGAAGAACGTTCAGAAGTGCCAGCCAAAAAATAAATCTTTGGAAAGTGTTGATGATGTTATTGCCCATGCAGATCATGCAAATCAAGGAAAAGATGATGTTGCAGCTCAGAAAATCAATGATCAGTTGGAGAAAGATCTTGCAATCTCTGAATCTGAGTTTCGTGAAGCTCATATGAAGTTAATTAGGTGTAAGAATGCTATTGCAGCAAAGAAATATATTGATGTTCGTAAAGTAGCTGAATCCTTGAACAATTCTGGTAGTATTAACGTTGTAGCTGTTCAGAAAAATAAGATTGCTTCAGTTTCAACTCAAGCAAGTGGCGAATTATTGGTGTGCAACGATATTGCTTCTCAAAAAGCTATTGAAGCATGCAGATATGGTAAGTCAGTTTCAAAGCATGGTACGGAAGATGGAAAAGTGCCCATGGCCAGGTCCGTATCTTTGCCAAACTCTGTAGAAGAGTCCGTGTCTAAACAAACTACTTTGGAAGGAATTTCTGACGCTGATTTGGAAGCCAAGTACCCTGTTTTGGTAACCAATTCCGTGTCCTACAAAAAAGGAATTTCTGACGCTGATTTGGAAGCCAACCCTGTTTTGGTAACCAATTCTGTGTCCAACAATGTAGTAGACAATTCCGTGTCCAAAACTGCAGGCAAGTCCGTGGGAATTAATTCAAGAGAAGATTGGACACAAGTTAAAGGTAAGAATTCAGGAACCAAATTTTCTTTTACTCCTATTTCTGATGAGTTTCTCAGTTCTTCTGAGTTTGTTTGCCAAAACAAATATGATTCTCTAAGCTTAGAATTGGGTTTTAGAGATGATGTTGAGGAAGTTATACAAAGTGTTGCTGAAAATTTAGAAGATGAATATTTGGATGCGGCAACTATGGCAGCTGAAGTTATGAGCTTAAAAGAATGGGGTACGGTTGTGGAAGATAATAAAAACAAGAATAGCAAGGTTTCAGACAAGGAAACATAACCAGGGCTAGAGGATATTGTCTTTGATATGAATAATATTTTGACTAAAGAGGAACTTGAAGAGGCAAGCAACATTCAGAATAATGATGTGCGTCCTAATTTTATTCGAAATCCAGCTTTTAGACAAGATTATTTTAAGGAAAAAATGAGCTAAAGGATAGAATGTCAACCAAGAAAACAGATCAAAGGGAGGTTTCAAATCTGGGCACGCAAACTCAAGATGAGCGTGATAGAATTTTGAAGGAACAAAGAGAAGTTTCTTTGCAAGCCAAAGCACTTTTGGATGAATTGAAGGCTTCTCTGGATATAGTTAATAATAGTCTGTCTTTTAAAGATAAAAATGTAATGTCTCTTGGGATTAATAAGCATAAGAATTTAAATGTTAATAATCAGCAAGCTCTAACTCCAATTAAGCTAGTTCAGAGTAATTCTACTTCTACTTCTGACGAAGAGGAAGAAGAAGAATTTTTGGGTGGTATTCAAGTCTCAGGTATTGAAGTTACAGGTGTTATGGATGCTATTTTTTCCAAGACCAAGAAGAAAAGAAGATTGAGGAGTGTTAAACGCAAATAGAGTCTTCTCTTCTTTGTGTTTTCTCGTTTTATCATTGATTTGTTGTTTAATAGCCTTTTAGGTTATGTCAGTTTGTTATTTTTAAATACACCTTTGGTTTATGGGAGTGGGGAGGCCTTGTGCCTCCCATTTTGTAATTCTTGTAATTTCGTTTTTTTGCTTTAATAAACCATTTTTACCTAGCAAAAAAAATAATCATATGGCTAACCATTTGGTTAACTACTGTTGAACCAACAAATGTACATGTTTGGGTACGGTTACGCAAACCTAAAATCGTGCATTTCATTTGTGTGTAACAAGCTAAGTTTTCGATCCAACGGTTGAAAGATATTAGCTTGAATCTAATCAGGTTTTCATCTAACAGTGAATATTGAATACTTTGTTACCAAGCTAACATTGATTGCAAACCCTGATTTGAAAGACTATATAAGGGAGAACTATAGCAACTGGGAAACCTAATACCCACACCTCCTGTGTGATACTAGTTGTATTAGCTAGAGTCGATTCTCATTTAACCTTAGGTTTCATCTTATAAACCAGGTTAACGACTTAAAGACTTCATTGGGATTGTGAAGCCAGACCGATACTACTTTCTCGTAGTTGTGTGATCTGATCTTGCATATTCTACCGTGTTGAGTACAATCGTAACGATTGTCTTGAGATTGTTATCTTCGATAGGCAAGATATAAAAGTAGTCATAAACATCTTCGTCTCATCGTTTGTGATTCCACAGTATCGTCTTTCGCCGCATCGATTAAGATTATTGTGAGGTGATTGATAATTCTAGGCTGTTCTTCGGGAATATAAGTCGGGTTATCAATTGGTTCATGTTCACCTTGATTTATCAAAGGACGGAACAAAAACTTGTAGGTATTTCTGTGAGAGACAGATTTATCTATTACCATAGACTTTCTTGTGTGATACAGATTTGTTTATTAAAGTCTTCGACTTTGGGTCGTAGCAACTCTTAGTTGTGGGTGAGATCAGCTAAGGGAATCAAGTGCGTAGTATCCTGCTGGGATCAGAGATGTAAGGAGCGCAACTGTACCTTGGATCAATATGAGATTGATTGGGGTTCAACTACAATCCAGACCGAAGTTAGTTTGTAGGAAGTTAGTGTCTGTAGAGGCTTAATACAGTGTGTGTTCAATCTGGAGCATTTGCAGTTTCCTCGTTAACAAAATCCTGGTGTCTGTGTTATTTCTTTTCTGCATTATTTTTTGTTATATAATTGAAATATCACAGGTTGTGCGTTATAATCAATCAATTGGAAATACGACCTTTGGTTGTTGATTGAAATTGATTGATACTTGAACATTGGTCTTTGGTACCGTTCAAGTGATTTCTCTTGTATTCAATTAGACTCGCAGATTTCTATTTGCTTGAGTAAGAATTGAATCGAGAAAGAGAGAGATAACTCTTTGATATAGTTTATTAAGATTAAGTCTAGTTGATTCTCTTGAAAATATGTTGGAGTTAGTCCATACAGATTTCTAATCCAAATATTGGTTGTGGTTGTTGTACCCCCACTTTTTCAATTGGTATCAGAGCAGGCAAACACGTTTGAAGACCTTACAAGTATGTGTTTGTGGCAATCTGAGTCTGAGGATAGAATCTCTTCTCTGGGATATACGCATACCAAGATGTCTTCTAAATCTTTTAACTATGCCAAATGTCTTGGGAATACCTTAAAGGATTATTCCTTAGTTGATTCTTCTGAATCCCGAGGTAGAAAGGTTGTTTCATCAATGTTGACATCTCTCCTTCCGATGAGACATTTGGCACTATGGAAAAAGCTGAAATGGAGCTCACCAGAATTTCAAAAAACTCTACTAAGACAATTGTTTTTCAGGATGATGCTCAGCTTATTGATGAATTTGAAAAGTCTTTTGATCGAGAACATGAACTCAATAACATCAATTAGTCCTTCTCTAACAATATTGAAAAACTTCTCCAAGAAACTACTCTACAACGAGAAAAGATTAGTGTTCTTGAGGAGATTGTCAAGGAATATTCAATCAGAGATAAACGATTGATCGAAACGTATTCATCAAATCTTAACAGACTTCGTGTCGAAAAAGAGAAACTAGGTGCATCTCTTATTCTAGCCCATGAACAATGCAGATCCTTGGAAAAGGAAAACTCTGTCTTAAGGAGAAATTCTTTTGTACCGACTAATTCTCATGAATTACAGCACTTCAAAAAATGTCCTCCAGAAGAAGGTTGTGTTAAGAAGAATTTATGTGACTTACAATCTTCCCATTTGGCTATGAAGTTAAAACAGGTGTGTTGATGGTGGTTTTTCGAATAGGGCTAAAATTGTAAAACTCTGTATTAAATGCGCTGACGACCTGCAAGGGTATAAAGCCATTTAAGAAGTGATGAGGCAAAAAACTTCTTCACTCATTGAGCAATTCAATCTGTATGGAATTCATTCAGAATGGTGCAACAATCCCGAATATTCTACGAATTTTCCTAGTAACATTATCCATTTAATGCATTGTACGCCTGGTATTTTTCCATGCTATGTTCTCAGCCGAACTCTCAATACTAACATGACATGACGATCAATGCTCACTCTCAGCAGAGTAGCATGAATCTCCCGAAGTGCTAATATCGGGATCTGCGCAAAAATACTCATACATGCTACATCTCTCTAACAAAGAGATCAACGCGTTCACACACTTTTAATAAAAGTTAGCGTGACTGAACACACATTTATTCTTAAAGAAAGTCTAGACTGTTAATGTCAGTCTCAGAAACAATCACGACCACACAGTTTAGCCGCGCGATTTAATAAGCATGGCCTATTCCTAGCAGAACTAGGGAATCACTATAGTGACCACCAGCGGGCCCACGAGTGCCCTAGCCGGTCGAACACCACACATACATCTCCCAGCGCCGTCAAAACGCCTACCCCAAGCAGGGTGGCCGCGTTGTTTTGGGAGAAACTCGACGAGCATAAACTGTTCAGGGCAGTCTTAAAACTATAGCAACCATCCAACTTCGCCAGCCTGGTTGGACGGATTAGATCATCCCATGAATGATCAGGGAAGCGCTAACGCACACGTTGGCGGGCCCACTTTTCCTTCACCCAATCAGTTTCTCACGCCAAGGCCATGAAGCAATGAAACGTTTGCTCGAACTATGATAGGCGTGATGCTTCTAAGGGTCACGGAAGTCTACTAGTGTCTTAAATCGATCACAACCATCCAACTTAGACATCCTATTTGGATGGCTTAGATCGTATTTAGTACCATTAGGAAGGTGCACATGCATTCACCGTCAGCCCAACATGGGGCCCACTTGATCGATATCCCAAGAGGAGGATCACGGCGTGCCAAACCACTTGGCCAAAGTCACGTGTGCGTGACTGATTCAAAACCCTAATTAGGGTTTGCGGCACTGCACATCTGTCGTAGTTCAATCATGACCATCCATCTTCGCCAGCCTAAACGGAGGGTGTAGTTATAAACTCAAGAGGTCCCAAGGATGTCAACGTGATCACCGTGGGACCACCTTCGCGTGTGATCGGCCGGCCTATGCATACTAGGGCCCGGTACCTCGAAACGCACGCCCAAAGTTTGCATGCCACACGACTTTTAAACCTTTGCGGCAATGTATTTCGGTCGCAAATCGATCACGACCACTCATCTTTGCCGGTCAAATTGAGTGGCCTAGATCGAATCTTTGTGGGACCGAGAGGTGTAGACATGCACACTGACGGGCCTTCTCCACGCATGTGTGGTCGGTCCCTCCAAAATTAGTGCCCATGCTTGGATCTGATCAAGCCAAAGGATGTTGTGCACCTCTAAAAAACCATAAAATCCATCAACGACATCAAATATGTGTCGTAAATCATCTTGTCCGTCCAACTTTGCCAGCTTGGTCTGACGACTTAAATTAAAGTTAGGTGATCAATGAAGCGTCTCAATGATTACCGTCCGCCACTCGACCACAGGGAGTGATCGAACAAATGGTGGCCCGCCCATGCGGCCTCCAAACGATCACTCGAACATGGTTGGACGTACTGCCATTTTAAGACGCTTAATCCGCGACTTGTTCAATTAAGCTTTAAAACAACGATACTTCATACATATCGATTGTTTTGAGCTACTTTCTTAAAAGCGATGCATTACATGCATCGAGCATACACGATATTTCATGAATATCAATTCCTTAAATAACTTAGTTACTTAACCTAGTAGCACCGTATGCTATTTCTTACGGCAGGTCCCACGACTTGACCCACTCATTCGAGACATCAAACATGTCACAAACTGGGGGATACTTACTGGGGTATTGGTCTAGCGGTTTACAGCGTGCGGCGTGCAACGCGTCCATTACGAGAACGTGTCAGGAAGCATGGACGGTTAACGATGATGAGGGAATTGGGCAAAGGCGTGATCGTGTGACAATCACCTACACGGACCCACTACTCCATCACTCAACTTCCTCCACTTCCTACGAGATGAGGATTGCGCTCAAATGACTTGTATAAATAGGTTCTCCAACCTATTTCCAAACAACACGAACAACGCAAGTGTTAACACAAGTATCCAGAAAACGCCCAGAATTGATAGCTTACATTATGCAATCCATTTCCACATTCTGATACAAGTCATAAATAGCCACACCTTAAAAATTCAATATTTTTGATCTCAACACCTTCTTCGCTTCCCTCCCTATGATCTACCCTTTTCCTTCACTTTGTGACCGAAGCTAGTATGAAAAGACCATTTCTTGGTTTAGGACAAAAATGTACAGATTGATCTCTCGAATCTAAAGTACTCCCGTGCAGTGCATTTGTTTAGGGTTTAGATTCGTTTCTCATCAACACACCCCAAATTTACCAAAAACTACAGAAACAGTTTTCACCCATAAACAATCGGCGACCACATTGGGAGGTTGATCTCTCGATCGCAAAAAAATTGATTTCAATCTTCCTAAATTGAGAACGGGTAGATCTTAGTTCTAAACTAAGTGATTAACCTGATTTCATTCCAATTACCAATCTCAATATCCGCTCCGTGATGTATCCCTACCAGTTGATTCTCCGAAAATCACAAGTGATCAGAATCCAATCACTATGAAAGACATGGCCAGGATGTTAGAAGATGTTCTCGCGAATCAAGCTAACATCGCCAAGCAGCAAGACGAGATGCTTCATATTCTAAGGAATGTAAACCGAATGTAGGAGGAATCGGCACGCGTCCACCCAGCGAATGCCATCAACGATGCAGACATCAGACATGAGAAGAAAGGAAACAATCCACAAGATTCAACCAACAGCAAGGAGCTGGAACAGTTTCACGGGGCAACGACTCTCCAAGAGAGTCATGGTACCGGCGAGATAAAAGATAAGCACCCAGCTTATGCAGATTTATTAAAAAATATGTATCAAGAGACCCTCGCATAAGTCTGGAGGGTTATTCAACAATGCGCATCCTCAACTGCTCATACTCTCCGCCAGAAGCACCTGAAGAAGGAGAAATCAACCAAGGCCTTCAAGAAAACAAAGACTGCGCTAATGAACGGTGCTTAGTTCACCACCTCATAGTGTTACTGTTACCGATGCATAGTCCTTGAGAAAATTTATGCGTCTACAAGATCGTCGAGCTGAACGGTCTGCGTTTGCGTCAACATACGCTCGCGTCTCTACTCTGCCCTTGAAACGAGCTTCGTACCAAAGTCCGCGGAAGTTCTCACGACGACAGTTGTTAACGCAAGAGAAACCAGATATGGAATACCCGCACTTCCCATTTCCAACAAGGAAGATTCTGGAATTACTAGAAGTTTGGGTGCAAGACGGGGAAGTTCAATTACCTCCCGTATGGCGTCCTCCAAATGATCAAGAGATGACGGACCCGAGGTACTGCCACTGCCGCAGATTCATTCATCGCTCTACCAGTGAATGCAACGGCCTGAAGCATATTCTCCAAAGGAATATTAACTCAGGAGAGTTACCCCCTTTCTCCGAAGATTTTCGTGCGCATTTTCATCGAAGTGATCGAACCAACTACGGGTTTCTCGTGGAGCGCCATAACAACTTGGATTCAAAGCGATCACCCTTGGAGAATTCAAGTCTCGTTCAACCTAGATATTGTGAACAAGTAAGTTTTGATAAACAATTTTACATTTTAAGCCTGGGGACTTGACGCATGCGTCCCACATCGAGGAAGGGAGTCAATGATGCAGTTGTTCTTAGACACCACATTATCTTCCTTTTACATGTTTCCCTTTTTATGCAACATTTTTAATTTTTACGAGATACTCAGAATGATTGTATTCAAAACCAGAATGCCGGCTTTCAGCCGATTCAAACATAATTCCTTTCAGAAATTCATTCATAAAATCATCTCAAAAATAAACCAATTCAAAATTCAATCACCTACTAGTTCAAAAACCAGAAAATCAAATTGTGAAAGGAATTCCTTACATCACTCAAGACACCTAAAAGGCAAATATAAAAGAAAATACGCAATTATTCAAGGGAAGCCTTTCAGCAACAACTCATTCTTTTTGGAAAGAGCGCCTTTCATTTTGCGCAGAACAGCCTGCTTCAGCTTCAATTCCAAGGATAGCCTCTTGATATCCTCCTCTTGACGAGCAATGAAGTCCACGGAGGGAAATTCGTTTATTTAATCTTACAGCTTCTGGATTTTAGAAAACCCTTCATAGAACCAGGAAGCATTGAACACATCTCAGTAGAACTCCCAGTTTGAAACCACCTCCTCAGAAACAGTGCACCCAGTCACGCTGGTCATGACATGAATGGAGGATAAAGCTTCTTCGACACGTCGGACCAACAGGCAATACAACCTTCAACCTTCTGTAAGCGGTTTCACTGAAGCAGCAAGAGAAAAACCACCGAGATACAACATCCTGCGCATCCAAAATCGCCCACTTCAACTACAGTATCACATGCACGACTGCCACAATGATAAAACAACATCCAAGATATTCCATATCTGGCTCGACAGCAACAATATCTATGAGGGACGCTTTCAGAATTTCGTCTCCCGTAGAAGAAGTAGTTGCATCACCAAAGGAGGTTGCGCCTGAGAATTAAGAGGTACACACAGACTCTCCATGTCAAGAGCTTCATCATATTTGCAGGACCTATTAGTTAAGTTATTCACATGAGGAGACTTCCCTACTCCTCAAAGAGACGATCCAAAGATGATACAGGCAAAGGAGCATCGCTGGAGACTTCTTAGCACTACCCATCTCAAAGATGCTGAATTTGGAGAGACGCAATCCCGCTCTCATTATGATTCCAAGATGCCCAAAGACGTAGACGTATTCGAGGGAGCAGATGTATTGTTTAAAGACCAGCGATATGCCTGGATGTCTATGAAAAGCAACGTAGGCGCAAAGACGTCCTCATGATCAGCAACTGGTATTACCCTCATCAACATTGGGTTCAACTCCAACTCTCTCCCAAATTATTTCTTCAGAAACCCAGCGTGACAACATCTATGAAGTTGAAAGCTCAGTAGATACTCGTGGTTAGGGGATTGTCTCCCTCCTTTCCGTTTCATGAGGAAACATCAAGGAAGCTATTGGTTCTATTATAAGCTTCTCCCTCTAATAACGAGACGATCTCTACCATTATATGAAGACTGCCAAGATCGTGCAAGTATCTACCACGCCTCACCTTGCCAGTATCTTCTGATCACAGCTGCTGCCAAGAACCGTTTTTGCTCGTTGATTTATACTAGCTAGAGCTTCACCATAGCAACAACCACTATGGACAGAGGTAAATCACGCTTGGGGACTGAGGCTCAGCATGAAATTCCTTTGCCGTCAGTCAAGGACTTCTTCAACAAAAGAGAGACGGTCAATCAAGAAGCATGTAATTTGCAAGGGAAAATCAAACTGAAGAAGAAGCCGCTTCAACGCTCTCTCCAGAAGCTGCTTCAAAGTGCTCTCTCTAGAAGAAGCCGCTTCAACACTCTCTCTCGAAGCTGCTTCAACACTCTCCCCCAAAGCCGCTTCAGCGCTCTCTTCAGAGGCTGTAGACACTACAACCTTACCAGCAAATGCAGTGGAAGTACGTCTTTCAAGAGAAAATAAGCTCGGGATAATTACACCTGGGGACTTCCAGGATGCCTTCACATCCCTCAACCGGTTTATTTCTAATATCAGCATCATCACTATTGAAGCTTTACGAGCCGCAAAAAATTCTCAACATGAAGACGTACATGTGCATTAAAGACTCCAAAAGTACAAATCGGAGATGGTTTCACGTATCCAGCCATGCCATCGAATATGAAGTGTAACTGGGGACTGCTCATCGCATCCCATTCCATACAACCATCCAAGATTCAGAATATGGTTCAAATGACGTCGCTTAGAACGAAGTCCTTGAAGACTTGATAGCAGCACGTCGGCAACAGAACGCCTCTCGGCTCGTTTACTTCACTCAAAGACTCCGAAAAATTTTGCCGATACAAGCATTCCAAGCATTTCACCATCGGAATCAGAAGGGAAACAATGAGCCTATGAGATAAAGGGTCAGAATGAACGCAATTCCATTCCAGTTAATGTTCAGGAGTTTAAAGAAGATTTTCGTTGCGACTCAGAAGTCCGGACTCCAAGCAACTTAAGTCAAGGCCTCTCGCAATCGAGCGCAATGGAGTTTAGCAAATTTCGAAATCTACCTGGAGGCAATTGACGTATGATAGGAGGACGATCACTGCAAGCCTTGATACTTCGTTAAGCGTATCTTGCTCAAAGACCTAGCCGGCCTCTATCCTGGAAATATCTGTCTACCTTGCCTCATAAGTTTTATATTTAACCGTCACTATCCATTGCTTATCCCGCAACAATGTCACTGTTACGTGCTAAGCAAGGGACTTAATGTTGATGGTGGTTTTTGGAATAGGGATAAAATTATAAAAACCTGTATTTAATGCATTGACTCCCTGCAAGGGTATAAATCCATTTAAGAAGTGATGAGTGCAAAAAACCTCTTCATTCATTAAGCAATTCAATATGTATGGAATTCATTCAGAATGGTGCAACAATCCCGAATATTCTATGAATTTTCCTAGTAGCATTATCCATTTAATGCATTGTACGCCTGGTATTTTTCCATGCTATGTTCTCAGCCGAACTCTCAATACTGACATGACATGACGATCAATGCCCACTCTCAGCAAAGTAGCATGAATCTCCCGAAATGCTAGTATTGGGATCTGCGCAAAAATACTCATACAGGCTACATCTCTCTAACAAAGAGATCAACGCATTCACACACTTTTAATAAAAGTTAGCGTGACTGAACACACATTTATTCTTAAAGAAAGTCTAGACTGTTAATGTCAGTCTCAGAAACAATCACGGCCACACAGTTTAGCCGCGCGATTTAATATGCATGGCCTATTCCTAGCAGAACTAGACAATCACTATAGTGATCACCAGCGGGCCCACGAGTGCCCTAGTCGGTCGAACACCACACATACATCTCCCAGCGCCGTTAAAACGCCTACCCAAAGCAGGGTGTCCGCGCTGTTTTGGGAGAAGCTCGACGAGCATAGACTGTTTAGGGAAGTCTTAAAACTTTCGCAACCATCCAACTTCTCCAGCCTGGTTGGACGGATTAGATCATCCCATGAATGATCAGGGAAGCGCTAACGCACACGTTGGCGGACCCACTTTTCCTTCACCTAATCGTGTTCTCACGCCAAGGCCATGGAGCAATGAAACGTTTGCTCGAACTATGACAGGCGTGATGCTTCTAAGGGTCGCGGAAGTCCACTAGTGTCTTAAATCGATCACAACCATCCAACTTAGCCAGCGTATTTGGATGGCTTAGATCGCATTTAGCACCATCAGGAAGGTGCACATGCATTCACCGTCAGCCCAACATGGGGCCCACTTGATCGATCTCCCAAGAGGAGGATCATGGCGTGCCAAACCGCTTGGCCAAAGTCACGTGTGCGTGACTGATTCAAAACCCTAATTAGGGTTTGCGGCAATGCACATATGTCGTAGTTCGAACATGACCATCCATCTTCGCCAGCTTAAACGGAGGGTGTAGATATAAACTCAAGAGGTCCCAAGGATGTCAACATGATCACCTTGAGCCCACCTTTGCATGTGATCGTCCAACCTATACAGACTAGGTCCCGGTGCCTCGAAACGCACGCCCAAAGGTGGCATGCCACACGACTTTTAAACTTTTGCGGCAATGTATTTCTGTCGCAAATCGATCACGACCACTCATCTTTGCCGGTCAAATTTAGTGGCCTAGATCGAATCTTTGTGGGACCGAGAGGTGTAGACATGCATGGCGATGGGCCATCTCCATGCATTCCTGGTTGGTCCCTCCAAAATTATTGCCAATGCTTGGATTCGATCAAGCCAAAGAAGGGATGTTGCGCACCTCTAAAAAAAACTTAAAATCCATCAACGGCATCAAATATGTGCCGTAAATCATCTCGTCCGTCCAACTTTGCCAGCTTGGTCTGACGACTTGGATTAAAGTTAGGCGATCAATAAAGCGTCTCAATGATTACCGTCCTCCACTCTGTCATAGGGAGTGATCGGCCAGATGGTGGCCCGCCCATGCGGCCTACAGACGATCACTCGAAGATGGTTGGACGTACTGCCATTTTAAGACGCTTAATCCGCGACTTGTTCAATCAAGCTTTAAAACAACGATGCTTCATACATATCGATTGTTTTGAGCTTATTGCTTAAAAGCGATGCATTACATGCATCGAGCATACACGATATTTCATGAATATCAACTCCTTAAATAACTTAGTTGTTTAACCTAATAGCACCGTATGTTATTTCTTGCGGCAGGTCCCACGACTTGACCCACTCATTCGAGACATCAAACATGTCACAAACTGGGGGATACTTATTGGGGTATTTGTCTGGAAGTTTACAGCGTTCGGCGTGCAATGCGCCCATTACGAGAACGTGTCAGGAAGCATGGACGTTTAACGATGATGAGGGAAGTGGGCAAAGGTGTGATCGTGTGACAATCACCTACACGACCCCACTACTCCATCACTCAACTTCCTCCACTTCCTACGAGATGAGGATTGCGCTCAAATGACTTGTATAAATAGGTTCTCCAACCTATTTCCAAACAACACGAACAACGTAAGTGTTAACACAAGTATCCAGAAAACACCCAGAACTGATAGCTTACATTATGCAAGTCAGTTCCACATTATGATACAAGTCATAAATAGCCACACCTTCAAAATTCAATATTTTTTTATCTCAACACCTTCTTCGCTTTCCTCCCTATGATCAACCCTTCTCCTTCACTTTGTGGCCGAAGCAAGTCTGGAACGGCCATTTCTTGGTTTAGGCCAGAATTGTACAGATTGATCTCTCGAATCTAAAGTACTCTCGTGCAGTGCATTCTTTTAGGGTTTAGATTCGTTACTCATCAACACACCCCAAATTTACCAAAAACTGCAGAAACAGTTTTCACCCATAAACAAGGTGCTAGTTATTGCTTCTCCTCCACGAACCTGTACTTTATGTAGGAAAAAGAATCACTATGCTATTCATTGTTTTTCCAGAAGGAAACAAATCTCGAAACTTCATAATTTGCTTCTTTATACTATCAATACAGTATATAGTCTGCCGACTTCTGCAGTGAATCTCGTGCCCATAGAAAACCAGAAATCTTATAAAAATAGTCTCTACTCTAGAAATCATCACAGGGCACAAGCTCATCTCAATGGTATAAATTCTTGTGCCACTAATGAACACATTCCCTGTGCATATAAGAATGAATCTGGTAAATCTAAGCCTAGAAAATGGATCCGTGTCTATTCTGATCCTCTTGAACCAATCTCAAGAGGTCCTAGACTTAGTCCTCAGAGAAATCCTTCTGACTGATATGTTAAACAAGTTGTGTCTTACTCTTCTAGGATGAGTGTCAACCGAAGAAAGGCGAAGAACACAAAGATCAAACTGTCAGATGATATGTACATCTCATTTCTCAATGATCATAGTGGGATTATTTCTCACTCTACCACCTGATTCTAGGTATTCTTTTCCTTGTTTCTGACTTGAGAGATGCAAGGATAATTATTGAGAAATTATCAAGTATATTGTATATTGGTTTTCTGTTAAGTTTTTTTTTGTGTGTGCTGACAGTCCACGAACGTTCGCATCCTCCTCTTGTGAGTTCATAGGGTTTCCAAAAAAAGAGTTTCCTTCTCCTGTTTACATACACATATATATTACTCTATATTGTGTTTTTCCATCCCCAACAAAAATTATATGGAGAACTCTGCAAAATCTCAAGAGATTGCGCATCTTGATATGGAGGAAGACACTCAAGAACGAGAGTCGATTCAAGAGCTGGTTCTAAAGAAGATGCTTGAAACAAAGGATCACAACTCTTGGATCAATGAGTCTGTCAAGGATTTAATTCGTTCTCAGAACGATTCAAAGGTCGAGTTTGCAAATCTTCAATTGCAAATAAACCAACTATTAGATGGTCAGGACAAAATCCTTGCTAATCAGAATATTCTGATACGGAATCAAAAGAAGCTCATCATGGACTGCCTCAAGGCTAAACAACTTGCTAGGGTTGTTGATCGCGAAGTTAGTATTCTAACTCACGAACATGGTGTGACTACGGTCAATAGAATAAAGGAAATCAGTGACACCTTCTTTGATGGATTCATTGAAAGACATGAGGTTCTCAATGAACTCTGATTTTATTTTATTTTCCTAGTAAATCTTCTATTTTATTTTTTTGTTTAGAAGAATAACTAGAGTTTGGAATATCCATTATTGTGATTACACATAGCTATGTCCAATGTTTTCATCTTCATGTTTTTAGGTTTGTTTGTTTAAATTCTAAAATTGTTTGGAAGATGATTTTTTCAGTACAAATCTTTATGGTTTTATATATTGCAATTTGTTATGGGATATGTGTGTTTGCGTCCGTGAACTGTGATTGTCCTATACCTTGTCAAAAATTAAGTCTTTCGTATGTCGATATGCATGTATTGATAAAAGAATGAATGAACTTTTGAAAAATACAAAAGTTAAGCCTATTATGTAATTATTGATGGAAGATAGGATGAACTTTTGTTGACAAGGATTATGTCCATTGTATGTCATTATGCGAATAGTGATGGAAAATAGAATGAATCCTTGTATATTCCGCAGTATTGATCTTCCCTGATCCATGTTTTATGTATATACTGTGAGGCTCCATAAGTTCTCTTATGTCGAGCATGATCAATTAAATTCATCACTTTTTGTGGTTAATTTGGTTGTATATTTTCCCGATTAGATTAATTATGGGTTCTCTTGTGATTATTCTAATTGAGTACTTTTGGATTCAAATTCATATTCGTATGTGATTTGTTATGTCCAAAGAAATCCTTCTTTTCTTTTGAAATTAAGGTCGCTCTTTTTGTTCCTTCGGGAATGACATTTTATGGGGGAGAGTTCTTAATTGAACTTGTGCTTAATTGCCAAATCTTTATGGGGAGTGCGGCTGTGGAATATTATAGGGGTTATCTTGTATCTTTATAAACTCCTTGATGAATGCATTTAGCTTCGGATTTATGATTGCATCTAAACAAGTTGATATATGCTTTCTTTTGGTCATGAAATGTCTCTTTTGGAAATTTCATTAGGATCCCGTTTTCGTACCTTTGACAATTTTATTGATAAAAAGGGGGAGAATTAATATGTAGTTCACACTACAAATACATATGGTTTTCGGATCATTATGTAAGGAGGAGTGGTTTCCATGTGAGATGGAGTATTGACTAAGGGGGAGATTTAACTTTGACGTTGTGATACTTATACCATGACATTGTATAACAATGATTGAGAATACTTTTTTTCTCATTGTTATAGCTACGGATTTTCAACAACGATGATGCTTAACTTACAACCTTTGGGATCATTCGAGTACTTGGAAGTGACGAATATTTCGAGTAATGTTGAAGATTAGGCATGTGGAATAGGAATTACAAAAGTTTATTATGTATTTTTGTATTCCATATGTATTGATAGTTTTGTCATTAAAATTGACAAAGGGGGAGATTGTTAGAGCACTGCTCGGTCGAACTTGCATGCGTTGCTATCTCAAGCATGTTTGTCAATGTTAGTTATCAAAACTATAAGTCTTGATTTCTAGTCTACTATATCTAAGTCTCAGACTAGGATAAAAAGTGTACTTGAGCTCAAGAACTCCATGGCGATCATCATACAAGACGAAGAACTACTCAAGGAACTGGTGGAACTTCGTCTTATAAAAGGTATGTGGAGACTTGAACTTATCTATCACTAAAAAGTCTATCTACTCTATCTCTTATCTTGAGACAAAAGTCGTTTTGCTATATAGACTTTGATTATACACATTTGCTATTTCGAGCCGAGTTTATCTCGCTTATCTATTTCTCGAAATATGTGTTGGTAAGCTTTCTCTTTGGACAAGTTCATCTTTACCTAGTGACGAAAGTCATGTTATGTTTCAATCACTTTGAAAATTGCTTTGACGAAAAATGGTTTGTGAATAACAACTATATAACGTCCTCTAAGAATATTTCAATGACTGAAATGAGAGTTTAGATTATATAACCAATGTTGGATATAAACATTGTATGGTAACACATATATGTATAAGTCCTTATTCCTTGAACCAAAATATGCGTACTTTGTTGATCTGGAAATCCGGAACAAGAGATGTGAACTCAGTCCGCGAACTGGCGGAGGTTCTCATCCCGAGAATATCTACTGGAGTTTGTGAACTCCTTCCGGGAACTTAAGTCTGCGAACTTAAGTTGGTTATATCTAAAGACGATTATTTGTGAACTTATATTTATATAAACTAAGGAATGCAAATTGGAAACCATGGCTATAGAGTTCATGAACCGATTCGAGTGAACCAAATCGTTTTTGCTTTAATTGTATCTTGTATAGTTATATAAGATTTATACAATTGAACAACTCTCTAACTAGTTCATTTGAGTCATTTGAACTAGTTATGGTGAAGAAGAATATGGTTGATATGAAACTGCTCATATGTCTAACCATTTGGTTAACTACTGTTGAACCAACAAATGTACATGTTTGGGTACGGTTACACAAACTTAAAATCGTGCATTTCATTTGTGTGTAACAAGCTAAGTTTTCGATCCAACGGTTGAAAGATATTAGCTTGAATCTAATCAGTTTTTCATCTAACGGTGAATGTCGAATGCTTTGTTACCAAGCTAACATTGATTGCAAACCCTAATTTGAAAGACTATATAAGGGAGAACTCTAGAAACTGGGAAACCTAATACCCACACCTCCTGTGTGATACTAGTTGTATTAGCTAGAGTCGATTCTCCTTTAACCTTAGGTTTCTTCTTGTAAACCAGGTTAACGACTTAAAGACTTTATTGGGATTGTGAAGCCAGGCCGATACTACTTTCTCGTAGTTGTGTGATATGATCTTGCATATTCTATCGTGTTGAGTACAATCGTAACGATTAGCTTGAGATTGTTATCTCCGATAGGCAAGATATAAAAATAGTCACAAACATATTCGTCTCATCGTTTGTGATTCCACAATATCTTCATTCGCCGCGTCGATTAAGATTATTGTGAGGTGATTGATAATTCTAGGTTGTTCTTCGGGAATATAAGTCCGGGTTATCAATTGGTTTCTGTTCACCTTGATTTATCAAAAGGCGGAACAAAAACTTGTAGGTATTTATGTGGGAGACAAATTTATCTATTATTGTGGACTTTTCTGTGTGATACAGATTTGCTTATTAAAGTCTTCGACTTTGGGTCGTAGCAACTCTTAGTTGTGGGTGAGATCAGCTAAGGTAATCAAGTGTGTAGTATCATGCTGGGATTAAAGACGTAAGGAGCGCAACTGTACCTTGGATCAGTGTGAGATTGATTGTGGTTCAACTACAGTCCATACCGAAGTTAGTTTGTAGTAGGCTAGTGTCTGTAGCGGCTTAATACAGTGTGTGTTCAATCTGGACTAGGTCCCGTGGGTTTTCTGCATTTGCGGTTTCCTCGTTAACAAAATTCTGGTGTCTGTGTTATTTCTTTTCCGCATTATATTTTGTTATATAAATGAAATATCACAAGTTGTGTGTTAGGATCAATAAATTGGAAATCCGACCTTTGGTTGTTGATTAAAATTGATTGATACTTGAACATTGGTCTTTGGTACCGTTCAAGTGATTTCTCTTGTATTCAATTAGACTCGCAGATTTTTATTTGTTTGAGCAAGAATTGAATCGAGAAAGAGAGATATAACTTTTTGATATAGTTTATTAAGATTGAGTCTAGTTGATTCTCTTGAAAGTATATTGGAGTTAGTCCATAAAGATTGCTAATCGAAATATTGGGTGTGGTTGTTGTACCCCCGCCTTTTCAATTACTGAACCAAAATAAAGAAATTATCATATGACACTAGAAACGTAAGATGATAATTCAACTTACGCCTAGTACAGCTTACGTCAATGCTTATTCCAACATATCTAGAATTGGTCGTAAAAATCCATATACATAACTGCAACCGTATTTGACACCAATGAAAATGAACAACATATCAAGTATAAAGATTTCTTTAGTTTAACTAGGCTATCATAATGTCAACTAATGAAAAAAGTGTTTGTCTTTTCATAAAGTTTATCACAAGTCTATTTTGTACTTTGTTTGTATCATATTTTCACACTTTTATTTTATTAACAAAACTAGGTATCACCGGGGCCTTACGGCCCCGGCTCAACCTCCCATGGTTGTGAAAGTAACTTGACGCATTTATTTTATCTTTCTTTTGTTTATGCATTCACAAAGAAAGACTACCGTACTATTTTTTTGTCTTCTCTTTTCGTTCTAAATATATATGATCCTATTGTAATGACCTTTAATCCAATCTTTTTTAGATTCATAAATCTCAATCAGATAATAATGCAAAAACGTCATCTTGTGCCACTACTGTTATCCATGTATGCGCCATTCCAACTCATATTTTTTATTGGTATCCATCGATTTTTTATTGATAAAATAAGGACGTTATGTGTAGGGTCTCTTTTGTTGTACCGTTCCTAATATTTGTTGATTGATAACGCTTTGTTCTTTATTTATTAAACTATTTTGATGCGAAGTTGAAGCAATCTTGTTGTGGAGAGATATTTTTCTCTTCATATTGTTCTCCAAAACCATATCTTTTATTGTTCTCAAACTTCAGTTGTTGTAACACGAAAACTTTATTATGTGATAATATAGCGTGAGAAGATGATAATAAGAGTATTTAAGGTTTTAATAGTGTGGGATGGCATTGATTTTAGGTTAGTTAAACGGTTACCATTTATATGATGTGTTAAATTCAATGAAAGTCAAATAAAATGTAATGTTGATATCACGTTATTCATTAACGTAGATGATTGGACGTAATTCTCATCCGACAAATGCTAAGTTTATACTAGTTTAGGTTTGAATATCAAGTTATTCAATTAAACTTGAACAATCTGGAAAAAAAATGCACAATCTCAATCAAATAGTTCTTTGTTTGCTGTGAAGGTAGATATCAACAAATGACCATATAAATGCCACTCGTCCTCGGGTGTTCCAATAATCATTGTGTTGTTGTATCTCATCATATTCATTGATAATTAATGTTGTATTATCATGACATTTGCATATATTCTTTCGAAGTTAATCATTACCACATATAAGTCTCTAAAATCCTGTGGGGGTTCAATCAACCAAGGGAAATTTATTTTTCCATGGAGAATACATTTTCCAAAGAGTGATGAGCATGCCCATCTTTCGTTGATCCAATGTAAGCTCCGCATAAGGAGAATTTAATTTCTATTCGCCCAAGATAATGGCATATAAATTAGTCTCGAGTCACATTATGATTTGAATCATTTTATCTATGTTTGTCACTTTCTTCATCTGAAGGAATATTAAAATCATTTGAACCGTCTGATGTTAAATCTTCAGCATCAATTGATATGTACACGAACACAGATGGATGCAATTAACCTCGGATCTACTTAGACACATGTCTAAAAGTATAAGACTGATGAACAATTCGGTAGAGAAGTGATATGTTGAAACTAAAATACCAATAATTAGATCCACGGGCTGGATGATAGTGTCAGAAATCACAGCTGTATCTGATATGTTTGTATTTCCCAGTACATTTATTTTTTACCGCATTTCTTAAGACAACGAACCTTTTGAATAATTTGAACCTTACTGAGCGAATAAATTTTGTCAACAATTTAGAAGTAAATAATTTAGTCTGAACTATAAGGATATGAATATTCAAACTTGACGCTACAGATCAGTGGATGTTTTACTAACTTTGGAAAGTCAAACCTCCGCTGGGAAATTTGTTAATACATTTCCACCGTTCCACGAACCAGGAGTCATCAACACCATCTCCATCCTCCAGCTCCACGGTCGAGCCAAAGTTTCAACGTCATCTCTACCCGTCATGTGGTCAAGAAAACGAAGTCGTTTCCACCACTCCACGGACTGGAGCCAAGCGCCATCTCCGCTCATGCCGTGGTCAAGCCAGACATCATCATCATTTTGTAGCTAAGGTTGCACCGCCAGCATTAGCATTTTGCAGCCGGACCTGCATCACCAACGCCAGCACCCTATGGCAAATCCGGAAGTACGCCAACACGTCAATGCAAGGATCACGTATTCCTCCTGCCTCCTGCCAAAGGTTAGCCAAATTCTTCTTGGAAATCTCCTCATGACTTGCCCTTTTGATTTTTATCCTTGTCTGTCACCATCTTATGCTTACCCCGCAACAATGCCACTGTTATGATCTAAGAAGGGGACTTAATGTTTATGGTGGTTTTTAGTTCAGGGCTAAATTTGTAAAAAGCTATCTACCTGACCCGACATCAGATGTAGTAGACATTGATATGTCTATATTCCGCAAGGAATTTGGAGAATATATCTGATGAGCACCTATGTCTCTCTTCATATTATATTAAAACTCAAGCTCCTAGATGAATTGTCCACTAGTATAGAGCCTAATGAGTGTATAAGCTCCTAGTTGCATTACTCGCAAATGCCGGAGCCTGCTGAGTACTTTTCTTGTGCTTATGTTCCCTGGCAGAACCCTTAATATTGGTATGAAGTGACGGATTTTTGTTCACTCGCAGCAGAGTAGCACGGACCTCCAAGTATCAAGGTTAAGGCCCTTACACAAAATACTCAGTCAGAAAGCAAAGAATAAACAGAGTCGCGGAGTAGGAGCAACAACGAGGGAAGCGTGGCCATGCCATAGGCTAGCCGGCGCCACTTGGCCACGCCCGATGCTACCCAACCGGCCCTTATTCCTTTATCGACCAATCAGGTCGCATTAAACCTGCCAAACTCCCAAGAGTTGTGGCTGGGCCCATACTAGACGGCCCTATTACCCATCGACCAATCAGGTCGCATTAAACCTGCCACGCGCACCAAAAGGGTAGCCACGCCCATGCTTGGCCGGCCCCCTACTTTTATTGACCAATCAGGTTGCCCTAAACCTGCCACAACATTAAAAGAGGTGGAAATTGCGTCAAATGGTCGCCATGCCAAATTGGCTTCCCAAAAACCGCGCTAACATGCCAAACGAGCATGCCGAGTGCACATGCCAAAGAGACATGCCAAAACACGCCGAACGTGCCAACGCGCCATAAATAGAGCACCTACGTGCCAACCCAATTTCTGTTCGTGACCAACGTCGCAACATACTTCAATTCGGCTATCCTAACCAGAAGCACAACCATGCTCTAGTGGCGGTGATGAAACCCTAATTTCTAGTCGTAGCACAAACTACGCCACTCCGGGCCCACAACATGCCACGAGCCATGGAAACCCTAATAAAGGCATCACAACATGCCACTCGTGGAAATATTGACTCATGTGGCAATTTTCACATAACGGTCTGACTATGGTTCTTTTGGCATGGCTCTGGCACCGTTTACATGAAACGCCGTTGTGCCACGGCCACATGCCGCATGCCATATGCGCTAATTAGGGTTTCGACATGCCAAATCCTAATTTAAGCAAAGTTGCTACGCCAACCGAGTCAAACAATGTTCCACAGAACATTGGGATCGATGTGGCCACTGAAACTGATGTTGCCACACCACATTCGAGACTTACATCATCATGCCGCTGGCATGCAAAAACTATGCCAACCATTCCACCGTGCCACTGGCATGCATGAACTATGCCAGCCATGCCGCAGTGCCACTGGCATGCGCCAAAGGCGCCACTATGCCATTATCAGGCGCCAACAAAAGGTAGACATAATCAACGGCTACCCTTCCTCATGAGATGCAATCTCAGCCATCCAAGTTTCACATCGAACTGACAGACTCGTGGCAAGTTTTAGGTGACCAGCCGCCTAATTCCAGTGGCCATGGCTACGTCAGGCGCCACTTGCACCACCGTGCCATTGGCATGCACGAACTATGCCAACCATGCCGCAGTACCACTGGCATGCACTAAAGGCACCAACTGTGTCATTATCAGGCGCCAACAGAAGGTAGCCATAATCAACGGCTACCCTTCCTGATGAGACACAATCTCAGCCATCCAAGTTCGCCACTAAACTGACAGGCTTGTGGAAACTTTTAGGCGACCAGCCAAGATAAGACTGATAGCATCACACGCTATTTTCCTGTGACAAGTCCCTTGACTTTGACTTTCAACACGTAGCAAAGTGCTACATTTTTTCCACAAAAACACTTGAGACATCAAACATGTCACAAACTGGGGGATACTCATCAGGGTATTGGTATGGCGGTTTACAGCGTGCGGCGTGCAATACGCCATTTACAATAAAGTGTCATGAAGCTGGGCGGTTCGCAATGGAAAGAAGTAATGGTGTAAACGGATCCACTTCCTTCATCATGGAAGCATAAATTCTGACGTTACACGTTTCTCCGCTCTTCGACCACTCAATCGTTTCCACTTCCTACGAGACCAGGGTACGTTTTATTACGACTTGTATAAATAGGTTTCACCTATTTCCACCAGACAACAAGTTTTGGTCGGAGGACAACACAGTATCCAGGAATCACCTGATAGATTTCCATTCTGCTAGCAAGTTCCACTTTCTGATACAAGTCGTAAACAACCACACCTTCAGAATCAACGATTCTGGTCTCAACACTTTCTTCGCTTCCCTCCCTAAGACCAACCCTTCTCCTTCACTTTGTGACCGAAGAAATCCTGGAACGGCCATTTCTTGGTTTAGGCCAGGATTGTACAGATTGATCTCTCGAATCAAAAGTACTCCCGTGCAGTGCATTGTCTAGAGTCTAGACTCGTTTCTCATCCACACACACACACATGAATTTACCAAAACCAGTAGAAACAGTTTTCACGCACAAACAATTGCCGACCACAGTGGGAGATTAATCTCTCGGTTGCAATATCAATTTTTAATTTTCAATTTCATTTTCATCCCAATTGGTCTTAGGCTAAATTCAAACCCATTTCCTAAATTTCTCAAGATCGTTGATCTTAGGAATGCTTCAGAAACCCTCAATCCCAATTTTACTTCTCCTAGCACCGAAAATACTCCACATGTTATCCCTGAATCCGTTCTTTCATTCAAAACCATTGTCGAGGCTATAGAGTCTCGATATTTAACAATTATTCACGACTTGACGAAAATCCTGAATGATGTTGTCGAGAATCAAGCTACTATTGTCAAGACGCATGACGGAGTATTTACGCTATTGAAAGCGCTCACGGATCAACTGTCAAAGGAAACAACGCGTATTAATTTTGTAGGAAACGTTATCAACCATTCATTTCGGATCAATGCTGATGGTGGTAGTCCTTTTTCCAAGATTCATATTCCTACTCCTAGTGAGGAGGATGAAGCATATGGTCACGCTGAATAGAAAGGCATCCACCAAGCTAACTTGTCTGCTCATGAAGATCAAAAGATGTTTCCTCAAGATCAGAAAGAAGACTCGTGGGATTTATCACGTTCTCATCAGAGTCCTCGCAATGAAGAGGTGATTTCATTATGTGCATCCTTCCTGGAAAATATCAATTCCCATATTGCATCAGAAGCTGCTAAGAGATCTGATGCTGCTTTACTCAGTCGATCTGAACCGTTCCAAAATGAAGAAGCTCGTAAAGACATTCAGGATAGCAGACGTCTTTCTAATAAAATATCCAGCCTCCAGTCAATCGATAATGAAGGAAGAAATAGAAAAACTCCAGCAGAGGAACAACAACCCAAACGTGTGGCACCAGCGCATCAGATGGCTTCACCCCAGAAGGTCGTGGCTAAGGTTCCTGTGCAAAAGCAAGAAACTGGATATGCTGCTCCAAACTTCCCGTTCCCGATCGAGAAAGTAATCGAACTCCTGGAAGTATGGATTAAAGACGATGTCGTCAAACTATCGCCTGTTAGGCACCTACCAATTGAAGAACAAATGGCAAATCCCAAGTATTTCCATTACCACAAGTTCGTCAATTATCCTACCAGTGAATGCAATGCTCTGAAGCGCATCATCCAAGAATAGATAGATTCAGGGGAATTGCGCCTGGGGACTGGAGATCCTCCGTCTTTTCGCGGATCGGCATAAAGATGTTACACAAACAATAAAGGACGATTGGGGACTTCTCGCGGCCAGAATTGCGTCACACAATAAACTTGGATTCGCAGCCTGAAAATTCAGTTTTGTGGAGAGACCCTTAAGAGAATAGAGTATGTGGCCGTATCGGACGAGAGAAAAAAGGGAATGACCAACACTATGGCGTTACACCCTCTACCGCCGACACCATCAACACCAGAAGGATCCTCTCTGACATGACGCCTCTTATTACCAGAGCCAGAGCCGCCGCTACTCCTAATATTTCTTCGAGAATGACGCCTCCAATCATTACCAGGGATGCCACCACTTCTTCGTAAGGACGCGAGGCTGGAGGAGCCATAGGAAATCGATCTTTCCCATTACCATTATCGATTTGAGAGAGAGACAGGAAGTTCTTTCCAAGACTCAGACGGACATGACCACAACTCAGAAGTAGCCGCCTCAATATTCTCTCCAGAAGCCGCTTCAACGTTCTCTCCAACTCCTCCCTGTCAAGGATCGTGATCACTACCAGCCAAGGTTCGTAGTTGTGGAAACTTTTTGATCCATCTCTCCAAAGCTCGTGGTCGTGGACAGTTTACTCGCTTACGCGTCTGTTTGAGGGGTAAAAACTGATTCTGCTGTTTTTGGTAATTTGGGGTGTGTTGATAAGAAACGAGTTCAAACCCTAAACAAATGCACTGCATGGGAATGCTTTTAGGTTCGATAAATCAATATGTAAGACTCTGGCCTCAACCAAGAAATGGTCGTTCCAGATTCAATTCGGTCACAAGGTGAAGGAGAAGGGTTGATCTTAGGGAGGGAAGCGAAGAAGGTGTTTGAGATCAGAGTGTTGAATTATGAAGGTGTGGTTTTTTATGACTTGTGTATCAGAAAATGGTTTCTGGCTACTTCTATTGATAACACTTGTGTTCTCCTTTGTTGAAATGGATTGAAAATCTATTTATACAAGTCATTGAGCGCACCTTGATCATTTAGGAAGTGGAGGAAGTGAAGTAGTGGAGAAGTGGATTTGTGCGGAAGGTAGTGATTATCGTGTTTCCATTATGAAGGAAAACTAATCACACGTCCTTCCACTACTCTCAAAACTGTTAACCGTCTGTCTTTCCTGTCACGTTCTCGTAATGGACGCGTTGCACGCCGCACGTTGTAAACCGCCATACCAATACCCCAGTAAGCATCACACAGTTTGTGACATGTTTGATGTCTCGAATAAGTGGGCCAAGTCGTGGGACCTGCCGCGGAGAATAGCATGGTGCTATTAGGTGAAAAAACCAAGTTGTTAATGAGGCCGACATAAAATATCGTATGTATTTGATGCATGTGAAGCATCGTGTTTATGCAGCTCAATTTAATCGATGTGTATGAAGCATCATTGTTTTAGAGCCTGATTAAATAAGTCGCGGATAAGTGTCTTAAAAGGGTAGAGGGGTCGACCACTTTGGGTGATCGTTCGAGTATCTTATGGGAAAACTACCATATGGTCGATCACTCCCTGTGGAGGAGTGATGGCCGGTGTTCACAGCGCCACTTTGTTAATTTTCTGAGAATAAATCTACACCGTCCTACTAAGCTGGAGAAGTTAGATGGTCTTGATTGATTTGCGGCAGTTATTCAACACCGTTGACGCGATTTTTAGGGTTTGGAGGCCGATCAACCAACTCCCTTTTGAGCGAGCGATTCGAGGTATTGCATTTGGATTTGAGTAGGTCGATCGACCATGTACAAAGTTGGGTTGCTAGCAAGCACCCTGACATCCCCTGGATCACCTAAAATTAAATCTAAGCCACTCAATTCGGCTGACGAAGTTGGATGGTTGTGATCGATTTGCGGCAGTAGTGTGTTGCCGCAAACGTAATTTAGGGTTTCTAAAGCAGCGCGTTCACCCTACTTTGGTGAACGATTCTATACGTTATCGTCTTGCCGTGAGCAAGTTGATCAACCATGAGTGTAGCTGGGTCTCCAGTGGAAACGCCAGCGCTTCTTTGATCACTCAAGATGCAATCTAAGACGTCCAACTAGGTCGGCTAAGTTGGACGGACGTGATGCGTTTTAAGGCCGTCTTTGTCGGTCTCAATTCGTTTGAGCTATTTTACACAGCGTGAAGGCCCATGTTTGGGTAAGCGATTGAGCACTCTATAGGTTTGCCGCATGCAAGTCGATCGACTAGGGAACTAATGGGCCCACAGATGATCATGCTTGCGCTTCCTTAACTGTTCGTAGGATAATCCAAGCCGTCCAACCAGGCTGGAAAAGTTGGACGTTCGTGATGCTGCTAAGACCGTTTTTAACGGTCTTAGCTCGTTTGAGCTTGCGCGAACATCCATTGTAGAGTTGATGTTCGGGGCGCTTCGGAGTTAATTGAATAGAACTCGATCAACTAGGGATTTAGTGGGCCTGCCAGTGGCCATCGTAATGATTGCCTAATTCCGTTAGGAGCAGGCTAGGTCTATTGAATCACGTAGCCAAATCGTGCGGCCGTGATTATTTTTGAGACTGACATTAACAGTCTAGATTTATCTTAAGGAATTTAAGCGTGTTCGATCGCGCCAACTTTTAATTAAAAAGTGTGGGAACGCACTGATCTCTTTGTCAGAGGGTGGTGTAGCCTATGTGGGTGTTTTCATGCAGGTCTCAATACTGACACTTCGGGAGATTCATGCTACTCCGTTGCGAGTGAACCTTAATCGTCATGTCATGCCAATATTGAGAGTTCGACTGGGGAATATAGTATAGGAAAACACTAGGCAGGCTATGCATTAGTGAATAATGCTGGTGCAAAATAAAATTTATAGAATATTTGGGATTGTTGCTACATGCACCATTCTGAGTAAATTTTATATACATAAATATATTGAATTTCTCAATACATATATGAGCGAAGAGGCTTTAGGCACTTAACACTTTTAAATGGCTCCATTTCATTAGTGAATAATGCAACCAGGAGCTTAATTACTCATTAGGATCTATACTAGTGAACAATTCATCTAGGAGCTTGAGTTTCAATACAATATGAAGAGCGGCATAGGCACTCATCATATTTCGATATATTCTTTAAATTCCTTGCGGAATATAGACATATCAAGGTCTATTACTTCTGATGTCGGGTCAGGTAGATAAACTTTTACAATTTTCGCCCTAAGCTAAAAACCACCGTCAATAGCGTCCAGCCAATCCCTTTGCTTCCATGGACTCCCATGCAATTCCTTCCAACCTATTTTATTTCCACGACAATGTAGTCTCTTAGGATCACATCTACTGCCAAGAACTGTTGTTGCTCGTTTGTTGATACCAGCCAGAGGTTTACCATGATAACAACTACTACAAAGCTCAGGAGGCACGGTCAACCCAAAATCCATAGCCACGACGAGGTCATCTACTCTTCAAAGATGTAGCTAAGTATATCATCACCTCTCTGCCCAGAAGGCGTGTGCAACACTTTACGAGGCCCACGACGGATCCCAAGCCTACTCAGAGGAAACAACTTCAGTAACCAAAGAGAAGTGCAATTGGAGACTGCTCATCGCGTCCCATCCCCGACAACAATAAAGCATTCATGAGATCACTCCAGATACAAGGCTGAGGCATTTTATTGAAGAGACAGAGGGAGCCACGATTAACGACATAACTCTCTCACTGCTACCTCTTCGTTATCCAGAATTTTTCGTCCATGAGATGATTCCAAGAATCCCAGCATCACATCCGGAAGAGTACAATAAGCTTGTATCAAATCCCATAAGCGTGGATTCAAGGCGATGCAATTAAAGTAGGCTACAGTTGGGGACTGAAGCCTCCTTCAGGTTTAGAGGTTTGAACGCAGTCACCACCTTACCAGTGAACGCAGTATAAATACATCTTCCACGAAAAAATAGGCTCAAGATAATTACACATGGGGACTACCAACATGGGTTGCTTTCACTCCCCTCAACCAGGTTATTTCTGATTTCAACATCATCACTGTCGAAGTTTTACGAGCCGCAGGAATTCCTCAACATGAAGCCGTGCGCGTGCATCAAAGACTCCAAAAGCACTCCACAGAGATACATTCACATATCCGGCCACGCCATTGGATATAACATAAGTATAACTGGGGACTGCTCACCGCATCCCATTCCATACAACAATTCAAGATTCAGAAGATGGTTCAAAGGATGTCGCTTGGGACGAAGACCTTGAAGACTTGATAGCAGCACATCGGCAACGGAACGCTCTCAGCTCGTCTACTTCACCCAATGGGTCCAGAAGATTTCGACCATGCAAATATCCACAACATATCATCATCGCAATCAGAAAGTCCATGCACCAGATAACCTAAAGTCAAGGATGGACCAACAACGCAATATATTTCATCCATCAATCCCAAGAGCGCAATGGAGTTTGGTAAATTCTTAAATCTGCTGGAGAGGTCAGATACTCATTCTTCTGGAGTCAGAACCTTATTACACATTCTGGAGAAGATCGATGGTATTGTTGAGTGGCTACATGCGCAAAATGGAAAAGAGCACCTACCTTGAGTTCTCCTGGATCGCCTTACTGCTGATTACAACTGCCGGAGATTGCTTTGTTTTTGTTAATGCTCGCTCTACCACCGCTAAAAAATGACGAAGTGGAACCGGACGCTGCAGACAAAAGAACGGAGCCGTACGAGCAACAAAACAGAAGAGGGTCGATACCCCTTTTCATACGACCAGAGTTTCTAGAGTTTGAACATAAGCAGGATTCCTCCTTGCCCCATGAACGGGAATAGATGACTGGGTATATCACACTCATGATCCATAGCCGAACAAGCCGTGTGCCAATATCTCCACTCCATGGTCGAACCAGCAGCGCGCCAGCATGAGGAACACCAGCCGCTCAACCTGCAACGCTCCGTGGTCAGTCCAACGCCAACGCTCCATGCCACCAGCACTCCGTGGTCAAGCCAGCGCCAACACTCTGATCGCCAACATCAACAGTTCGTGGCCGAAGTTGCAACACCATCAGCGCTCCGTGGTCGAAGTTGCAGCACCATCATCACCGCTCTGTGTTCCGAAGTAGCAGCGCCATCCACCGTTCCACAGACTGAAGCCAAGTGTCATTTCCACCGCTCCACGAACCAGGAGCCATCAACACCATCTCCATCCTCCAGCTCCACGGTCGAGCCAAAGTTTCAGCGCCATCTCTACCCGTCCCGTGACCAAGAAAACGAAGTCGTTTCCACCACTCCACGGACTGGAGACAAGCGCCATATCCGCTCGTTCCGTGGTCAAGCAAGCCATCATCATCATTCTGTAGCTAAGGTTGCAGCGCCAACATTAGTATTTCGCAGCCGGACCTGCATCACCAACGCCAGCACCCTATGGCAAAGCCGGAAGTATGCCAAGACATCAATGTAAGGATCACGGATTCCTCCTGCCTCCTGCCAAAGGTTAGCCAAATTCTTCCTGGCAATCTCCTCATGACTTGCCCTTTTAATTTTTAGCTTTTTCTGTCACCATCTTATGCTTACCCAACAACAATGCCACTGTTACGAGCTAAGCAGGGGACTTAATGTTGATGGTGGTTTTTAGTTCAGGGATAAATTTATAAAAATCTATCTACCTGACCCGGCATCAGATGTAGTAGACATTGATATGTCTATATTCCGCAGGGACTTTGGAGAATATATCTGATGAGAACCTATGCCTCTCTTCATATTATATTAAAACTCAAGCTCCTAGATGAATTTTCCACTAGTATAGAGCCTAATGAGTGTATAAGCTCCTAGATGCATTACTCGCAAATGTCGGAGCCTGCTGAGTACTTTTCTTGTGCTTATGTTCCCTGGAAGAATCCTTAATATTGGTATGGCATGACGGCTTTGTGTACACTCGCAGCAGAGTAGCACGGACCTCCAAGTACCAAGGTTAAGGCTCTTGCACAAAATAATCAGTCAGAAAGCAAAGAATAAACAGAGCCACGGAGTAGGAGCAACAACGAGGGAAGCGTGGCCATGCCATAGGCTAGCCGGCGCCACTTGGCCACGCCCCATGCTACCCAACCGACCCTTATTCCTTTATCGACCAATCAGGTCGCATTAAACTTGCCACACTCCAATGAGTTGTGGATGGGCCCATACTTGCCGGCCCTATTCCCCCTCGACCAATCATGTCGCATTAAACCCGCCACGCGCGCCAAAAGGGCAGCCATTCCCATGCTTGGTCGGCCCCCTACTTTTATTGACCAATCAGGTTGCCCTAAACCTTCCACAACATTAAAAGAGATGGAAATTGCGTCAAGTGGTCTCCATGCCAAATTGGCTTCCCAAAAACCGCGCCAACATGCCAAACGAGCATGTCGAGTGCACATGCCAAAGCGGCATGCCAAAACACGCCGAACGTGCCAACGCGCCATAAATAGCGCACCTACGTGCCAACCCACTTTATGTTCGTGACCAACGCCGCAGCAGACTTCAATTCGGCTATCCTAACCAGAAGCACGACCATGCTCTAGTGGCGGTGAAGAAACCCTAATTTCTAGTCGTAGCATAAACTACGCCACTCCGGGCCCACAACATGCCACGAGCTGTGAAAACCCTAATAAAGGCATCACAACATGCCACTCGTGGAAATATTGACTCATGTGGCCATTTTCACATAACGGCCTGACTATGGTTCTTTTGGCATGGATCTGGCACCGTTTACATGAAACGTCGTTGTGCCACAGCCACATGCCGCATGCCATATGCGCTAATTAGGGTTTCGGCATGCCAAACCCTAATTTAAGCAAAGTTTCTACGCCAACCGAGCCAAACAATGTTCCAAAGAACATTGGGATCGATGTGGCCACTGAAACTGATGTTGCCACACCACATTCGAGACTTACACCATCATGCCGCTGGCATGCACAAACTATGCCAGCCATTCCACCGTGCCACTGGCATGCATGAACTATGCCAGCCATGCCCAAGTGCCACTGGCATGCGCCAAAGGCGCCACTATGCCATTGTCAGGCGCCAACAGAAGGTAGCCATAATCAACGGCTACCCTTCCTCATGAGATGCAATATCAGCCATCCAAGTTCTCCACCAAACTGACAGACTCCTGAAAATTTTTAGGTGACCAGCCGCCTAAATCCAGTGTCCATGGCTACGCCAGGCGCCACTCGCACCATCGTGTCATTGGCATGCACGAACTATGCCAACCATGCCGCAGTACCACTGGCATGCACTAAAGGCGCCAACTGTGCCATTATGAGGCGCCAACAAAAGGTAGTCATAATCAACGGCTACCCTTCCTCATGAGACACAATCTCAGCCATCCAAGTTCGCCACCGAACTGACAGGCTTGTGGCAAATTTCAGGCGACCATCCAAGACAAACCTAATAGCATCACACGTTATTTTCCTGCGGCAAGTCCCTTGACTTTGACTTGGCACACATAGAAAAGTGCTACATGTTTTCCACAAAAACACTCGAGACATCAAACTTGTCACAAACTGGTGGATATTCATCAGGTTGGCGGTTTACAGCGTGCGGCGTGCAATACGCCCGTTACAAGAAAGTGTCGTGAAGCAGGGCGGTTAGTAAAGGCAAGAAGTAATGGTGTAAACGGATCCACTTCCTTCATCTTGGAAGCATAAATTATGACGTTACACGTTGCTCCGCTCTTCCACCACTCAATCGTTTCCACTTCCTACGAGATCAGGGTACGTTTTATTATGACTTGTATAAATAGATTTCACCTATTTCCACCAGATAACAAGTTTTGGTCTGAGGAAAACACAGTATACAGAAATCACCTGATAGCTTTCCATTCTGCTAGTTAGTTCCACTTTCTGATACAAGTCGTAAACAACCACACCTTCAGAATCAACGATTATTGTGTCAACACTTTCTTCGCTTCCCTCTCTAAGACCAACCCTTCTCCTTCACTTTGTGACCGAAGCAAGCCTGGAACGACCATTTCTTGGTTTAGGCCAGGATTGTACAGATTGATCTCTCGAATCAAAAGTACTCTCGTGCAATGCATTGTTTAGGGCCTAGATTCGTTTCTCGTCCACACACACACACGAATTTACCAAAACCAACAGATTTAGTTTTCACCCACAAACATGGTGATATTTTTATTACAGTCAACATCTTTTTCAATGCTGATTGTTGTAGGCGGTATTGAAAATGGCGGTATCCCCCGAGTTCCCCACCATTTTCAAGAACCCACATGTGGATGATATGGACAAAAGTGGTCTGATGGTTGGTATGCTCCCTCCCACTGCGGAGGTAGGGGTTCGAACCCCGTAATTGCTAGAAATAACTCCATATAAGGAGTTAAGAATGTAGTCCAAGACTATTCTTCTAAACCATCAAAAAAAAAAGCATTTAGAAGTAATTCTCATAACCACTTATCCATATATATTTTTTAATGATGAACTATCCTTGTTCTTTTAAATAATTTTTTTTATTTTTTTATTTTTATTTAAATTATTTATATAAAAAAAACTTCCCCCCTAAATCGGCATGAATTCCGTGCTGACTCTAGACAGTCGGCACGGATAACTGATGAATACCAATCGAATGTGGTAAAAAAAATCTCAAAAAAATCACGGTTGACTATACGTACCATGTCTGCAATCAGCATGGTTGAAAAAAAATTCTATGTCGATCAATATTATTTATGTAATGAATACTGTGTTGATTGTTGTTAACGAAGAATACCATACACTTTTGGCATAGTATTCAACAAAAATACAGTGTTGATTGTATGCCATCACGTCAGCATGGTTGATGATGGTGTTTTTGGAAAAAAATATTGAAAAAAAAATCGATAAGGAAAATAATATTCGAAAAGGATTTTTTTGTCCTTTTAAGATACCCGTTGGCAGAATACAAAGGATGGGGATAAAACTAATATCACCCTTGAAATTGTGCATCCCCTATCAATCCGGAAAGTATGCGATTTGTCTGTTTCTCCACGACACAAAAACAATTCGACGGACAAACAACAGACTCATGGACACATATATGTCCCAAAGCCCAAATAACCCGTAATGAGTATATAATTCTGCACTGTATTAATCAAACGATGATGTACTGAGAGACATATGGATTGTTATGAATCTAATGTTCAGCATCACCCCAAATCATCCTTCATTATACAACTGTATAAGCTTCTGACTAATTAAAGTTATTATATGAACCATTTTCTTGACCAACCTTTTATACGTAACTCCGAACGCAAAAATAGTATTGCAAGATCTGTCAATACCCAAGTTCAAGTCTGTCCCTAAGGTGTGAGTCAGCTATCACTCAGATTATCACACGAAGTGAATGAGAGGAAGCTACAGAATTGATTACCATGTATCACAAACAATGCAGTTGGCTAGTAACTTCTAGGAACCATCTTCTCCTCGGTCATAACAAATTTAGTGTAGAAATTGACATTTAGTGCCATAGTTATTGGGATTTGGACGCTCTAGTCCTACCATCACAAGCCTAGTACTGGGAAGTCCAAATTTACTCAATTTAGAACGAGTCGGTCCTTTTCCAAGCCATTCGGTCCAAATTATTTTTGTTATGTTTACAGAAATGACCCTTATGTTGAAACAGCAAGACTGATTTGGGACTAAATCATTTCTTCATCGTCTTTTAATCGACAGAGGTCTACAACAAACTTTCGGTTTTAGTTTCAGCTTGATTAACCTTACGAATTTCTTTGCTTTCTCTCTCAATACGTTGTTCTTCTAGATCTAATTTTTCTCTGAAACCCTAGAAATTAAGAGAGAATGCCCCAGATCGGTGGAAAGGTTTATGTATATATCATATTTGGAGTAGGAGATCCAGAACTTCTGTATGTGAGAATCAATCTTTTCTAGAAAGCCTAACAACTACGATTTCTTTTCAAAATCCTCTTTCGGTTCACAGTTAATGTTTCGATCAGTTATTTAATGATGATTCTTATCATTCTGAACTTGTACAATCAATAGGATTCAAGTTTATTTGCATGTCTTGGGAGAAATGATGAGTTCTGTAGGAGAGATCTTGAAGTTCGTAAATATTTTATTTATCTTTTTGTTTGATTGACTATAAATTGAATTGGAAATTGGATCTTGTTTTTATTTTGATTTTGTTAAATTTGGGGATTCTTGTGGATTCGTTTATATCGAATTGGAGATTGGTTTACACGATATTGATAAGGATTTGGTTCATGAAATTTATGATACGTCTTTACATTTTTGGAAATAAAAATGCCTTATAGAGTTTATGATATGGAAATGAAAATCGAAATTAGGGTCCAAAACGAATGATTTTTATCGAACATTCTTTGAAAATTGGTTTCTATCGTGCACTGTATGCATTGTATCTAAGAGGAATTTTTTTTATTGATTTTAACCTTTTCTTGCATTTTTCTACGGACCCCTCAAAAACAACTTCACAACTCCATTGCTGGAGTGTCAAACGATGGAACAACTCTTGCTCCTGGCTCATCATTGGGTAATAAGAGTGTTGTGATGGATAATGTTCCAACATAATTCGGTTACTTGGGGTAGTGCACGGATTAATCAACAGGTTTGTAATTCGTTCATAAGTTTTTTGCTGATACATATAGGTCCTGCAGTTTTCAAATGCTTAACTTGTACTTTTGCGGAAGTTTGTGTTAGCCATAAAATGTGTTTAATGGATAGCCCATTTCGCTTCCAGTGTATCGGTATGCTGCTTCCAATCTAACGTGTCAGGTTCATTCTTAATCGATTAATAGTATAACAAAAACTATTTAAATACCAAGTTGAGAACCTGCACATGAATAATTAATTTCCATTACTTGTCTAAAAAATGTCTCCTAAGAGTTCTTCATGATTACATTGGTCAATTTTGTAGGGGGAAGCCCAGGCTTGCAGCAGCTGTAGAAGTAGTTAGTTTTCTAGATTAGGAGCAACAATCTAGTAGATAATTTTATGCATAACATCTCTTATTTGATTTTGAAAGTAACGAAGTGTTTCCGGTACATGCATATTTTCCGACTCCCACAATCTCTTATGTCTAGCTGCTAAACGATAAACGATTATTTATTAGACTTGATCTTAACCGTTGGGCCAAACACATAACAAAGTTATTGCCCCTTGTTTATTGTATATGTATCACCTATAAAGAAACAAACTTATTAAGTCCTTAGAATGCATCAGTGCGTCACTCACAACTGTGTTGTAATTATATAAAAATGAGGCGCTACTAATTTACTATACCGCAATCAAAAAAATTTAGCTATCACCATAACTGTGTAGATTAAGCGATCCATAACCAACGGTTTGAGTGGGCATGGGATTTAATTGGGTTCGCTGCTTAATCTATCGATTATGCTTAATCCTAAAAATAAGAATTAACCGGTGTATTTTCTTGTACACCAGTTATATGGATGCACATAAAAGTGCAGCAGTTAAATCATCGCATTCCCACCATGTGTACTATCAAATGTGAATATATGTAAGAAAAAACTGCCAGTTGTATGGTAATATATAATCAGTATCTCTTATCGATGTTGACGTCTATCTAACTAGTGGTCCTCCTTAAGAAAAAACTGCCAGTTGTACACATTTTAATTATTATGGTGTACATAGTTGTACATGTGTTGTTCTTTTTGACGTTGGGCATAACTTTGCAATTTAGTTGTTTTTTATTTATATTTTTTTCTTCAAAACAGCTAATTGAAGTCTAATATTTTAATTTTCAGGTTGAAGATTATGAGGATCATATCTAAGAGACGCATTGAAGTTGGAGAATTTTTTTGTGGATTTCTGTTTAGGTGATTTTTTGGCATCATTTAACATAGGTTAATCTAAGTTGAAGCTACTCTAAGAGTCACCAGTAGTTTGAATAGTTCATACTTTGATTTTGAGAAGTCTACAAAAAAAAATAGAAAAGCATTTTAAATGATCGATGTGCAAAATCTATTTTATGCTCTCTGCTATTTCTCTCGTTACCCTTGTTCTTCAATCTATTTTATTTGTCTTATATTTTCTTTCATCCCATCTTGGTGTGCCATGATTTCTTAGATTTTCTTTTTGTAGGTAACAATATCGGCATTAACAAAACGAGTTGCATCTCACAGTAGTAAAGTTGGCAAGGTAAATTCTTCACATGTAACCTCTCTAACCACTTATTCCTTTCCTTGTAAAATCTGTGAACATAATCTAGTAGAATCTTTATGTGCATTGCCAGTGTACTTATTTGTGCACCGGTTGTACGCAGTGTACTTTTAAGTACACTAGTTCGTACACTTTGTTTCTACATTGATTATGAACCTGAATTTATAGCTATCAATCTAGTATTTTGCATTTAAAGATTTCTTCCTGACTCGAGGAATCACCACACTGATCCATATCGGCCTCTACGAGACCTGACTTCCTGAATCGAAGACATTTTTTTTTTGTAGTAATATATAGAAAGCTACAACAACAGATAGAAGATTTGAGTTGATTGGTTGAGGTGCTATAGCTGTTTGCAACAGCAGGGTTATGAGTGGTTGACTAATGAAGCTGGTGTTGGTAATGAGTTTGGGTTGTAAACAGCTTGCAGTTGAAGACGATGATATTGAAGTCTGGGAAGTTGGATGTTGTTAGTGAGTTATAAAGAACATTTTGTATGAAATGAAGTATGCAGAGAAGTATGAATGAAAAAGGAAAGTTGTGTAGAGTGATGCACCAAATGACTAGATACGAGCTGATAAATAATTCCAAAAGAAATGTGGAATCTGGAATCGACGTATCAGGTAATGAGGATTAAGTTTTTATTTCTTTGATCTTACTTGAGTAGTCATGTTTATGTACTAATAATCTATTTACTACCAAAATTTGCTTGCACTAGTTAAAACTACGTTATTCTGAATAACTGATTGATCACGGGGTCGAACCTTTGCAGGAAATATGACAGAGCATCGATGCAGGGTTTATAAGAAGCTCGAATATTTTATGGTACCTATGAAGATCTTCTCCTGGTAAATTTCCAAAATTACCTTATAAAAACATTCAAAGTGATGATGAACTACTCTAACAACCAGTAACATGGCTAACTCAAAACTACCTTTGGATGCTTCCATTATAACTTAAATTTTTTTTCTTACCAGTTTGTGCACATGCCGATTTATGTTGATTTTTAATGTGTACATAGATGTACACCTATTAATCATTAATGTGCACATAATTGTGCATATATTCTGGATTCTACAAACTACAACTAGGTCATATAATTTGGGACGGAGGGAGTATTTGATACTTGATACACAAATTGTTTAAGACAAAAAATGGTTTTGTGCAAATAGTGCTTAAGTTCATTGGGTAATAATTTAATTTTCTTTATGTTTGCAGTGTGCATCCTTGTTGTGGACTTGTTTACACATTATCCCTCAATATGGTCATTATCATCAAAGTTAATTGATCGCGAACTGGTGCACCAACAGCTAAGGTTAGTTCCTTTTCCACCGTATTTTCTTATATTTTTCTAAGCATATATGTATTCTGATAAATATAATAATAGCAAAATATATTATCGAAGAGTGGGATATCTATTATGGGAGATGGGATTCTTTCGACCTGTTTTTGTCTGGAAGTTAGTGGTCTTGTTGATAACTTGTAATAGAGTCGCATGTTCCTAATAATTGGATTGTGAACTTAATGTGTACACATGTTGATTTATGGTGTGTACACAACTGCACACGTTGATTTATGGTGTGTACATAGTTGTATACCTGTTTATTGTCAATATGCATTTAGTTGTACACCTGTTAATGGTTAATGCGCATTGTCTCTTGCTATAGTGTTTAAAATTCTGTTTAGTGCTTATTTACCCGAAAATGCATGGTTAGTTAAATGAAAGAAATACCATTGAAGAATTGTTATTGTTAAGACAGAGTGTTAAGGAGCTTGAACGTTTACAGTATGCAGATTATCGATTAATTTTTTAAATGAGCGTTTTGTCCATATTAATTTTTTTCTATCTGGTTAATTTGTTGATTCTACTCTAAATTTTTTGGTATAATTAGGTCGCTTGAGTAGCACAATAATAAGGTTGCTCATAGAAAATGTTCCCCATTTGCTGCACTACATAGTCGTACCACATGTCAATTCTTTTTGAAGCAAATTACTGAAGCTGATCTTACCAACCACATCGTATCGCTTCTGAGCAAGGATACCGCCGTCTCATTGAACTTTCGTTAATTACTACTAGATTTTCTGCAGTGCCAGCAGTTGATGTGGTTTGCATTACTTTAACTCATTGCCTATATTCCCTGTCAAACGATTAAACTCTTGCCTACAAGTTCTCTCTTTTTTATGATTAGGAGTTCATAGTTTACTGAAGGACCTTGTGCATAATGATAGACGCATTTTTGTGTCTAATTTGTCCTCAATGTCCGTATTGTTGGAACTCTATTTTTGTACTAATATTGTGTTTTTATGTATTTTTAGGAAATAAACATTTTTGGAAAATTCGGCTCGAAAAGTTGATTTTGGCACCCTTGAAGGACAATTGTTATTCGGACTCTCACTGTCGGTTAAGGGGCACCTCAGTGGACACCTGCTATTCGCACCCCAGTTCAGGATAGAGGGACACCCTTTCTTCTTCGTTTGAAAACTGTTTTTTGGCGGGAAATGAAATTCTCAACTGGCAGAAATTTGATCACAAAAATGAAGGGGTTACGGGTCGATTCAATGGCTGAAATTTGATAGAGAGATGTGATATAGGTTAAGGAACACATTTTGGGCAGTGGGTTTGATCGGAATTGGCTGGAAAATGCGTGATGATTCACACACCCAAAACAGAGCACGTGTACTGTAACACGAGAAAAATTGAAGTTCTTGTGTGCATGGAGGAGTTCTCTGGCGTTGGAAGAGTGTTGAGGCGTGAATAAGTCGAATGGGAGCGTGCAGGAAGCAAGTTGGCGTGAGAAAATTCTTTAAATGGCAATTATTCTCTATTTTTGGCAGTAAGGAATAATCGAATTAAAGAGAGTATATACACAATCAATGGTCGGATTTTTGGCCTCAATTCACTATAAATACACGTAAAATTGAAGCTAGCAATTTTGGAGAGTCATTGGGAGAGAGTTAGAGCCGAGAGAATCAAAAGAAGAGGTCGACAGGCGAAGAAGTTCTGCTGCTGCTCAGCCAAGAACACGAAGAACATTGTACAGTCCAGGAGAGTCGTTGACTAGTGTCGCATATTTGCGACAATTCTCAGTTCCTTTCCCGCGACTTCGGTGTTGTGCTTACAGCACTTTTAAAGTGCCGTTGTTCCCTGACGCTTTCTGTGGATCGCAAAGAACGGCCTTAAAACGTTTTCTTCTTATTTCATCATTTGTAATCAACTTTTGAGCATTAATAAAATCTTTTGAGTATTTTTCCAACATGATGAGAGGCTAAATTCTTGGTGATTGAGGCAATGGAGGATCTATTCACTCATGTTTGATTGGTAATATTTTTATTCATAATTTCTTTAATTATTTACTTTATTTAATTCACTTGGATAAATATAAAAAAAAGGATAAAATGGTTTTCTTAATTAGTTGTGAATCAGTTTGATGTTTTATGCTTAGAATAATTCTTTGATAAATCATGCTTAAGGATTACAACTTAATATTTGGACACCTTTTAAATTAAAAAGTGATTTAATAAGAAAAAGAGCTTAATGATAATTTCTGAAATATTATTTATAACCAATCAACTTGAAGTGGTAGTGAATCCTGAGCTTTAATCCTTCTAAAATCTTGTCATTACTATTAATTTCCTTCATTTATTTATTTGCTTAAATATTAAAAAAAAAGAGTTACCTTCACAAGTTCGAAAAGGACCCACCTTTTACCACAATCTACAAAAACATTTGAAAATACATCACATAAGGATGTTAGTGTGACCGCGGTAAGTTCATAATGGTTCTTGATGTGTACATAATTATACACATGTTTATTGTTAATTTCTACATTGATGCATATCTGTTGATTGTGTGTACATAGTTGTACACGTGTTATTGATGGTTCAAAACAGTATTATTACTGATGTGTCTTTGACGTCAATCATTTTTAGTTTTACGTTTTAAATTTAGGGACTCATAAGCTCAAAATGATAGAGTGCCCAAGCCCATAACAAGGTTTGCGGAGGCTGATGGTTCAAATCCATCTGTGTTTCCATATTATGTTTATCCAATATGGATAGATTGTGCCTAGGTAGACGATTTTATGCATGTTTTTTAGGGGTGTACATATTGGTGCACCCGTGTAATTCCCATGAAAAAATAGGTTTGTATGTGGTTATGAATGATCGATTTTATGCATGTTTTGCAGGGGTGTACATATTGGTGCACCTATGTAATTCCCGTGAAAAAGTAGGTTTGTGTCAAGTTATCAATAATTTAGGGACTCGGTATTAACATAGTTGTTGAGTGCGCACCCTCTACATCTATTTGTTCATTTTTTGTTTTGTTTTGTATTATCTGCATGTTGCACCCGGGATTCTCTGAAATATACTGTGACGAAAAAATCCCCAATGCTCATGCTAAATTTTTTTCGTTTAGTGTTGCAGGTTTGCTTAGTTCTTCAACAGCTTATTTGTGTCAAAATAACTGCCACATTTTCTTATTGTTTCTGGGAGTAGTATTAAAAGTTGCTTATCCGGTTAAGGTTCTGTAGAAGTCATGTTCTGGTTTAATTTGATTTTATATCAAATGCACAAATTATTAACATGCTAATGATGATAAATTTTATATCTTAGTGGATTTCAGTGAGATTTTATCAATGATCTGATTGTCATACATAAGCCTAAATCTCTTTTTAATGATCTACTCATAGAGCTTGCTTCAAAATTATACTCTCCCAAGGTGTTGGATTATGTATAGATTTGTACATAGTTGTACACCATTGTGTTATTCAATAATTGATGCATGTTTTATAGTATACAGTCTGTTTTTGTGTGTATGGATGTCAGATTTATTTAGGTGTGTACATAACTGTACAGCATTGTGCTCTCTCATAAATATAAAAAAACTAATTCTTGATTAAATCCTAAGTTGTTGTTTTTTGATATCATGAGATGATTTTGATAGTATGCTTGCCATGTGTTTAGGTACTTTTCGAGGGAGCTTAAGAAAGTGGAGAAGAACAATGGACAGGTTTTGTTGATGGGTGATTTTATGGATTTTCCAACTTGAATAACATGCTTGCTATGTGTTTAGGTGCTTTTCGAGGGACCTTAAGAAAGTGGAGAATAACAATGGACAGGTTCCGTAGATGGACAATTTTCTGGTTTTCTGATTTGAATAACATGCTTGCTATGTAGATGTGTACATGTTTGTACACCAGTGTAAACTAAGATTTTTTTAAAAATGAGAATTATATAGTCATATGGATACTCATTTTGTAGCTCTCAGAAGGAGCTTTCGGAATATATAAAGTTTGTGAATTTTGGACAAACGGTTCAAAAGATAAATCGTTTTTTAATTATTTTTGTATTATTTAAAATTGTTGACATCATCATGAGTCATTTGGACTAAACTATAAATATTTGGACTAAATTGTAAATCAGGAAGGTTATATGTGTATTTTCCATATTTTAAATAACTTTTGGACTAAATTGTACCTAGTTAACTCGGCATGGACTAATCTATACTTTTTGATGCGTTTTTGGACTAAACCGTATTTTTCTCAATTTAGTTAGATCACAGTGAAGACGGTTCATATAAGTTACTAACCAATTATACACATTGAATTGTATCACACGGGAGTTACTCCCTGTTCCTGTGAGTATCTCCTCAATTGATGTAACTGGTAACTTTTAGAACTGCCATCTCTTCGCTGATAACAACGCTCTTATTCACCAAAGAAAAGAGAGTTTCGAAAATTAAATTTAACCATTTCCAAAATTAAGATCTTTGCAATGAATGTAGGCCATCACTTGTATGAATAACATCAGTTGGATCAAAAAAAAAAAAAAAAATTGAGCTAAGCAGCAGAGAAAAAGGCAGGCGGAGGACCTTATCTTTTGTATTGTAAAGAGATGAGACAACTAAATAGTATTGTAACACCAAAAAAAGTTGTTTCCCGGCTAATTTTTCCAGTGAAAGAATTACCAAAGAACTTCAGTAGCGTTGCATACACATAAGGGCCTCATATGCACTATAGTTAATAAAACATATCATGGTTTCTTGAAGGTAATGCCTAATTATCTTCACTGATAATCAAAACTCCCGATACGAATACAGCGCCAATGGAATAATGAAAATTACTAATCTGATGTATGTTAGGGTTGCACAATACTTACCCCCAGCTTCTTTTTCCATTTTCCGAATTATCATCTCCTTAGTAGATTTCGCAATTTGGTATACATTTATTGATATTGGACAATCATTAAACATGAAATGGCAAACATCACTTAATTGCAAGGCTTGATATGAAGATTGAATTTTCAAATTTGTATTTTACCTTGCTGACTTCACACAATGTGCAAAATAGGGAACTGGGTTCTATAGGTGTTCACTTAGGAATGGAAAATAGGGAATTGTGTTCCAGAATTCATAGACAGGAAAATTCATTATGGTGTTCACTTAATTTTTTATCCTTTTCACCTTAACCAAAATAAGAATTGCATGCTTAGAAGCCTAATGCCCCTAGAAAACAGTAAGAACAACACATGAATTCAAAATTGCATAACGAATTATGTCAGCCAAATTATTCATATTTCTGTAAGCATATCCCACAATGTAGCGACATACAGAAAGTTTCGAACTCACTATATAACCATCGCAGTTCCTGCAAGAATCAAAATGGTGAAGACCGTTAAACATGCATCTTGCAATTTCCAAGCACCTAGTCATTTGTAAATCTAGTGCCAAAAATACATACATGTACTGGTGTACACGCACACATAGATAATAGCTAGTAGATCAGTGAGTAATGGGACACAAAGGAAAACTTACACCACCAGCAGTTGCAAATGGTATCATGTAAATCAATGAGATAGTTGTGAGACCGTTCATAAAAAACAATAGAGAGCACAAAGTTTTCAACCATTATTCTTTTTACGTAGAGACTTGGTACCACTTCGATACATTTTTCATTACACTGTAAACTCAACCTAACAAAGTATAAGAACCTAGATTTCTCGTGGATATTGGAATTAGCTACTATCAAGTCACTATGCATTCAGTTACAAACAAATTATCTACGACAAAGAGATGCTAGGCAGTAGGAAGTACAACTTACATATATGTTCCGAAATCCCTTGTTTACTCTAGTGTTCTGCATTCTATATACTGTAAACTCAACCTAACAAAGTATAAGAACCTAGATTTCTCGTGGATATTGGAATTAGCTACTATCAAGTCACCATGTATTCAGTTACAAACAAATTAGCTACGACAAAGAGATGCCAGGAAGTAGGAAGTACAACTTACATATATGTTCTGAAATCCCTTGTTTACTCCAGTGTTCTGCATTCTATATAACTAACAGGAATATCAAGAATGATGAATTTCATGAAATTTACTACTAATTGTTACCTTTGCTGATATATTGTCATTTCTCTAAGCAGCTTTGCTAATTTCCTTCTCCGCAACTTTCCCCTTTTTCTCCACATCTCAAACATCCGATTCTAAACAGTATAGCAAGCAGTTTCGCAACACCTAATTCATTTGAAACTCGAGTGCCAAAAATACGCAAATGGTACACACACAGTAGCTAGGGGATTAGTTAAGCAAATCCAAAATCATATAATGGGAGAATTAGGTGAATGGATGTAGCTCATATCACAGAATTTATGATATCTTGTGATTAGTGACCCAATCATCACAAAGCCAAAAGACGTTTCATTCCTCATCTATAAAAGAACTATTATAGTTGTTAATACCGGTGAGGACACAAACGAGTGATGCATTATGGAATGGAAACATTTCAGCAGGTGAGACAGTTAGTACTTGTAAGTTAGTTTAAAGCATGCAGATAACAAACGGTTACTATAGAGGACTGAATCTGGTGTGAATCGAACACACAACCTTCTAACTTGATGTTAGACGCACTACCGTTGTGCCACAGACTCATATTCACCAATTAACCGCTTTGAACAACGAGACTTTGTTCTAAAAGAAATAATAACACCATTAAGTATTGTGAAGTGGTCAATCTATCAAACGTAATGAAAATCATAAACACCTGGATTACAATGAGAAAATGAAGGATAAAATCGTACAAAATCTAAAGAAAGCCAAAAATCAATATTTTGACCCACTACCCTTACACCCAGTCTCCAAGAAACATACCTCAAGCCATAAGATCCAGTCTCATCCATCATAGTTATTCATCATAGTAATCATTAACTAATGTAGCCAACCACGCGACATATGAGTTAAGGTGGTATAACCAAGCATAATAGATATGCTTCGAAATTAGTCTCTCTTCACCTATAAGATCAAAACAAAAATAAAATCATAAATAAACCTATACATTAAAAAGAAAAAATAATCAAACACAACGAAATAGAAAAGCAAAGATCTAGGATTTCCGTGGGAGAGGAAAAGGTATCGCGGAGGCATCAAAAAATAGAAAGATTACATTTCAACAGAACACCGAAGCTGTTAACCCCGAACATATAAAATACTATCTGAACTGAATACATATAAGGATAGAAACCAAGAAAAGATTGTAGCAAAGGATACCATCCAAAAATCACCCATTCTTTGAATGAGTCTCTCTTCACCTACAAAATCCAAACAAAATTTTGAAGCAGCCTCTCTTCACCTACATAATCAAAACTAAAATAAATCATTAACAATGTAAAAAGAGGACACATTCAAACACAAACCAAAGAGAGAAGCAAAGATCTAGGGTAGAGGAAAAGGAATCAGAGGCAGAAAGAGAATCCGATTAAAAAAAAGGTGGAAAGAAGGTTTTACATGACACAGATTGATAAAGCAAATACATATTCAACGGCCAGAAACAGCAGGGAATATCTCGACGGCCCCAGAAATCCCCTCATCAATTAAAGAACCTAAATTAGGGCATACCTTCATGGCCGTCGAGGATATATGGACTCGCATTATATCTCCGCGTTTAATAAAAGCACCTAAAATTGAGGTTCCCTATATGGAATCAGCAGTAATCTTGAACAAAAAGAAATGCAAACAAAAGCTTGTTATGCACTAGAGAGTCAACCACATGCACACTAAAGCAAGTAACGATCCATCAAATGCTTAAACAAACACAAAAAATGAACTGATCATATAAAATTCCCCATAACATTTATTTTGTCTGCAACCAATAATGCAGCACCTTCTTCACATCCTTGCACCAAAAAATTGGTAAAGCAAGGCCCTTGCATATCATTCATGCCATAAACACCAAACATCATTAGTTTTCCTGTTCACCACCCTCCATTTTCATTTGTGGTTTATATTTATTATATCCAGCCGCGCTCAAACAAAAAAACATAAAATTAGTAGGCCACAGTCTTGGAAGGATCCGTTGAGATGGTACATATCAAATAACGGAAATGATGTGTTGGCGCAAGGTTAGTCGAGCATCACCTCTTAAGTGTGAAATAAGATAGAAGCTCTACAATTGCATAATTTGTGTTAGGAATTTACAGAGACTAAATAAAACATTTGTGTTAAGAATTTACAGAGACTAAATAAAATATAATAAACTCTAAGCTTCCCCATAGCAAAAATTAGGCTTGAGCAAAGTTAGAGTTGTCTTTAATCACTTTTATTTTGGCGTAGGCTCGACAGTGTAAACGAAAGTACTGCAAATGAGCAGGGCAGAAGATTGCACACTTTTACATGATCCTCTAAAAACAAACCCATGTTCAGATTGGGAAACAGAGATATAAATATTGAGGTTGAGAAACTACGTACTAAAAATATGTTCATGAATATACCCCGCCACACATTATGCTATGCATCTATGCGCACATATGCAACTATTCAATGCTCACCTTAGTGTGCAATGAACCCTCCTTGTAAAAAAAAAAAGAACCAGCAACCCACGCTTCTGCACCCAAAAGTAAAGGCTTAGAAATTACTATCCTTCCTATGTTTATCTCTACAATTTAAGTATATCTAGAATCTAATTTTAAGTATCGGTGGTACACAATGCTCATATAAACGCAATCATAGATTTAAAAAATAAAAGGAACGATAAATGAAACACTTACCCAGCCCTAATGGAGAGCCTGGGAAAAGAGTATTTCATTATATGCCTGCATCTAACTCACCATGCTACCATAAATGGGATGCGCTAATCATTTGTTGTGTCATACACTTTAATCCCAGGATAATTAGCCCATGCAATATGGCTTGTTTCCCACTTCATACCATGTATTGGACCCTCACCCAAGTGTATGTAAAACCTATAGCAAAAAAACCCACTCAATTAATGATCAGCTTATAAATTTTTCAAACGTAAAATGTTACTCTGTATTAAACTGACACCCTATGGATTCTGACAGACCTTTTTCTTCGCGCTAACAACCAACTACAAATTACCGCTCGCAAAATTAGTGTCATTTAGGGAGGATGGGTTAACATATATAGTTATACAAATATGTTTATCATCAGGAAGATAATCAACGTAGCAAGACTTATACTTATAATAGTAAAAAGGGAACCCCGGGATGTCTATATTAACTGTTGAAAAATGCAGATTAATTAATTAATAGCTATATCAATGATCTTTCTTTGTCAGACATGGTTGGCACACACAATGCATGCATACACCCATTGCAAAGTAAGCACAATCTTAACCAACCCATTTCACAGTGCATGCCCCTTCTAAAGAAGCTGAAGATGTCTACCTCAAGTTTGCCCACTGGACCTGACCCCATAGCCCTTGCAGTTGAGGAGCAACCGTGCAAATTGAGATCTCCAGATAACATAGAGCAATGTCCATGCCTGAGCTCCACAATCAAACAATTAATCAATAAAAGCAACCGACGCAGACAATAAAGAAGGCAAATATTTTCATAATATAAAAGCATATTTTAAATGACAATCTCAAGACCATAACCCCATTAAGAAAAGTACAGAATGTGCTTCTAAGTGTATTGGGTCACTTTTTTAATCCCATCAGTTTTTTTTACCGTAATTGTTAGACCCTTTATATTCCAAAACTCCCTAGGTATCTCATAAATGAATTTCAATTATTCCAATCGTGAAATAATCATAATCATAGTCTGAGGATTCCCTTGATATTAATACCCTAACCCTAAAAATAAAACGGAACAAAGATAAATGTCCTTGCAAAGAAATTTATTTAAGAAGCCAATTCTCATCCATAGTTCCTCTCTATGCAAATTTTCGAGCTCCAGGTACTCTTCCCTTTAAACTTCTCTGCTTTTGGAATTGCTATGCAAATTTTCGAACTCCATGTACTCTTCCCTATAAATTTCCCTGCTTTTGGAATTGTGTTCATGATTGGTTTATCCAGATGTTTTTATTTCTTTGTTTTTAAGGTTAATTGATACAGTTCACATATCGACAATTGGAAGGAGTAAAAATCATTAAAGGTATATATGGTTTATTACTAGCAATTTTTGGTGAAAAACAATGTAGATAAATCATGTTTCTGCAATTTGAATTAAAATTTAATAGCAATACAATTACAAAGACAACGACAAAATAATCCTTTTGTTTACTACTGCAGGAGTTAGAAGAATGAAGTGGAAGGTCAGGAAAATTTAAAGTATATCGATTGCAAAACTTGATAACAAGAAAAGGATTATCCAACCCAGATCATCTTTATCCCAGAAGACATTTGCGAGGGTTATCCAAATTGAAACTTTGTTGTGCATATTTCTAGCACAGGTGAGGATAGTGGTATACTGTGAAAATTTGTTTTCCTTCAAGTCTTTCTTTGAGTCAAAATTCATCTGACTTTTTTTTTCTATAAAAGTTGTTGGATGCATATAAAGATTCCCTGTTTGTTGGTAACATGTCTATTTTGTTTTCAAAGTATGAGAGGCTTATGGTGTGAAAGAGAAATTCCTGAATATAAGCACTTCAGAAATGTTGGAGGGGAACCTATAGGCAAACATCCGCGCCGTACTTGGGTTGGTTGCTTAATTGGCTAACTTCTAAACATGTTACCGCTATAATATTTGAGAATATGACGTTGCCCGTAAAATTCATGAACCAACACCGGAACAAGAGGAATCTCACTTTTGGTCTGATAGCAGGTAATCCTAAATTTTCATTTATGTATTGCCTGGAACGTAGTAGGTGTGAAGATCTTATTTCCTGTTGCGGAGCTAACTCTTAAAAATTGGATGCTTATGTTTTGTAGGTGTGAAGATATGTAAAAATAATTATAGACAATTAGTAAATAAAGGTCATGGCATCACTCTAATATTTCAGTTATGCTCTTTTTTACGTCTGGAACAAGGTATCTACTGTATCTCATGTGAAAATTAGCGTAGTTGCAGGATGTCGATCCACTGGACAAGCATTTCATATGCAGTTGGTAAGAGAATGATGAATATATGATCCAAACGTTTTTCCCATGTTTGTTTTGCCTTAATTTTCTACTTTAAAAGGTTCAAAATGTTTTCAGGTTTTAAGCATGCCACTGTGGATTACAACATAGAACCAGAACGCTGCTGACTGAGGAAATAGAGAAGGCGACTTACTCCCAGCTGTACATATACGATCCGTCAGTGGCAATATAGAGATTGTTGAACCGAAACCCCCAGTTTTGATGAATACGGGATATTTTTTTTGTACCTTAAGGGAAGCCGTGGGTTAAGGAGAATAAACGAATCCCCTCATGGTTACCTGCCACTCCATTATGGAACTGATATGATTTTCTTAATGTTCCTTCTAAAGAAAGAAGTTTCTAAAGCTATTTTACAATGAAATGTAAAGTTCAGATAAAAAAAAAGAGAGAGTAAGGAGAGGGGATTGGTGGTGGTAATAACCAGACAGAAACACAAATGGAACAAGAAGAAAGTAAGGTGGACAGAGTTTTGCATTAGTTTAGAAAATGGATACACGCTGGAAGCTTCAAAGAAAAACATTTTTCTATTTGTCAATTAACATCGAGACAGCTTAGATCAAACCCAGTATCTAGAGATGACATTCTACAGGGTTCACGAGTACTAAATAACACTTTTCTAAAGGCTTGCAAGACCGCCACGCTTCATCACACCTATATACTGACAATGAGTGACAACTTCCCCTCATTCCTTTATGGAAGCATTTCCAGACACCTTGCCGGAAAATTTTCCAAACTCTTGAAAATTTTGTTGTGTGTCACGGGTAAATAAATGTTTTCCAAGCGTGTATCAATTAACATTTTGCTTTATCTCGCGGATCCAAATCAATCCTAACCATTGATTATAATGACATAGACAACGTAAACAAAACACGGAGTTTTTGGAACCTATTCCGACATAAACAAAAGATAAAGTAAGAAGTCAAAACTCTTACGGACTGTCCAACTCCCCATCTTAAAACAATGTGTAACGGCACGGGTCATTCCCTAGCATAATTATAATTAAATAAATTTATAAAAGGATTTTTACAGTGCAAAAAAAGGAGAATGTATAAAAAAAAAATTGGGGAAATTAAGAGACCACATATTTTAAATCAAAATAACTGTCTAAATTAGGTGAGGATATACGTATCTTAGTAATCTAGGAGAATACCATAACTGTATTTTTTAGCTTATTAAAATCAAAAAGGGTTTAAATATGAATCCTATTATTGGGGCTTTGAGGGGGTGTGACTTTGGAGGCTTAAAATGCTATGTGGAGACTAAATGGTATAGGGGGCGATCAGATTTATGTGAAAGTTCAAAAACACCCTCAGTCATTTTCATTTAAGACACTTCTACCCTTCCATTAACTTAAATTATTAAATGCAAAAAAACTGAAATGAATTAAAAGAAAGAAAATTGAAACCCCCAACCTCTCCCCCACCCCCAATTCATTTCCTTCTTCTTCTTCCTCTGTCCCTCTTCTTCTCCTTTTCTTCTTTTTTCTTTTTCTTCTTCCATTCTCTTCGTTTAATCAACGATTCCAAAAAAAATTATCGTCGATTAAACTCCTAGTATAAAAGCATGAAAGAAAAGAAAAATTAGGTCAGTCTTCGTCGAATCAACCTCCTATTGAAGCAGGGAAACCAACTTCAACTAAAATAGTGGTAAGTGAAGATGAAGATGAATTTAATGAAGGGGATGCAGCAGCCTCCCAGACTCCTGAGATGACAGTAATAAGGTATGAATTGAAATACCCACTCTTTGTTTAAGCATTTTATTGATTATTCAGTTGGTTTCTAGAAAATTTAGGTCTGAAAAAACAGTTTCAGAATTTGATTATGGCTGGGAGTTCTTTGATTCCCAACCATAAATATGTATCACTGTTGGGATATGTTGGTTTCCCAGCCGTTTATATTTATCACGGTTGGGAGATCTAAAAACTCCCAGCCGTTTTCATTTTCACGGATGGGAAATTTTTGAATACCCAGTCGGAATGTAGTCGATGCGTACGAGATAGAATATTCCCATCCGCAAAGACTTAATCACGGCTGAGACTTTCCTAGCCGCATATGTCTCTGTGTTCAAATGCATGTTTCAGCGGTAGTGGTTACATCTAGTTTTTTCTGTCCGTAATTGGTTTTCTAAACTGTAAATAATAGTTATCTAGCCGATTTTATTAGACGGATAGGTATTCCTATCCGTAATATGAGTAAGCAATGAGAAGAAAAAAAATCCCAGACGTTATTGTTTTTACGGCTTGGTCGATAAATCAATTTCCCATCCGTTATGCTTATTGTGGCTGGGATTTTCTATTTATCCTAGACGTTTTTCAATTACGTCTTGATCCGTTGATAATAATCCCATCTGTAATTATGTTTTCGTCTAGAACTTTGTACACATCCTAGCCATGTTTATTTTTTCGGCTAGGTTTTGCCTAGTTATCCTAGTCGATGTGACTTATCTTCTTTTGCATTTTGGTCTGGTTTGTCTTTGAACAGAAAAGAAGAAAAAAGGAAGATAAGATCAGTAGAAGTAACACCTTCTAGTGATCCCACTCCTAAACCCCGTCACGAAAAACCATTGGGTGCAAACGCAAGGAATACAAGTGAACTTGGAGTTGGTGGAGTAAGTTAAGGTGTACTTCCTATTAGTGGAGGTGAGACTGTAGGAAATGAAGGTGCAGGTGAGACTGTAGGAAATGAAGGTGGAAGAAATGAAGGTGGAGGAAATGAAGGTGGAAGAAATGAAGGTGGAGGAAATGATGGTGTTGCTGTTACTGGAGGAAATGAAGGTGGAGGAAATGATGGTGTTGCTGTTACTGGAGGAAATGAAGCTGAAATAAATGAAGGTGGAGGAAATGAATGTGTAGTTGTTACTGAAGTTGGCACTTCTAGTGGTTCTACTCTTGATAAAGGTAAATCAGTGGTTGAGGAGGACAAGAAGGATGGAAAAAAGAAGTATCCACCAAAGGAAGGTGCAAGGGAAATCAATGATGCCATGAAGTTTTTACCTGATAAGAATAATGGAAGACCTTGGGGTGTGCCAAGAGATCGTTTCGTCTTGATTGTTTACGAATCATCATGGGATGCTAGAATCTGTGCCGCAAAGGTGATAAATCAAACTTTTATATGTTGTTTTCATTTTATTATGGATATTCAATCATAAAAACCAAAATTTTATATCATGTGTAGTTTCCCGATAAACCGGTTCCTAAACTAAAGCACTAACAACCAAGGTTTTGGCCGTTAGAAGGTGAGCATTCAGATGTGGTAGCTGTGGTAAAAGCTTCGGGGTTATGGTATGGAATCGAGGCGCTGCAGAAGTCGTACGATGTTGTGACAGTTTGTAATTTTAGAGAAAGATTATGGCCCGAAACCATGACTTTCCAACTCCCATTCGGCGAGATGATAATGACTCATGATGCAAAGTCAATCACCGGTCTTGCTTTGGAAGGAAAGGTTGTGTTTGACGATTTCAACAAATCTCTACCTTCTGATGAGCTTTATGCCTTGGATAACCACTGTCTTGGATGAAGCAAAGATCAAGCGGAATAAGAGTTTGAGATTGGTTATGGAGCGCCGCCCAGAGCTAAAAGGGGATTTAAACAACCGGGTGAACGTCCTGAAACAGTTAATATGTCAAGGAAGATTAACCTGCTTCGTCTGAGGGAGCAGTTTGAGGATTCTGATCATAGGACCAAGAATGGAGAGATCGTGATGGACGTAGAAAGAGCTAGACATACGGCTATACATTACTTGTTGCACGCTCTTGGAACCGTCTTTTTTCCCGATTTCTCAGGAAATAAAGTAAATGCTTGTTATTTGCAGTGGTTGAAGACTCTTAGTCTCGATCCGGAAACAAACGAGGTTCCTAGGTACTCCAGGGGCATCGCCCTTCTTGCTAGTGTGTTGGAAGTCCTTTGCAAAGCTTCTAGGTGGAACATAACACAAATTACGGGATGTGTTGCTCTTATCCAGGTATATTTTTGTGTTAATATAAAAAATGTTGGTTTATTTTACTTTTATATATATATTGGTTTGTATGTATAATTGATTACTTTTTGTTCCGTAGTCATGGGTTTACGACCATTTCAAATCCTTGAGGCCTACTCGGGATACAAAATGGCCTCTAGAGAAACCTACAGGAGGAGGATACCCCTTTAACGGGACCCAACACAAGGATAAAGAGAATGAAATGGTCAAAATAAGGAGAAAATTGGATGCTTTGACAATTAATGATGTGGTGTTTGATCCATATTTGAAACTTGATGAGGATGGAGATGAGGAAGTTGGTGATAGAGTATTTTATAATATGGCGACCTATACGAGACCTTTGTTTCATTCAACCGGGTTCGTCATTTTGTATCTTCGTAGAACGCTCCGCCAAATTGGTATTATCCAGAAAATTGTACCTCAAGAATCTCGTTTTCCATTGAGCATAGCCAACTCTATTTTTAAGGAGAACCAAGTCAAATTGGATTATACAACAACAATAGCTCCGTCGATCGAACATTGGAATGCTCGTTCCCAACAAGCAAACCAAATGAGTACAAAAATGCTTGAAGCTTCTCTTGGGACTTCCGAAGCGGATCTAATCACATGGGATGGTATCAAGAGTTGGATCATCCTTATGTGGAAAATATGGATCCCGAGGCGCGAAAACACTTTAAGAAGGCGACGAAAGAGAGTTCAAAATCAGCGGAAGAGATAAATGAACAAAAAGAATGGGAGAACATGGTGGTACGTGTACTACTAATTATGTTTATAAATTTATTTATTTTTGATTAGCTATGAATACGTGTATTTGATATGAAAAATAGGTTAAACGAGTTAATTGGTTGTCCAAGAACATCACCGGTATGATTGATTCGGGAGAGAAGTTAACCGTCCCTGAACTAAGATTACTTCGGAATCGAGTCCAGGGCATAATACTCTCTGAGAAAGGGGGTTTATATCCTCAAGAAGATGCCCGGTCAAGGAGAAATAAGAGGGCCAGGTCTCCTTCTTCTAGTGACAACTCGGGTACTTCCCGCCATCAGCAAGCTCCATCAAAGCAAGGAAAAAGCGGTTGAGGTGAAAAAGGAGGTCGTGCTGGAAAAAGTGTTAAAGGTGGAACAAGTGCTAGAGGTGGAAAAAAGGGAGGTCTTGCTGGAACAAGTGTTGCTCGTGGTGGGAAAAGTCGAGGTGGAACAAGTGCTCGAGGTGGACGTGGTGGAGGTAAAAAGACTAGACCTCAAGCTGGAAATGAACATGAGGTAAAAAGGCTAGATTTGTAGAACAAGTTGTTGAACCGGATCCAGCGGACGATTTGGATGAGTTTTTGCAAGAGTCCACGGGGGAGGACTCAATTGAATCAAGTGAATGACAATCTACTCGGTTTTTAGTATTTTACTTCATGGATATTTTGTTAGCCTTTGACATTTTAATGTTTTCGTTGTTTGGTTAAGGATTAAGATGGTTGGATTTTTATAACTTTGCATTTATGAATTAATTTTAGTCTTTCAATGTGTTTAACCTAAGAAAAATGAGGAAAAACACAACATCATTGTTTTTTCAGACATTTTCGGCTAGATCGCTGCTTTATAAAACCTACCCGAAAATGCCTATAAATGTTCAAAAATAAACTTTCATAGCCGTAATACGTACAAAGGTTAGGAAATCCTAGTCGTTAAATGTACAGCGGTTAGGAAACCCGTCCGTGGCATGTTCACGGTTGGGAAAAACCGTTGTTTGGTCTAAATTCCCTGAACTACAATGAGTCATGTTTACGGCTAGATATCCAAGCCGTGTTAAAATCACGGTTTGGAATTATATCCGTAAATATATTTACGTCTTGACCTAGACAATTCCCAGTCGTTATACTTTGCACGGTTCGGAAACCCATCCTTCAGGGATTACGGTTGGGACATTCCTAACCGTATAGTACTCTGGTAAACCAAAAGAAAAGTCTCCTAGAAACGGCTACATATCCAAGCCGTTATTGCTTTCACGGACAGGAATCCCAGCCGTTATTCTAGCTAAAAGTAAAAAATCAGAATTACGGTCAGGAATCCCAACCGTAACTCTGACAGACCACCAACTCTCCAGGTCATACATAATTACAGCTTGGTATACCTAGCATTTACTAGCCGTAATTCGCTACAATTTCACTTGTACCACTTCAAATCGGCTAGTTTTTGAATTTTGAAAAATATATCTGTTTGAAGACTAATCTATAGAAGGTTCTAGCTGTTCAAACACCTATTTAAACTTGAAATAACTCCATCTCCATATAACCACCCATTCCAAATCAAAATCACACCTACAAACTCTACTAAAACTCCTACAAACTTAATCCAATGTACTCAAAGGATAAACCCGACTTTACTTTGGATGAAGACTTATCTCTTTGCTAAAATTTTGTGCTATGCTATCCAAAGAAGGGAGAAGAACGAAGGAACGGTGGTGTACCAAGTCAATCTTATTGGAAAAAGATTTTTGAAATTTTTTGTAGTGAAACAGGTAACACTAACAACCGCAATGGGATTGAATTGTATCTAAGATTCTCAAACATACGCAAAAAAAATGGAAGAGTATATGGCTTTACTTCGTATGTGCAAGCAACTTCGACTTAGAGGTGATACTGATGAAGAATTCCTAGCTCAAGCTAACAAGGAATAGAGAAAATGGAAAGGTTGTAATTTCAACTTCGAAGATCAAATGACCATCATCAAAGATTTCTTGATACATCAGAAGGGATGTTATTAAAACCAACATTGTAATGGGGATATATTAAGCATGTAATGAGTTTTATTGTGGTCTAGTTAACATAAGTATCAGTAATTTTCAATCGTATTAAGAATTCATGTTGAATCAAAAAAATTCTCAACTTTCAAATCTAATTACGGTCGGGAAAGTTTGTAAACTCAGCCGTTTTACAGACTCAGGTAATTTAGGGAAGAATAACGGCCAGAAGTTCGTAAATTCCCGTCTGTTATTTCAAATCACGGCTGGGAGTTCCTAATATCCCAGCCGTTTTACATTATTACGGCTGGGAAATCTTAATATCCCAACCGTTATGCTGGGTGTCGGCCGGGTCGACAAGTTTTTCCCAGCCGAAACAGCAGAAATTCCAGATTTTTTTTCAGATTTTCGACGGATTTGAACTGATAAAATTGATGTTGGGAGTTGATTATAAGGTTATCTTGAGTTTTGTGATGAAGGGTTTCGTCATTTGTCAAAAACAATTCACCAAAATCACCATTTTTTCTTCTTCAAAACTCAACAAAATCAAGTTTTGATTTTCAAATGATTAATGTTTTGATTAGTCTAATCGATTTACTAAGACTGATTAATTAGCTTAATCAATTTAGTTAGCACTAATCAAATGAAGGGTAGATTAGATACTAGAGAAAAATATAGATAAAGGGTCCTAACGGTTGTTATTTCATGACTACAAAAAGCCCCCCAAAACACATCTGTTTTAAGCCCTAATAATAGGATTCTTAAATATTATTATCCAAGATTGGAATTTTGGTGAGATAAACATATACTATTTTTTTTACTAGAAAAACCCACCGATAATGGAAATCTAAAACACCAAACACGACATGCGTTTTTCATTTTTCCGAATTTGACAGCTATCACCAAAACCTGCATATGGCCCTCAAATCTAATCTTACATTAGCGTGTAATATATTTTTGGAAATCTTGTTTGAAAAACTTTTTTTTTAATACTAAAGAAGAAATTTTATTACTAAATAGGGTGAGTTACATATGTTCTATCTTTTTCAATTGCAGAAGCAATGAAATTTGGTGGATCGTGTAACCAGACTTTTGAAGTCTTAAAGACCCTAGAATGCCTAGCCATTACATCAGCTGGCTTATTACAATTTCTTTTGATAAATTTGCAACACCATAGAGGGTTGTTGCTGAACATAAGCTTAATATCTAGAATAAGAGATTGGTTTTCCCAAACTACTTTGTGTTGATCTCCATTGACTCCTTCTGTTACTATTTGCGCATTCAGTTCAAAACACGCATGTTGTATTCCTTCTTCTTTTTCACATGTTAAAGCTAGCCAAAGACCTCCACATTCCGCTTGTTCTGCATTTACATACGCATCTGCATAGAAGCATCTCCCGTATTCATATTGACCTGCGAAATTTCGCACAATTAGACAAATTCCAGAGTTATGAATATTGTTACTTTTCTTATAAGAAGCATCACAACATATAGAAAGATAAGGTGCAGTGGGTGGTATCCAATGAGATATGTTTTCTGTATTTTGGTGAGTATTGATAGCCGCTTTTCGCTGCAGTCTCATTGCTTTTCCAGTTCCTAGATTCAACAGCTGCACACACTTGATTATTCCCACTGGGTTCGGAAGGATGTTCTGAAAAGTATTGGTGCAGCGTGCCTTCCAGATTTCCCATGATGTATTATCCATTCTTACAACCCAATCATCGACCAAATCTTTCAAACTATCTGAGAACCAACTTCTTATCCAAGTTGCTATGCAGTTTCCATGATTTTGAATGTTGTGCAGAGCGCCAGGCACTGTAAGCCAAACCGCTCTAGAATAGATGCATTCAGTGAGAATGTGTCGAGTAGTTTTTATGCCTTGATGACAGATGTTACACAGTCCTCCTCCATAACCTGTAACTCGAGCCATTCTCTCACTTGATGGTACTATGTCAGTCAAGCATTTCCATAGGAAGTGTTTTACCTTTGGTAATGTATCCAGGTTCCATAGTTTGTTCCAGAATTTTGCTTCTTCTCTGTTGTAAGGATTGTGACCATTCTGCTTGAGTTCAACCAGTCTTCTATATGCCGACTTGACAGTAAAAAGTTTGTTCCTTGTTAAAATCCATACCAACCAATCCTCCGTAACCCAAGGGATACGAATGTTTAGAATATCAGCTACATCTTCTTGATTGAACAAGTGTTGAACAAGGTGTTTCTTCCAAGTTCTTGTGTCATGATCAATTAACTCAGACACAAACTTATAATTCTGTGCTTCCTCTGTGGAGACTACTGAGATTGGTGGAGAGCTTTTACCAGGTATCCATACATCTTGCCAGATGCAAACTTTGCTTCCATTTCCAATAGCCCAAAAACTGTGTTGCGGAATAAAATTTATCATATTGTATACACTCTGCCAAGCCCAGGTGGAATTCTTCTTCTTTTTTGCATGCATTGCATTCGTTGTTGGGAAGTAACATTGTTTTAGAGCATTTGACCAAAGTTGGTCTTGTTTGTTGCAGAGGCGCCATGCTGTTTTTGCAAGAAGAGCATGGTTAAAAGCATATAAATCTCGAAAACCCATACCTCCCTGAGCTTTGTCTTTTCCCACAGCTGGCCATGAGATAAAATGGTAACCCTTACCATCTTTTCCCCCCACCATAACTTGCGCTGAACTTTGTCCATCTCCTTTATTGTCGCGTCTGGTATTTTGAATACACTCATATGATGGTTGGATGTGGTGCTGAGGACGCTTCTAATCATTAATGATCGGCCAACTTGATTTATAAACTTCCCATTCCAGTTCGACAATCTTCCATTCATCTTTTCCACCATACCAAAGAAAGAGGTGGTCTTTTTCCTATTTATAGATAATGGAATACCCAGATACTTTTCTTCCAGCGACAACATCTTTTTCATTTTTAATTTTCTCAACAGGATTACGCAGTGACGAGGATGTATATGCTTTGAGAAGAAGACTTCGGACTTCTGAAAATTAATCCGTTGTCCAGAGATATCACTGAATTTGTTGATGACTTCCAATAAAGTATTGACATTTTGTATATCAGCTTTTGCAAACAACAAACAGTCGTCAGTGAATAGTAAATGGGTTACCTGAGGTGCATTCCTCAAAATTTTAATACCTTGCAACTTTTTTGAGTGTTTAGCTTTGGCCAATGATCTTTTTAGAACCTCCATAGTGAGAATGAATAGATAGGGTGATAGAGGATCACCCTGTCGAATTCCTCTTGTCGGCTTGAAAGATTTACATGGAGAGCCATTCAAAAGAATCTGAATGTCCGTGGTACTGATGCACTCATGCACCAGTTGGCGCCATTTGCAGCTGAAACCAAGCTTCATCATAACATTATCTAGAAAAACCCATTCAACACGATCGAAAGCCTTACTCATGTCAAGCTTGAGAGCCATGTAACATTTTTTTTGTTTTCTTTCTTTTCATGCAATGAATAATCTCTTGTGCTAAAAGAATGTTGTCACCAATCTGCCTTCCTGACACGTATGCTGCTTGCGTAGGTGAGATGATTTTATCGAGATGCTGCTTCAGTATGTTTACCATGATCTTTGTAATGATTTTGTAGGTTGAGTTGCACAATGCAATCGGCCTATAGTCCCCTGGTGTGTGAGGAAGTTGAGTCTTCGGTATCAAGCAAATGTTGGTTTTGTTCATCTTCTTCAATAATTTTCCTGAGATAAAGAAGCTCTGCACCATTCTTATAACATCATCTTTGACCACCTCCCATTGTGTTTGAAAGAACCCTGGTGGGAAGCCGTCTGGTCCGGGAGCTTTCCAAGGTTGCATATTTTTTAGTGCTGCTTCAATCTCCTCTTCATATGGAACTTTAACAAGGGATATGTTGTCTTCTTCAGTAATACAAACTGGGAGTACATTTAGGAAATCATTGTCTTGCATCGGGTCCGTAGATCTCATTATAGTTTGAAAATGGTTGATAAGCATATTCTCTAGATTGTCTCTGCCGCTACACCAGCTTCCATTCGGCCTTTGTAGAAACTAAATTCTATTTCGTGCTCTCCTTTTGTTGGCTTGCGCATGAAAATGCTTTGTGTTTTGGTCAGCTTCATGGAAACTCGTCTCCCTTGCCTTCTGTTTGTAGAATTCCTCTTCTCTGATGTGCCATTCATTTATTTCTTTCTCTAACTGCACCACCTTATCAGTATTGTCCATTGGTTGTCCTGGATGTTGGAGATCTTCTAGTTGTTGCTGCAGGGTTTTCAACTGCTGCTGAATATTTCCAAAAGTGGTTTTGTTCCATAATGACAGAGTTTTCCTTGTTTCCACAAGCTTTTGGTCCAATGAGTAAGTAGCATAACCATTTACTTGCTTGGCCCAAGCATTATTTATTTGCTTTTACAAGAGTTATCACGTAACCAACATTCAAAGAACTTCCAATTCCTAGTATTGTGAGCATCATTGGGTGATATATCTAAGAAGATTGGACAGTGGCCAGAGCCTAGAAAGGGAAGGTGTCTTAGACAAGCATTTGGAAAGTGTATCATCCATTCAGTGTTTGTTAGAGTGATAAGCATGCAAATGCTACATTTTATACCCATATTTATATTAGTTAGGATACAATATTTTAGTTGCTAATACTATTTTAGTGCTTTTGTAGAAATTACAAGTGAATTCGATCATCCAGCGAATAAACAGCAAAATGTGAGACTTAATGGTGTTTGCGACGAAAATTGCAAAATGTGGTTGGCCTGGTATTTCCATATATCAGCAACAACAATGATGAAATGTGGTTGGCCTGGTATTTCCATATATCAGCAATCACAATGATGAAACGTGGTTGGCCTGGTATTTCCATGTATCATCAACCACAATGATGAAATGGGGTTGGCCTGGTATTTCCATGTATCAGCAACCAAAATGATCAAATATGTTGGCCTGGTATTTCTATATATCAGCAGCACTTATTATGCTGGCCTGGTATTTCTACATATCAACAGCACTTATTATGCTGGCCTGGTATTTCTATATATCAGCGGCACTTATTATGTTGGTCTGGTCCATATATATCAGCAACATAGAATTATTTCACAGCCGAGGTCACAATGGGCAAACAAGTTTTAATTTGCTCTTAAATTAATGCATGGTGAAGCGAGTCGACGTCAGCACACTAATGCTACCTAAGATTGGTCAAGAGTGACTTTATTATTGTTAGCATAAGAATGGAAGAATATCACCTCCATGACCACGTGCAAATGAAGTGCAAATGAAGAAAAAGGAAAGATTAACATATCTTGTCCTTACATAAGTTCTCTTTCTATATATATATATATATATATATATATATAAAGAATCTGAAGGAATGTGTGAGACCAAATGACGTCATTTGTGCAAATACAGTTAAGGTGGGCCCAGCACATGCAAGAAAATATCATGCTTTTTAAATGAAATTAATTTATTTCCTTGGTGGTGTCATATACTATGGAAAGTGGAGATTCGCTAATACTTTACAATGTTTCGTCATATTATGACACGCGGCACAATATTATTGGGCGGATTGTATTTCATGACATGTGGCAGACTTCTATTGGGAGGCGATGTGGCGACGACGTGAACTTATCTGTGGGCTATATTTATGTGTTGTTTCAAAATGAAAAGGGGGAGGCGGCCGCAGAGCCGTTGACAGAGAGAAGAAGCGACAAGGGTTTGGTGTATTTGAGTTTTCTTTTCTCATGGTTTGCTAAGTTGTTTGTTAGGGTTTAGATTGAAGCCAATTTATTTATATGAACTCTACGATGATATTTCTAATAATGATTCATTGATTAGAGATTTCTCTTCATATAGCTTGGTATTTAATCGATTATATGATTTTCTTGATTACTTATACTTTTCAATTGATATAGCATGCTTGGTTAAATTCTTTAACGCAATATGCTTTAGGATTGATATGTAATACTTTAGAATCATTACCCGTGAAGCGAAGGAAATTACAGCGGAGAAACCATATTTTAGAATTTAAACATATTATCTTCCGAGACATGAGATTGATTTCGAAATTTGTCTTGAGTAATAAATAGAGATTAGTCGAGTTTATATGATTGAATTGGTGGAAATCGAAAACCTTAACAACCCATTACCCATTTTGTTTATTGTTAGAATTATTTATTATTTCATTTTGTCCCGAATATCTGAAAAATCGTCAAACATCACCTTATTGATTTGTTAGTTTTTGGTATTAGTTAGTAGTAGTATTTTCACACTCCTCGTGGGAACGACCTGTATTTGTCATTATCTACTAGTTAGACACTGTGCACTTGCAGTATTATTATTTTAGGTTTCCGAACCTACCATAGAGCTCTATCCAAATGAGATCTAATTTTCCCTGTGTCGTGCTTGTTGCTCGTCCAAGTGTAAGGATTGCCATGGAATCCTAAATCATGTAAACCTATGTCTTGAACTAGTTGAGCTATGGGTGAAGCTTGTGAAGTGGATCCGTTATAACCTAGTCTTTCCTCACTATTCAAGATGATATTAAGATCTCCTATCATAACCCAAGGGGCCTGTATGTTAAAGGTTTCACAGACATTTTCGATGAAGTTCCACTGGGTGCTTATCTCTTGTGGATATGGAGAACCATAGACACACGATAAGAGCCATTTTGGTTTTGCAGGATCACTATTGACAAGACAATGAAACATGTTTTTATCTTTGTAGATAATATCGAATTCAAAACCATCCTTCCAAATAAAGCAAATACCCTTAGCTCGACCAACAGATGGGACATAACAATTGTTTGGAAAATTTAGGGGTCTTATATAGTTTAAGATTTTATCTGAGTTGATCTTAGTCTCTTGTAGAAAAACAATATCAGGGTCTAGCATTTTGCAACAATCTTTCAGGTATTTCATAGTTTCTTTGGCTCTAAAGCCATTGCAATTCTAAGATATGATTTTCATAGTACTTAATTGAAATAACACAACAAAAACAGTACTATGGGTATTAGAAGAAAAAATTATTAGAAAAGAAGTGTTTAAACTAGAGGTTGAGAGATATGGATAAGTTTTTACCTGGGCAGATGTTCCATGGCTTTCAGTTGTGGGGTTCAAAGCTTCTGCATTTGAAATATCATCTTCCATCATCTCAGCAGAGTGGTTGTCCATACTAGCAGGAGTATTATCAACCTCAGTTCTAGGTGGAACTACATGGATGTTATGAGGGTTCATTGGAGGAGGTTGATTGAGGGTTGAGTTTATCATCCTCTTACTCTGCCTATTTTCTTCAGCTTCAGTTGCCTTCTCTGCTGCAAAGGAATTATCCATGCTCCTTTCATCGTCATTTGGTTCATAAACGTCAGCCTCTTCTCGCATGTAAGCTTTATACTCTTCAGTGGATAGACTATCAAGATGCAAGAGATAATTTGTTTGCATAAAGGTGTTATCCACATGATCTATAACCCAAAATTTATCACATATGTTGTTAGGTTGTAGGCACCACTGATATCTGACCCAAACTTCCTCTCCAGACGTTGTTTTCCACCATCCACCGCGATGCAGTGGTGTTTTGAGATCGATCTCAATTCTTTCCGATACTGTGTTTCCATATCTGGGTCTGCAATTTCCTGGCTTTGTTGATATCTTCCCTCCCATGAAAGCCAGATCTTCATCAATAACAACAACATTCATGTGTTCTATCCTTAGATATTTGAATTCAATAGTGTATACTTGGGTATTAAAAGCATAATCCTGCAAAGGGATATTTGAGTGATACTTTTGAACCACAAATAATGCTCCACCAATTATCCATAGTCCATTCTGGATGATTGCGTCTTGTTCCTCTTCATTGTTGAGCTTCACTAGAATTAGGTTTTGACCCATAGCACGAATCTCCTTCCTTTTGTATTGCCTCCATAGAGAATTCACTCCTGCTCTTATTATCTTCATATCTTTGCTTTTGATTTCAGTTTTCCAAGCAGACTAAAAGTCCACTCATCAGCTGCAGCATTGATGTTCTGAGCAGTACCAACCACGCGCCTGTTAGCAGCTGGTATTTCAATAGCAGCATTCCTAAGTTGTCTCGAGAGCGTATTGATATGGTTTTCATTGTTGGTAGACATCTTAGGGTTTTTCTGAGTTTTTGTACTGATGCTTGTATAATGCAAAGTGCTTAAGAGAAATGAGCGTGGCCTTTGAAGGAGAGAAACTACATATATATAGTTGAAAACTTTTGTAGAAGTTGGTTTGCAGATCCGAATACCCGGTAAAGTATCATTGACAAATATGGGGAAATTAGCGTCATGCAAATACGTATAAGAAGTCCAGCTAGGAAAATGTATGTAGTTTCCTTTTTTGTTTGGCTTTTTCCTTTTTACACTCATGTGATGGCGCCACAATATGGCGGGAATGGAATTTTGAATTTTATAAGAAGTCAAACTGGAAGTTTGCATGCAGTTACCTTTTTTGCTGGGTATTTTCCTTTTTCACTCCTGTGATGGCTCAGCAGTAATGGAGGTAAAATATTTTGAATTTTTAAATGCCTGGATCGGTGAGTCACTGAGTATGACAACAACTGGATATGAGTTTTTTGGTGAGAATCAAGATGATAATGAACTCCGACATGATTTACTTCCATGATATGCTCTCTGGGATTTCTACTAGTATGGACCACCTTGGCTGAGAAGATGGTGAGCACCACTGCCAATAACACCACTTCCTGTATTTCAAATGCAGGAAGCATGTTGAAAGTTCCACCACTGGATTCCCCACAATTATTTGCCTTGATAATCTGCACAGGAGGAAGAAAGATTATATTTCCATTGAAGATTTGAAAATAAAGAGCAAATAGAGAGTAAAGCTTAACAGTTTGAAAATAAGGAAAAAAATCAGAAAGATGGTAAAACCATAATCTAAGAGAAAATCTAAAGACGATTCCACAATCGCTGGACAAACTAAATGCAAAAATAAACCATGAACATTGAACGCAAAATAAAATCTTAAGGTTTGATCGAGAGAGATCCAAGAAAGCTTAATCAGATTTAAACCGATTTGTTAGTCGTTTAACAACCTCGTTGGATTAGTTCTGCGTACTATCTATAACATTAGTTTTCTTCCAATTGTTTGAAAAACTACAACTCTAAATAAGGCTAAATCAATTAAGATGTCTAAAAAGCAGGATTTAAGTTACGACACAAAACTATGACATCATGATTAGCACTACTATAACAATTATTAGCTCTAATCTAATTAAATATCCAATCTTTTTATGAGATTAATATTAATTTAGGATAACTGATTGTAATGGTTACATTGGTTAGTTAAGCATATTTTAACATCATTAACATATGATCATCAACCAATTCTCATCATTCTCTCATAAAAATCAATCAAAAATATTACGATAACTTTTTTCCATTTATTTTATGTAGGAAATACCATTTAGTTCTACGAATAATATACTAGAGAGAGTCTAATTCACTTGACTCAGTCAACTGTCTCTTTGGTCTTTTTTGGAAAAATATATTATAGCTGGGTCCTAAAAATTATAGTTTGGTCCTAGGGTGACATCATGGTGTTGATGGTGGTTTTTAGCTTAGGGTTAAAATCATAAAACCGCACATATGACATGACGTCACTATGACCATTAGCACATTTATTGAATCGATCAGCATGCCTATGTAAGAATTACCAGGGTACCTTTTTTTTGGTGTGTGTCATGTTCCACGGCAGAACCCTTAACATTGACCGACGTCATCTATGCCAAACCCTAATTCTCATGCTACCGCGCCAAGGCATGCCAACCATGCCAGTTGCACCACTGTGCAAATGGAAAACCATGCCAGCCACATCTCCGCGCCAAGGCATGCCAACCATGCCAGCCGCACCACTGTGCCAATGGAAAACCATGCCATCCACATCTCCGCGCCAAGGCATGCCAACAATGCCAGCCGTACCACTGTGCCAGTGGCAAACCATGCCAGCCACATCTCCTCGCCAAGGCATGCCAACCATGCTAGCCGCACCACTGTGCCAATGGAAAACCATGTCAGCCACGTCTACCGCGCCAAGGCATGCCAACCATGCTAACCGCACCATGCGCCAATGGCATGCCAAACCCTTGGCCCAACCATGCCAAGCCAACCGCACCTTGCCTTAGCCCCAACCATGCTAGCCGCACCATGCGCCAATGGCATGCCAAACCCGTGGCCCCACCATGCCAAGCCAACCGCGCCTTTCCTTGGCCCCAACCATGCTAGCCGCATCATGCGCCAATGGCATGCCAAACCCTTGGCCCCACCATGCCAAGCCAACCGCACCTTGCATTGGCCCCACCATGCCAAGCCGTCTGTGCCAAACTGTTTGCCCCACTATGCCAAGCCATCCACGCCATTGGACTTGGCCCTACCATGCCGTCCTTCCCTATGCGGATACCAAAACGAAGGCGTGCGACGATCAGCGGCCACCCTTCCATCTTAGATGCAAATCCTAGCCGTCCCAGGTCGCCAAACAACGCATGGTAACCTTTGGCCCAAAAGCCTAGTTTTGGCCACGCCAAACCGCGCCAAGGCATGCCATGCCACATGTTCCAATGGCATGCCAACCACCTTGCCGCGCCATACCATGCTGGCCTTCCCTATGCGGCTACCAAAACGAAGGCGTGCGACGACCAATAGCCACCCTTCCATCTTATATGCAAATCTTATCCGTCCAAGGTCGCCAAACAACCCAAGGTAACCTTTGGCCCAAAACCCTAGTTTTGGCCACGCCAAACCGCGCCAAGGCATGCCATGCCACATGTGCCAATGGCATTCCAACCACCTTGCCGCGCCATACCATATCGGCCTTCCCTATGCGGCTACCAAAACGAAGGCGTGCGACGATCAACGACCACCCTTCCATCCTAGATGCAAATCCTAGCCGTCTAAGGTCGCAAAACAACGCATGGTAACCTTTGGCCCAAAACCTTAGTTTTGGCCACGCCAAATCGCGCCAAGGCATGCCATGCCACATGTGCCAATGGCATGCCAACCACCTTGCCGCGGCATACCATGCCGGCCTTCCCCATGCGGATACCAAAACGAAGGCATGTGACGATCAACAACCACCCTTCCACTCTAGATGCAAATCCTAGCCGTCCAAGGTCGCCAAATAACGCATGGTAACCTTTGGCCCGAAACCCTAGTTTTGGTCACGCCAAACCGCACCAAGGCATGCCATGCCACACTCGAGACATCAACACATGTCACAAACTGGGGGATGCTCAATTGTATTGGTTTGGCGGTTTACAGCGTGCGGCGTACACTAGGCTCATTTTAAGAAAGTGTCATAAGGATGAGGCTGTTAGTAAATACAGGGAGTAATGGTGAAACGCTTTCTTTTATGGAACATCAATTTCAAGCGTTACCGGTTACCACCTCCTCCCATTTACTCACCTGTTTTCTATTTCTTAATGAGACCAGAGTACGTTTCACTTCGACTTGTATAAATAGAACAACAAGTTCTGGTCAGGAGCATACAACACTCAGAAAACGTTTGCTAGCTTTCCCATCTGTTAGCTTCCCACTTTCTGATACAAGTCACAAAATAACTACTCTTCTAGAATCAACTATTCTGGTCTCAACACTCTCTTCGCTTCCCTCCCCAAAACCAACCCTTCTCCTCCTCTTTGTGACCGAAGCAAGTCTGGAACGGCCATTTCTTGGTTTAGGCCGGATTTGTACAGATTGATCTCTCGAATCTAAAGTACTCCCTTGCAGTACATTGTTTAGGGTTTAGACTCGTTTCGCACCCACACACCCGAAATTACCGAAATCAGCAGAAACTATTTTCATCCTCAAACAATGACCATAGTGGGAGATCAACCTCTCGGTTCCAATACCAATTTTAGAACACGTTTCTATAACTCAGGAAGATGGTCGGTTTTAGGGCTGAATCCGTGTCCTCAAGTTCCACTCAGGCGAACGACAATGTTTCCTCCCCGAACGCAACGCCCAACAACGCAATCAACGAAGGAATTCCAAGGCTGACTGACTTGGTGCGGATTCAGGAGATCCACACCAAGAACATGGGTCTGATGAAAGATGCGATTAACATCATACTGGATTTCCTCATAAACTTAACGGCAGAATCGAACGATTCACTTGCCCCGGAAACTCCAGGACTGGGGACTAACATCCCAAATGATCACTCCCAAGTCAACATCTTCACTACTAACCAGAAACCAGTTGGCCAGGAGGCGGCCTCGCTGGTGGAGAATCTATGTGAACTCTTACATCTTTCAAAAGATCAACGGATGGAAACGTTCACCGCCATCAATCGAATAACGTTAAACGCGTCCTTGATTCCTTCACGCTTGGAAACGTCAAGAACACTAGAGATGTCCATCAACAATATCACGTTTACCGGCGATGACATGATGGCGGAGGAAGGACATAACCGGGCCTTACACGTCACAGCCCGTACCAAGGATATGGAATTCAAACGGGCTCTCATCGACAAGGGAGCATCTTCCAACGTTGTTACCCTCAGGACGCTCAGAACGGCCAGGGTATGGCCGAATGAAGTCGTGCGACAGTCCACTACAATGACCAATTTCGAAGGCAACCAAACCAGCACGTATGGGTACGTCAACCTGAATTTATCAGTAGGACCCATCCAGTCAAAAGTAAGGTTCGAGGTAATCGAAAAGGAGACAGATTACCACATGATACTGGGAAGACCATGGCTCCACGACAATAGAATCATTCCTTCGACGTATCACCAGTGCTTGAAAACCATGTTAAACGGAGAAGTCGTTCGCATCGCCGCATCATTATCTCCCTATGCGCTGATTTGCGTCATGGAGATTTTTGAGCCAAAAAAGGGCCCGCAGGCCACGACCAACAAGTCTCACCACACTCCACTGCCAAAGTGGACGTCCACTAAAGCGATGGTCCTGCACCGCTTCACGGAGAAACCCGGCCTCACATCACCCCTTCGAAAGAGAGACACGCCAGCCTCTACCCGCCAAACCGGAGTGCGTCTTGCACCCATACCAAGCGTGGACGGGCTTTTATCATGGGTCATGATGAAAAAGGGAAAACCATATATCAGCGCCGTTGTTAGCAATTAACATGAGAGACTACCACACAGTCTCTCCGCACAATGGAACGCAAACGTAGTAACGAGCCGCAAGAGGAAGTACATGATGCACCACGACAGCTACAAGACGGGACCAACTCTACCATTGACGAACTTGAGGTTGTTAATATCGGGAGTGAAGAATCTCCGCTACCCATCTCGATCAGCTCGACTCTTTGCGCGGACGAACGCGTAAAGCTGGTAGACCTTCTCAAGGAATATCAAGACGTATTCGCATGGACATACGAGGAAATGCCTGGCTTGGACGAGAAGCTAGTCACTCATCATTTACACGTGATACCCGGGTCCAAACCGGTCAAGCAAACCCCGAGACAATTTCGGCACGATGTGGAAGAAAAAATTAAGGTAGAGATTCAAAAGCTACTAGCGGATGGTTTCATCAAACCGATTCATCATCCCACTTGGTTGGCCAATGTAGTTCCGGTAAAAAAGAAGAATGGCCAGATCAGGTGTTGTGTCGATTTTAGAGATTTGAACAAATGTTGCCCTAAAGATGACTTTCCGCTCCCCAACATTGACATGCTAGTAGATGCCACCAATGGACATGGCATGTTCTCTCTCATGGATGGATACATTGGCTACAACCAAATAAATATGTACGAGCACGACGCAAGTAAGACGGCTTTTCGAATTCCTCTTGGAAACTTTTACTACATTGTGATGCCCTTCGGTTTGAAAAACGCTGGCGCCACATACCAACGCTCCATGACCACCATTTTTCACGATATGATGCATTAGCAAGTCGAAGATTATGTAAATGACATAGTGGTTAAGTCAAAAACTCGGGCAACCCATGCAGGAATTCTGCGACAGGTATTCGAAAGATGTCGCGAGTACAAACTGAAGATGAATCCATTGAAGTGTGCTTTTAGTGTCTCTTCGGGCAAGTTCCTAGGTTTCCAGGTGACTGCCGAGGGAATTAAAGTTGACCCATTTAAAACACAATCCATTCTCACGATGCCACCACCGTGAACCGTGAAAGAACTCCAGAGTTTCAAGGGTAAAATATACTACATTCGCCGCTTCATACCAGAATTGGTTCAACTTGTTGCTTCATTTACCCCTTTACTGAAGAAAGGAGCAAGCTTCGTCTGGACCACACTACAACAGGAAGCGTTCCGGAAGATCCAGCAAACATTATCTTCCCGAGCCATCATGAAATCTTCCATACAAGTAAGACCGCTACACCTCTACACTGCCTTTAGTGACACTGCTGTCGGAGCTCTCCTCGCCCAAGAAGATGATGAAGGGATTGAGCATCCCATCTACTACTTCAGTCGGACTTTAAGAGATGACGAACTCATATATCCCAAAGCAGAAAAGGAGTGCTTAGCTTTGATCCACTCCATCCAGAAATTCAGACATTACCTGCTTTCCAATAAAGTGGTTCTTATATCTAAGTCTGATCCTGTGAAGTTCCTCCTCTCAAAACCGGCCCTAATATGAACACCGGCTAAATGGCTCCTCTAAATGTCAGAGTTCGACATAACATCCGCTTCCCCAAGAGCCATCAAAGGGCAAGCAGTTGCGGTTTTGCTAGCGGCGTTTCGGGAGAGAATACCATGACGCTACACGAGGACCTCCCTAGAGACTTTCCAGAAATCTCCTTTATCCAAGAAGAAACGTGGTTACTATTCTTCGACGGCTCCGCTACTCCTAACAACAAGTACTGGAGGAACAAGTGTGGTTCTAGTATCCCCGGCCGGTGAAGTATTCTCGCACTCCTTCAAGCTAGACTTCCCCTGCACTAACAATTCAGCAGAATATGAAGCCTTTCTCATCGGACTGTCCTTGGTTAAACGAGTTGGAGCCACACGTCTGGAAATAAGAGGGGATTCTAAATTACTTGTCAACCAAGTGAACGGAGTATACGCACTGAAGGAAGTAACCTTGGCCCCATACAGAGACGAGGCACAAAAACTGTTAAATTACTTCGTCGACGCGACCATAACGCATATTGGGCACAACAGCAACCAATACGCTGATTGCCTAGCCACGCTAGCATCAAAACTGCAATTTGAAGGTTTTGAGGAAACCCTGGCAGTGAAGAGACGAACCGTGGCTTCAACATGGCTTTCACAACTCGAAGAGGATGAAGCTGGCGACTGGAGAACACCAATTATGTAAGAGCTTAACAACTCGCTTTTCCAGGGAAATGTCAGTCTCAAAACCTTACAAAATTTCTTCATGATCCGAGAGGTGCTATATCATCGAAATCCATACGGTTCCTTGTCAAGATGTATTGGAGAGGGAGAAGCACAACAACAACTCAACCGCGTCCATGATGAAATCTGCGGGCAAACATTAGTGGTAATACTTTATCGACGTTTGCAACGCCTTGTCTACCACTGTCCAAAAATGGAGGCTCAATCTCGATTACTTCAAAGAACCTGTTCCAACTGTCAAGCGCCACCACATCAATTAGAAGTTTTCAATATCGTTCACGCTGGGGACTGGCAGGACCTATATATCAGTTACCTTCGCGACAGCATACTCCCCACCAATAGGAGGATGCAGCCAAAATAAAACAAAGGTCCGAGAGATTTGTATTCCACGAAGGAATCTTATATCGTAAGAGCTTTGGAGGAAGTTTGCTACGATGTTTGAACGGAGCAGAAATCCCAATCATGCCGAAAGAGATGCACGAAGGCGAACACCAAGGAAAACGGAAATTATTTCTTGAGATACACGAGAAATACTACTGGCCAACCATGGAGGATGATGCAGCTGTTTTCGTCCAGAGAAGCAAAAAATGCCAAATTCACAGAAACCTTATCCATGTACCGTCGACTCCCCTGCATTTGATAAGCAGTCCGTGTCCCTTTCATAGCTGGGGACTCGATATCATTGGAAAGATCAATCCGCCGTCCTCAAAGCATCACGAGTACATAATAACAACAACCGAATATTTCACCAAGTGGGTCGAAGCCATACCTTTACGAGGGACGAATGGAACCACAATTGCGGCATTCATTAAGGAGTACATTATCTGCCGATTTGGCATGCCTAAACATATCATCACCGAAAACGACACTCCTTACGCAAACAAGCAAGTACGGGAGTTACTCGAAGAATACGGAATTAAGCAAGTCTTCTCCACCGTGTACTACCCCCAACGGAACGGACATGCTGAAAGCACCAACAAAACTCTGATCCAAATCCTCAGTCGGACAGTGCATGATAATCCTCGGACATGGCATGACCAATTGCCAATAACGCTCTGGGAGTACCGGACATCACCAAGAAGTTCCACCGGGGCCTCTCCCTACTCCCTTTTTTACGGCGCAGACGCCATACTCCCAGCAGAAGTTAAAATCCCATCGGCTAGGATTGCCGAAGCAAGCGGAGTTCGATGGAATGAAGCTGAAGCATTGAGCGCCAGAGTCGCAGAATTGGACACTGTAGATTCCAGAAGATCCAAGGCGGAAGAACACACACAAGCATACAGAACTAGGGTTTCTAGAGCATATAACAAAACCTTGAAGCCCCGGGTTTTTCAAGTGGGAGATTTGGTACTGAAGACTGCCAAACACATTCAGCAAAACGCGTCCACACCAAAATTATCTACAAAGTGGGAAGGGCCTTATATAGTCACGAAACCGTACAACAGTGGGTACTACAAGGTCATTAAACAAGACGGAGAAAAACTGGAAGCAGTCATCAATGAAAAGTGGCTTAAGGCATACTACACCTGACCACCACCTCGCGCCCCGCCGTATCACAAACACGGATAGCCAGGCATATTTCCACTTTTCTTCTACATCTCAAATATCAAGTTTCTTTTCCTTCATTTGATTGAAGTAAATCAATAAAATTCTCTTATTCTTTCAAAAAAAAAATACAAAAAAAAAAGAGAGAGCAAAAACATGCTTAAAACCCAGAAAGAAACCAAACATCTCACAACCACATAACTCAGAAAAGCCCATCCAATATATTGTAATCCATCGAAATCATCATCTTTAACCGGCTTTGATACCTTTCAGTCCTACTCTTCATGTTCCGGATTGACTCTTCCACCTTTTGTGACTCCGTGGCCAGAGCTTTCTCCTCTTCCAGAATAGCTTTCGTAGCAGGGACCACGCCAGCAAAAATACCGCTATGTCGACTTTCACAATATTAAGACGATGTCGCAACCAACTAACGTTGAACTTCAGAGATTCACGGGTAGACACCATGTTCTCCCACTTTTGAATAGTTGATTCCGCGACAGCAAGGATAGACATACTCTCCATTTCGGAGACCATCGGCAAGAGACAATTTACTATGGAAACTAAAGTGGACGAACAATATTGCACCACGTTCCTGGTGGCGATGTGGCCATATATTTTCCATATCTTTGTGTAAAGAGTCACGAATTCTTTCCGCACCAGAAACCCACCGACGTTCTGGTAGTTAGAGGAAAGACACCTCATGCGGGTTCCGAACGACAAACCTGCATTGGGATACTCATGACAAGAAATTCCTAAGTCGGCTTTATCCAGATCTGCATCAACTGGTGGGATCGGGCTTGAAGGAGAAGGGCTAATCAAATCATTTTCATCAATGATGGTAACGCACGCTCCGACATGATATCTCTACACAAAATGAAACTTTTATCATTCATCGGCAAACAATGAAACACCTGTTGATCAATAAAAACATACCGGTATAATCTTCTTGACTCGAATGATCCGGATGGGGGAATTGTTGCAAGAGCCAGGCCTCACGCGTTTGACTGGAAAATCTAGCTGGCTCGAGGATGATTCACATATGATCGGCATGATGAAGAGAGGTGGACTCAACATGAGGAAATATTTGTTGTAAAATTGGGAAGACGATGCAACTTCACCGGCATAAATACTGTGGAAACCCTAAAGGAAGAAAGAGAAACACAGACTGAATAAGCGGAACGTGATTACATCACGACCGGGAAATCAGCCTCAAATGAAACCCCTCATCAAAACCCTAATGAAAGCCAAACGAGACAGGAGGGCGTGGTACTTTGACATTTGAATGAGGAAAGGACTTCATATTCGAGTCAAGTAAGGAAAAGAGGCAATCGGGCCCGCAAAGACAAATCACCACCATGCCAAGCCGTCCGCGCATGCTTTGCCTCACTAAACCGTGTCATGCTTTGCACCGCCGTCCGCGCATGCTTTGCCTCACCAAACCGTGTCATGCCTTGCACCACCGTCCGCGTCGTGACTTGCCGCGCCAACACCAACAAACTCGCCAAGCCAGCGTCACGATGTTCCCTAACCCAGCCAAGGTGATGCATGACCAGACTAAGCCGACGATTTTCATCTCACCACTCTTCGGTCTGCACCACCAGTACAATTTATGCAAGGCCGCCAACACGGGAAGCACAAACTCTCTTTACCTCTCGAAAAAGGTTAGTCGGGCCTTGCTGACTATCTGTTCACGACTTGTTGTTTCAATTTTTGTCCTAGCCTATCACCATCTTATGCTTACCTCGCAACGATGGTCCCGTTTCGAGCTAGCAGGGGACTTAATGTTGATGGTGGTTTTTAGCTTAGGGTTAAAATCATAAAACCGCACATCTGACATGACGTAACGATGATCATTAACACATTTATTGAATCGATCAGCATGCCTACGTAAGAATTACCAGGGTACCTTTTTTTTGGTGTGTGTCAAGTTCCACGGCAGAACCCTTAACATTGACCGATGTCATTTATGCCAAACCCTAATTCTCATGCTACCGCGCCAAGGCATGCCAACCATGCCAGCCGCACCACTGTGCCAATGGAAAACCATGCCAGCCACATCTCCGTGCCAAGGCATGCCAACCATGACAGCCGCACCACTGTTCCAATGGCAAACCATGCCAGCCACATCTCCGTGCCAAGGCATGCCAACCATGCCATCCGCACCACTGTGCCAATGGCAAACCATGCCAGACACATCTCCGCGCCAAGGCATGCCAACCATGCCAGCCGCACTACTGTGCCAATGGCAAACCATGCCAGACACATCTCCGCGCCAAGGCATGCCAACCATGGCATCCGCACCGCTGTGCCAATGGCAAACCATGCCAGACACATCTCCGCGCCAAGGCATGCCAACCATGCCAGCCGCACCAATGTGCCAATGGCAAACCATGCCAGCCACGTCTACCGCGCCAAGGCATGCCAACCATGCTAGCCGCACCATGCACCAATGGAATGCCAAACCCTTGGCCCCACCATGCCAAGCAACTGCACCTTGCCTTGGCCACAACCATGCTAGCCGTACCATGCGCCAATGGCATGCCAAACCCTTGGCCACACCATGCCAAGCAAACCGCGCCTTGCCTTGGCCCCACCATGCCAAGCCAACCGCACCTTGCCTTGGCCACAACCATGCTAGCCGCACCATGCGCCAATGGAATGCCAAACCCTTGGCCCCACCATGCCAAGCCAAACGCACCATGCCAAGCCGTCTGTGCCAAACCCTTGGACCCACTATGCCAAGCCATCTGCGCCATTGGCCTTGGCCCCACCATGCCGGCCTTCCCCTATGCGGCTACCAAAACGAAGGTGTGCGACGATAAACGACCACCCTTCTATCCTAGATGCAAATCCTAGCCGTCCAATGTCACCAAACAACGCATGGTAACCTTTGGCCCAAAAACCTAGTTTTGGCCACGCCAAACCGCGCCAAGGCATGCCATGCCACATGTGCCAATGGCATACCAACCACCTTGTCGCGTCATACCATGCCGACCTTGCCCACGTGGCTACGAAAACGAAGGCGTGCAACGATCAACGGCCACCCTTCCACCCTAGATGCAAATCCTAGCCGTCCAAGGTCGCCAAACAATGCATGGTAACCTTTTGCCCAAAGCTCTAGTTTTGGCCACGCCAAACCGCGCCAATGGCATGCCAACCACCTTGTCGCGCCATACCATGCCATCCTTCCCTATGTGGCTACCAAAACGAAGGCTTGCATCAATCAACGATCACTTTTTCATCTAAGATGCAGATCTTAGCCGTCCAAGGTTACCAGCTAACGCATGACAACCTTTGGCCCTAGTTTGGTCGCGCCTAAACAAAGCCAAAACCCTAACTTTTGGCCGCGCATAAACTGGGCCATATTAAAGCCATACTGATCATACTTTCATGCCACTGGCTACCAAACGAAAGGTTGCAATAATCAACGGCTACCTTCCTCTTAAGATGGAAAATCTCGACCGTTAAAGGTCATCACCGAGCCGGCAAGTCTCCCAAGCTCAACTTGCCAGACAACAACAACATGCTACATGTTTTCCACGAAAACACTCGAGACATCAACACATGTCACAAACTGGGGGATGCTCAATTATATTGATTTGGCGGTTTACGGCGTGCGGCGTACACTACGCTCATTTTGAGAAAGTGTCATAAGGATGAGGCGGTTAGTAAATACAGGGAGTAATGGTGAAAGACTTTTATGGAACATCAATTCCAAGTGTTACTGGTTACCACCTCCTCCCATTTACTCACCCGTTTTCCATTTCTTAATGAGACTAGAGTACGTTTCACTTCGACTTGTATAAATAGGCATTACCTATTTCCACCGAACAAAAAGTTCTGGTCAGGAGCATACAACACTCAGAAAACGTTTGCTAGATTTCCCATTTTTTAGCTTCCCACTTTCTGATACAAGTCACAAAACAACTACTCTTCCAAAATCAACTATCCTGGTCTCAACACTCTCTTTGCTTCCCTCCCTAAAACCAACCCTTCTCCTCTTCTTTGTGACCGAAGCAAGTCTGGAACGACCATTTCTTGGTTTAGGCCGGATTTGTACAGATTGATCTCTCGAATCTAAAGTACTCCCTTGCAGTACATTGTTTACGGTTTAGACTCGTTTCTCACACACACATACGAAATTACCGAATCAGCAGAAACCGTTTTCACCCTCACACACATGGATGATGTAATTGTCAGATTGTAGTGGCAGAAATACCCTTTTGGGTCCATATGTATACAAAAAAAGAGAGTAGAAAATATCTTATTTTCAGATTCACTTTATCTCTCTTCTTTGGTTTCATATTCACTTTCTCTCTCTTCTTTAGTTTCAAATCTAGTTTTTTTTTTCTTCTCTCCATTTTTTTCTCTGCTAATGATGAATAAGATGAAGATGATGATGAACGACGACGTTTTTTTTTTCTCTACTACTACTGTTGTTGTTGATGAAGATGACGAGAAAATGATGATGATGAAGTTTTTGCGCTTCTTTTTCATTTTTTTTTATCACTGTTGTTGCTGCTGCTGCTGAAGAAGATGAATATGATGAAGACGACGACGATTTTAGGGTTATTTCTTTTATGTTGTTGTTGCTGCTGCTGAGTATGATGGTGAAGACGATGATGTTGTTGTTCGTAGCTTGAAATTCTTTGATTTCTTCATCGTTTTCTTCTTCTTCTCCATCATTGTTTGTTGTTGCTGCTGTTGAAGATGATGGATACGATGATTTTTGATGAAGTTCATTGATTAGAGTGAACTCTGTTGAAGAATGATGAAGACAGGGAAGTTCATCAAACAGAATGAACTCTGATTTTTTATGGTTTTTTTGTATGTTCATGTCAAAGAATGAATTCTGTTTTTAGATCTTGAATTGTTAGATGTTCATCTTACAGAATGAACTTGGTTTTCTTATAGGTTTTTTATTAGGAGTTCATTAGAAAGAATGAACTCTGTTTTTCTTGTAGGTTTTTATTAGGAGTTCATTTGAAAGAATGAATTCGGTTTTCGTATAGGTTTTTATTAGGAGTTCATTTGAAATAATGAACTCCGTTTTAATATAAGTTTTATTAGGAGCTCATATAAAAGAATGAACTCGGTTTTCTTATAGGTTTTATTAGGAGTTCGTTTGAAAGAATTAACTCGGTTTTCATATAGGTTTTATTATGAGTTCATTTGAAAGAATGAACTCTGATTTTTTATAATAACGAAATTTTGTAGAATTTAATGAAATGTAAGTTCATAAATATAATAAAGTGTAGAGTTTTCATAAAACATAATGAACTCAAATCTACAAAAAAAATCCTGATAGTAGAATGAACTGCTACAAAAAAATAAATAAGAATTAGCGCAGAAGGACATTTGTGTCCATTTAAATATTTTCAAATAATTATGGACCAAACAAGAAATGTTTTTTCCCACTGGCCAAAATGTTGTGGTCCCAGATAAAAAAGGACCAAACGATATTTTTCTCTTATTTTATTCACCCATAAACTATTTTTTCTCTCTTCCGTACAGTTCTTACTGATCTTTCTAAATCGAATTCTTCATGAGTCAAAGTGTTAGCTTCCCCTTTTATCTTCAAATTACAAAAATCTTTATCAACATTGTGAATTCAATTTCTCTTATGAGAAAAACCAAATTATTAACAAAACACTCTCCCTTTCTCTTCTTATCGGCAAAACTGTCCAAAGAACCAGTTGTTAACCTTACTGGAAAAAAAAGATTGAAATCTTCTCCATGCATAATTAGTAACGGAAAAGTTATATTTTCTTGTGAAACATAAATTCTTCTTTAATTACACTTTTCTAACACCCTTAAAAAAAATTTTTATTAATTTTAGTTTGCGTTTTCATTCATGCCTTGGTTCTGATCTTCACTTTCATAATTAATGTCCAGATCCGACTAGAACTGAATGGACCAGAAACTGAATTGACTAAACTCACACTTTGACATATCTTCTAGGTGTCCTCTTTTCTTCGCCTAGTATTTAATCGGTGTGAAGCCTAAAATACGTTATATATGTGGTGTGAATAGAATGTAGTTTCAATCACTTCTCCCATTGGGCGAAAAAGTTTAAATAACATGGGGAGGGGAGGGATTTTCAACTCCGACGGTACATTAAGTAGCTGGCTAGTTTGTGGCTAGGGGTGCACATACTCGCCAATTCTACCCTATCCGCCAATATTTTAACCGTATCTTATCCTACCCACTATTTGGCGGGTAGGGTGACGGTTAAAAGATTTCTTATCCGTCATTAAATGGGTAGGGTGACGGTTACAACTCGAAATTATCCTACCCTACCCGCCTACCCGCCTAATATCTGAAAATACCAAATAGTCCTTTCATTTTTTTTTCTCCTGCGTAAATTTTTGTTGTTTTCATCGATATCAGGGGTAAAAAGCTAACATGTTTTTGCTCTTCCTTCTTAAGTTCTTATCTTCTTCTTCTCCCAAATCAAACGCACACCCCATACCTAATCGAACACACAAAATACTTCCTCCCAAATCTATCAGAAGAAGTGGAGTACTCATTCGATTGGATTCTTAACGAAACCCTTTTTCTCCTGTTATTGCTCCATCTCCGTCTAAAGAGGAATACAACAGGTAAATTGGATTTTGTTTGATTAATTGGTGACTCTGATATGTCTACTAATTTCATACTCTGCATGTTTATAAAATCATCTCCTTTGAATTGATTTATGGTCTCCCTCTCGCCACACTACCCTTCTAGTATCTGCATCTTCACTGCTAATATCATTTCAATGGTTTTCTGTTTTGTAGAGTAACGATTTAATCGCAGGAGGAAAAAGCAAGAGAACCAAAAGGATAGCACCAAAATCCGACGATATCTACTTGAAACTTCTTGTCAAGGTATAAATCTAGAAACCCATTTCTGCAGTTCTTATTGTTTTCATATTCTCACTTGAAAATCTCATTAGATGTTGTATTTTGGTTCTGTGATTGATTTAGTTGTTTCTCTCGATCAGAAATTAGGGATTTGGTCATTTGTAAACTGATTGATAAATTGGATCTTCATGATTTCTAGCTAAAACCCATGTCTTTAAATGTATACATTTTCAATATTTCAAACAATTTCAGTAAGATTTTGATTATTTGACTTTGAACCCATGTCTTTAAAAGAAATTGCTGCTCTTCAGTTGTTTAGTATTTGAAGAAATTATTTGAGAAATTAACATGCATGTTAACTGATTGATGAAATTTCTCATAGGAATTTGTTGATTATTAATTTGATTCTGGTTTTGAACAATTGAGGTTCTTATTATTTTCTGCCCTTAATTTTGTGCAGGCTTAGTGTGGGAAACATGGTTGAGATTACAGAAGTGATGTCAACGAGACCTCCTATTCCCTCTCAAGCTGCATCTCAATCTGTGCAACGAAGGGCCAGTGCGGTTGCATCTCCGCCACCTCCACCTCCACCATCTTCTCAACCTGAGGTCAGAGAAAGTATGAAGCGGAAGAGAACATCTTGGGTATGGGATCATTTCGAAAGGAGTGTTGATGAAGCTGGTATTACATGGGGGAAGTGTAACTACTGTGAAGGTGGTAAATATAAGGCTGGTGGTAAGGATTATGGAACATCTAATTTGAACTGGCATTTGACTAAGTGTCAGAAGTATTTGGAACATCTAATTTGAACTGGCATTCTGGTTCTACGTTGTCACTTCGCATACATTTTTGGCGGAAATTTATGATGTACGTGGAGAGTTAAATGAATGGCAAAAAGCTCATTATGATCCTCACTTAAGCCATATGGGTGAGAAGATGTTACTTAAATACAACAAGTATTGGGGTGAGTATAAAAACATGAATCCTTTATTGTTTATTTTTGTGCTTCTTGATCCAAGAGAAAAAGAACGTGGACTGCAAGTAATACTAGAAGACTTGATTGTGCATGATATTCCTTGGATGAAACAAAGATTGGTAAAAAATTGGTTAGATAAAGTGAAAGAGGATTTTAATGAATTATATACAGCTTATAAGGCAGAATATGCAGGTGTAGGAAGTGTGTTAGCCTCGTCAGAATCTGTAGGTGAAACTGGTGGTAGTCCTAGTCAAGAGAGCTCTAGTTCTAGTTCTACGTTACATAGAAAGAGAAGATATAAGGCCCATAGAGAAGAACGTAAAACCCAGTTGTCTACAGTGGAGGATTTTGACAAATCAGAGGTGGAAAGATACTTATCGGAGCAGATTTACTCACCAACAAAAGACAAGAAAGAAGGTTCAAAGTTTGATATATTGACTTGGTGGAAAAGCAATGCTGCAAGGTTTGATATTCTGTCACTTATAGCAAGAGACATACTTGCTATTCCCGTCTCTTCAGTTGCAAGTGAATCTGCTTTCAGTACTGGAAAGCGAATACTTGGTCATTTCTGTAGTTCTTTAAGACCCCGAACTGTGGAAGCATTGATTCTCCTACAGAACTGGTTGAGGACGCCGATTGATATGGATCCATCTACACTAGGAGATGAAGAGAAGGAGGAGGACGTCTTAGAGTTAGGTATACAACTTTCCTACATTGATTCTCCTACATTTGTCAAGTCTCTGTTGTTTTCAGTTTCTTAGAATATAGTATAACCATATGTATATTTTCATTAGTAAGTATACTGAGACCTCTTAATCAACATTTGTTGGTTCTCCTTCGGTGCAAGGATTTCTATTTTATCATGTTGTTGTAATCAAGTGCCATGTAGCTTGAAGTCAGAATTGCTTTACAGTTCGCAGTGCCTAAATCAGATCTTTTGATGACTGTAAAGGATGATTCAAGCATATAAATGCATTGTATTGTATTAGGTGTTGTAGAACTACCTGGCATGTATCTCATTAGGAAACCGTGAAGTTGCATATAGAGCTTTGGTGTCTTTTTATTGATGTCGTGGTGATATATGCAAAGAGATGTGAACTCAGAAAACAAAAAATACAGAAATAATTGTTCCTGATAGATCTTAACTTTTTAGCAACCTGATTAATAAGGACACTCGACCTTCTAGATATTTCCATGTCGGACAGCCAGGTGCCATTGTTACAATGTGGAATACAGTGCTCTGGGTTGCATGTTAGTTCTAAACCTATCAAAGGAGCAGTTTCTTCTTCTTCTTGTTCTGTACTTTTTTTTTGAAGTATAGTTGCTATCATTCACTATTATGACTGAATCTAACAAGAGATAACTTGTATGCAGATTTATTTGGTGACCTTAGTACTTATTCCATCATCGTAGATGATGATTGAAGAAGAAGGTCAATATGAAGAGCTTTTGGTGATGATATTGTTATATGAAGAACAAGGTGACGTGAAGAACATGGAACATGGAACAGTGCTCTTGAGAATACTTTTGTTTGTACATTTTTTATGGTTATACTTTTGTTTCTTGAGAATAGAATTTGTTCAGAGTCTGAACTTCAGATTTCAGAAAGTCATGGTAAAAAAAAAAACGGTTATACCCGCCAGAGAATGGGTTGGGTAGGATCTTACCCATTTAATGGCGGGTAGGGTGGCGGGTAAAATTTTTCTTAACCGCCAGTAAACGGGTAGGGTGGCGGGTATAGGCCATATCCTACCCACCCTACCCGTTGTGCAGCCCTATTTGTGGCCTATGGGTTTTAACTAAGGCCTATCATTTTCTTCCCAAACCTTGAGAAGGTGATTTGGATATCTAAAATGTGATAGAATACCAAATTACACTAACCTTAATAATTCTAATCATCCAAAATAAATACACAACCTAAATCATTTTTAATAACAATCTTTAATCAAGACCTAATTTTTCTTATCAATTTCCACGTTAATCAACAACCTAAAACTCAATACCATCCCTCACTCCAGAATAAAAGTAACACTGGTGGAACTTACCCTCTCTCATATTGGTTGGTGAACGTAACCTTGCGTTCTCATTGGCTAATTGAGAAACCATTCGTATTCGTCGGATGAAATTTCGTTAGATATGGAGCGTTGATCTGACAATGTGCGGTGTAGGTTGGGTGGATTGTTAGAACACACGCGACGGACGACCCTCTAGAAAATTGATATATTAATTTCGTGTATTTATTGTGAAAATCCATAAAATAAAGAAAATATTTATGAAATAAAATAATAATATTTTATAATCTATAAAAAAAATATCTAGAAATGACTGTATTAATTTTTAGTATTAATGGTAAACATCTAAAAAAAATTTAGAAAACCACTATATCAATTTGGGAAATTATCAATTTGAAATATTTATGGAATAAAATAATAAGATTTATATTTTTTGGAATATTTTATAATTTATAAAAAATCTAGAAAATAAAGAAAACTACTATATTAATTTCTGGCATTTATGACTAAAATAAAAAAGATCAATTCAACATATTTATGGAATAAAAAAAAATAAGATTTACTAAAATAAGTTTTGTATTTTGTGAATCTTTTACAAGAAAAAAAATCTAAAAATGACTATATTAATTTTTAGTATTAATATAAAATTCTAAAAAATCTGGTCATGTTTATGCGTTAAAAAAGGAAAAACTGACAATATTTTAAAAATTACTAAATTAATTGATATTTTAAGTTAATATTTATATTTCGAGTATCTAAAAGAAATTAATTATTTATCTGAACACAATCTTACAAGTTCCATTAATAACGTTAGTTTACTAACATAAACAAAGCTACATTAATTAATATTATATATATGGATAATTATAAATATCATCTTAAAATCTACGAAAAATTATTTAGGCTACATTTCTGAACAAATATAACGTAAAAAAGATCTTAAAAATTAATAGTGCACCATATATACTTCCCTTCAATATAAATAAAATATGGGAAAAAAAAATCTAGCACCAGTGCAAAATCATGTTGTTATTTCTTTAATATCCTCAACACAAAATCAAATTTAGTTATCTCTCCGGACTGGTTTTTTTTTGGTAACATAATCGCATTTCATTTAATAAGTTTGAAAAAGATATTGTTTTTCCTAAAAGAATTATTTCAACGAGCAAATATGATATTTTCAGTACCAAAAAAAGTATCTCGCTGAGTAAATATGATTATCCCAAAAATAATATTAATTCTATTTCTAATCGGTGTGAAAAGATATTCAACATATTTTTGGATGATATACACCAACAATAAAATGTGGTTATCCAAAAATATAAAATTATACATATTTTTAGTTATTGCATATTGTTTCCAAAACAATACATTTTTATATGGAATATGTGAGTTAGGTCTCTCTATAAAGGATACGAGCAAAGCTAAATTTCATTGTTTCCAGTTCAACGTTGCCTCGCTTATAAAATTTTGTTTGCTTTTTCTTCTCTTGCAATTTAGGGTTTCTTTAATATATTATTCATTGCTGAAGATACCCTTGGTCATGCACCTGTTGTGGCCGTTGTAGCTGGGAAAAGTCAAGCAATATAATGAAGGTATAAATTCATTCTCGAATATTGTTGTGATATAATCAAATAGTGAATTGTTTTGCTTGATCATGGTCATCAATCGTCATACTACGAAAGTAATCGAATCATCGGATTTTGATTTTCGATGTATATTCTTTTGATTTTCTTACTAATAGGGACAATTAATATCACCGTGTATATTTTTTTTTTATTGTTGCACGGATTTTTTGTTGTTGTTTGCCGAACGAATTTGCGAGAAAGGTAACTAATATTAACATAGTTCTTATTTAGTTATTTTATTTTATTGTTACCGTAGTCATCAGTTTTTCGTTGATGGAGAAGAAAGTAGGTAAATAGTCCCCTTTTTTCCCTTAACTAGAAATTAATTTTTTTGAACATTTTTTTTTGTTATAATGGTTTATTATCTTGACAAAGAAATAACATAGGCTACTGTTAAGAGTGGAAAGTATTTTATGTTATTTTTCAAGAAATTTTTTGATTGTTTGTTTTGATTACTGTTGTCTTTAAACCACTCCACTCTTTTATCATTTATCTTTAGTTGTGATTAAAAAGAAATTAGAAAAAACAAAAAAATCTTTAGTTGAGATCACATCTCAACATATGATAAAAAGAGAAAAAAAAATAAAGGGATTACAAATAACATATTGAGTTACAATTGTAACTGTCACATTAGCCTAATTTCGAACAACAGTGACCCTAAAACGGTTCAAATTACATAGGAAAATATTCAATTTTATCTTCGAAAAGCTTGATTTATTTATAGTAAAGAATATTTTGATCGAAATAGAAGATGTATTAATAATAACAAGAAGAAGAACATTCAGCGATTTTACAAGTATTAGATGTACGAAAAGCATAATTTCGTACTAAGGGAATAACAATGACCTTAAAACGGTTCAAACTACTTAGTACATTATTCAATTTTATCTTCGAAAAGGTTGAGTTATTTATGATAAAGAAAATTTTGATCGAAATAGAAGAATAAGAACGTTCAGCGACTATACAAGTAGTAGATGAAAGAAAGAAAAAGAAAATAAACAATGAAAGTAGTGATTATACATAAAGATAAAAAGCATTGAACTTGAGAAAGTTCAAGTGAACACGACTTCCTGCTTCTGCTTCCCAAGACAAAACAGAAGATTTAGCTTCCTGAAGATTTATGTTAAATTATTTTGTGTTAACAGGATATCCATCTTCTAATGGAGTTCACATTGAGTTCTTTGATTTGGTTTTGAACATTTATCTTTACAAGGGATTTTTAGTTGGATAGTTATGTCTAAATTTTGTGTTTGTGTGTTGTAATCCTTTTTTTTTCTTTCTAGAGAGCAAATATAATTCGTAAATCCAAAGGTGAGTTAATGGTGAAACTTTAGTAAATCTCAGAGGGACGAGCACAACAGATACAGTTTTTTATTTCATTAACAAGGAAGATTTCTCTTCAATTTCGAAGTCTTTCAACTAATATACCGTACTGATCTCTGGCATATAAAGGAGAGCACTTGATTTTTGATCTTTGCAAGCGGATGGTGTGTATTTATACTTAAGGTCTTAAGACAAGTCGTTGTTATCTCCATACCCTTTTCACCGACACAAACTGATCATGTGAGTAACATTGAAGTATGAACAAAACAAATTTAGGATTGTTTTAGTTCAATCAAGATTATAGCTTCAAAAGTATTTTCATTTTACAGAGATTTATTTCCCCAATATAGTTTATTCAAGTACACTTGATTTAGTACTTCTTAATCTTCTTTTGTATAATTCTTTAAGTGCCCGTATTTCTAATAATATTATGTTGCTTCTCTATCTTTTTTATTTAATAAGTCTTTAAATCCGTTCTTTAACTATTGTAACATATAATATGAATTATTGTTTATACGAATATGAACATGCTTATTTAGATAACATTTTTCAAAATTTTACACCCTAAAGCGAGCTATAATTATTTCTAATCTTGCAAAATATAAGAGAAGAATACTGTAATTTTTTTTAAAGAAATTCTTTTATTGCTAAAATAATTTGGTGAAATATTTCTTTCTAGAGGAAGTGATAAAATTAGCAAGGATCTTGGTTATTGTTTATGAAGCATAAGCAAAAGGACACAGGCCATGGAGTAGGGCCGTCAATGGTCCGCGTCCATTCGGGTACCATTGGATTCGGGACTGGACACAATTTTTTGAGTCGGGTTTCTTCACGGTTCTTGCTCCAGTATCTTGGACATGCATATAATAGAAGTGAAAATCTTCAAAATATCTCACCGCCACCTCCATCGTGTTTTAAATTACTATATTTTTTTAAAATTCGCAACCATGCTTCTATATATATCACATACCTTTGTTTTAAAGATATATTAGTGTATTTCCTTGATGACATTTTTTGACGGGAAGCAGTTCATATGCTTTGCACTATTTAGAGTTAGCAATCTAATTCTATATTAATATTATGTCTTTTTATTGCCTTTAATGTCAGATATACAACTATACATTAAGAGTGATTTTTCTTTTAACTACAAAAAGTTAGATCATGGACTTAGCAAAAAAGTACAAGAAGTTGGAGTTTGGAAGAGCAATTGAGTTTGTCACTTAATTCTTAACGCAAGTATATGATTTCTGAAGATATATCAATGCATTTCCTTGATTACATCTTCTTTGACGGGAAGCACTTTATATGTTTTGCACGATTTAGAGTTTGTTATATATTTTATATTAATACCACATTTATTTTAGTGTCTCTAATATGAGATATCGATACAACTATATAGTGAGTATGATTTTTAGTACATATCAGTACATATCCTTGATTATGGCCTTTTTGACGGGAAACACCTCATTTGCTTTGCACTATTTAGAGTTTACAATCCATTTTACTGACATTTTCTTGATTACGTACTCTTTGACGGGAAGCACTTCATATGCTCTGCACTATTTATAGTTTGCAATCTATTTTATATTAGTAACCTTTTTATTTTTGAAAAGACGAATGCTCTAAAAAAAATTTAATTTAACTACCAATTGTACTGATGTTGGAAATGTCGTGAACTAATTACTAATTTCAAATGTTGGTATAAATTTTCACAAGTATTTTATTTATCTCTAATACTTTAAACAATACATAGTTGGTGAATTTGGTTCCAACTGTTAATCTACCAAATGATAATCGGTGTTTTCATTATACAATGCAATTGTTAATTGGGATCCTTTCTAGGACGGTTGTGGGACAAAACCCCGCCCCACCAAATGGGATCAAATATCATCGCGCTCGATGCATAACACAAATTAAATACTACATTGGGTGAAAGCACAACATTATTGAGAGCAACGATAATCATAATGGTGAATTGGGCGAAAGAGATCCCAATATGCCACCGTTGGTCTAAATAGATGGAGATGGCAATGAAGTATTTACTTATAAATAAGAATTACTGATAAGCAAAGATATTTGTTTTTAGTATGTAAGATTTTGAATGAGGTTGGTGACTTAGTATTTAGAGTTTAAATTGTTTTATTTTGAGATTACTTAGATATATTTATTTCTGTTTATTTGTCGAATTGATTACTGTTTTATTAAAGCTTGAAATTGGTTTTCAAAACCATGTGAGATCTTTTAATTATAATAGTATCATACATTTGATTATTTGAAAGTTTTAAATGTTTATTATCAACTTGTTGAATAATAATTCTATAATAGCTTATTAGAAATTTTATTAGGACGGGTGCGGGGCCAAGACCCGCCTCAGTGGACATGATCCAATGGTGTAAGAAGTTCCACCAGTCCCGGTGCGTAGCAGGGGTTTCAAACTAGTCAAAAACTAAAACCTAATTACAAACAACAATTCAGTTCTCTATTTTTTGGGGGGTTTCAAAAAATATTTCGGCGACAAACAATTCGAGTGATTGAGTTAAATCCGTTCCTTTTAAGAAGGATTCATCAATGATACAACCATGAAACTCTGAAATTTCTCAGCAATTTTTTCTGAAACTCAGCCAAAATCGATTGACATAAGCATTAACATATATCAATTGTTGTTGATGTTCTACAGAATCGGTAGATATGGTACACATACATAAACTGATTATGGGTTGATGTGATGAACATCAACCACAATCGGTATACATTAATGCATATGTCAACCTGTTCATTAACCGTGTTTGAATTTTTACACAAACCTAGAAATTTTTATACTTATATTATAGAGCATAAAAATACGAGTTGAACACGAAAAGAATAAGGCCATTTCAATATCATACGAAGAAGTTATGAGCAAAACAGTCGAAGAAATGCCCAGATTTACAATCGGTTGATAAAGGCATTTATGTAAGCCGTTTATAGAAGAAAAAAATTCATAGAAAAATTCTTGAATTTAGTTACTTACAATCGGTTATTGGGGGACTATATCAATCGACTGTGGACAATCTATAACCGGTTTCGAGCCTGATTATCCCAAAAATACAATCAAAAATAACAAAAGAAACTTGAGAGCGAATTCTGACCGGTATAAACCATGATTACTAAAGGGGGTGACCGGAATTAACATGTGTACCGTTTCATATGAGACAAAAGAGTTATATGTGATCCCGACCGTCGGATCACTCAAATGGTACCCCTGCTAAGCCTGTGTTGGAAAAATGACACTAAAACAGGGTGAAGAAAAGAATGTTGTCTCTGGGTTCAAGGCTCTAATAATAGATTATTTTCGACAATTATTCGACCCTTCCCAATTAGATTGGCGAGTACAAATAGGTCAATAAATATTACCGTCAGGATACTTGAAGCCTTACAACAATGTTGGATTCAAAGCTTGTACAACCTTGACCCAACCAAGAACACACAGGTGTTGATTATGATGATGCTTGTTAGAGAGAAAACATAGAGAGTTTTTGCTGTGTTTTGAATGGAAAACAAGGACGCTATTTATAGAGAGTTTAACATCTGTTGAAGATGACTCTTCATCTCCAACATGCATCTTTTCAGAGAGAATAGACATCTCTTCCAACAATGATGTCTGTTTGGAAAACGAAGTTTTCTGTTCGGTTTTCTAACTGTTATAGAAACGCTAAAACAGAAAATTTCTACAAACTCTGCTATAGCACCTATAAATTAAGAGTTTGTTGAAAATATCCAACAACCTGGTAACCCCTTCATCAATCATGAAATAAACAGACTGTAATTAAGAAGTAGTGTTCCTATTCTCCCTACTAGGAACGTCAGAGACTCAGAGTTGTGAAATCCGCTAGAGCGATATGATGGGTCTTAAGGGGTTTAATAACCAAGCCCAACATACTCGGTCAAACAATTTCAGCCCTCCAAAATTCCATTATGATAGAGAAACACGGTGACCAAATTAGTCCAATGTGGCGTGTTATAAGTGGTCGCAGTGAGTCATTGAAAGTCAGATAGTATATGTAAACGTGGTGGTAGTGGTTAGTATGTTTCTAAATAATGCAAGGACGTGAAAATAAAATATTAATATTTTCAAATCACCCCTCTTCAACTACTTGTACCAACTCTTTCTCATTCTCCCTACCCTCCCTCTCTCCCTTAAACGTACCACACACACACAGAGGAAAAGAAACGTGATCGTAGAAACTACGACCTTTCTTTCTTTCTTCCTTTATTCAACGTCTTCGGATTGTCTTCACATTCTATCGGTTCGTAATAAAACCCTATGTATTTCTTTCGTTTAGCTTATTCATTCATCATCTTTTCATTCGTCGAGTAAAGGGAAATCCTGCTTTCTTTTTCTGAGATACAAGGTTGAGCTTTTATTGCACGTATTCATTCCAAATTGATTGATGAATTAATGGATCTGATGCATAGTAGATCTATTGTATATATGTATTTTGATTTGTTTAACAGACCTGTTTGGTAAATTGGTTTCAATTTGTGTGGATTATCAATAGATCTGGTTTTTTTGGTTGGATATTTTTATGGAATTTTTGTATGAATAATGTGAGTTATAGATCTGGTGTGTAGACCTATAAAATGTATCCACCTCTTTTTTGTATTTTTTAATTGAGACATTGGATATGTTGGGAGGTTGTTACAACAGCTTAACAGATCTTTTGGCGTGTGTTACTTTTACGAATTTGTTTGTTCTTGATGTAACCGAAATGTCGTGTCAATTATTGAAGTTTTTTTTTTTTGATATCCTTTATCTATCTGTTTATTTTTATAAATGTGTCTACTGAAATGAAAAGTTTCTTTGTAAATTTCTGTATTAGCTGAATTGATGTCTGGTTAGGGTTAAATATCTGAATCACCATCTCGTTGTCTGGTTTGACTACCTAATATTGTATAAATTGCATGTCTTACCGTTCTTCAAATTTACGACGTGGAAAAGTCAAATTAACTTTAAATTGTTTAAATTCAGATGATTTTGAATATACTTAGTCAATGTTGTATTGAATATTCTTTGAAACTTGATGTCAACAGGTTGATTGACGTTGGTCTAACATAAAATGGGTGGGGGGTTTAGAGTTTTGCATCTAGTTCGGCCCTTCTTGTCGTTTCTGCCAGAAGTTCAGAGTGCTGACCGCCGAGTTCCCTTCAGAGAGAAGGTCATATACACAGTGATCTCTCTTTTCATTTTCCTGGTCTGCAGTCAGCTCCCTCTTTATGGCATACACTCAACGACTGGTGCGGATCCGTTATATTGGATGCGTGTCATCCTTGCCTCAAACCGTGGTACTGTTATGGAGCTTGGAATTACTCCTATTGTGACATCTGGTCTAGTGATGCAGCTTCTAGCTGGGTCAAAGATCATCGAAGTTGACAACAGCGTCCGCGAGGATCGTGCTCTATTGTAAGTTTTCTAAGCTATGCCATTTCACATGTTTAATGGAATATATATGCCCTATTCTAGTTGTGTTTAGATTCCTGATTAAATAGCAAAGCAGCAGTTATGCTTTTGTTTCATTTTGACCATTTATACGCATTGCTTGCTCTTTATCTCATTTTAGTTTGCTGTGTTATAACGTTTTCTATTCTATGCTTTCATCTCTCAGAAATGGTGCACAGAAGTTGCTTGGTATTCTTATAGCTGTTGGTGAAGCTGTTGCATATGTTCTTTCTGGAATGTATGGTAGTGTTGGCCAGCTTGGTGTTGGAAATGCAATTCTTATCATTATTCAACTATGTTTTGCTGGTATTATTATCATCTGCTTAGATGAACTTCTACAGAAAGGATATGGTCTTGGATCTGGAATTTCCCTGTTCATTGCAACTAATATCTGGTAACTTGCTAACCTTGTTTGCTCTGGTGTTTCTGCTTATACTTTTATTTGATTAAGGACGCTGAGATTTTTTTGTTGTTATTGTAGTGAAAATATCATCTGGAAGGCATTTAGCCCCACTACCATTAACAGTGGACGCGGAGCCGAGTTTGAAGGTGCTGTCATTGCTTTGTTCCATCTGCTGATAACTCGGACAGACAAGGTTCGTGCTCTGCGTGAAGCATTCTACCGGCAGAACCTTCCAAACGTGACAAATTTGTTGGCAACGGTCTTGATCTTTCTCATTGTTATCTACTTCCAAGGGTTTCGCGTTGTCCTTCCAGTTAGGTCAAAGAATGCTCGTGGACAACAGGGTTCATATCCTATTAAGCTGTTCTACACCTCTAACATGCCCATCATTCTGCAGTCTGCTCTTGTATCCAACCTTTACTTCATCTCCCAGGTTAGATAGAACACCACAGCGAAGTTTGATTTAGATACTTAATTCTTTCTATTTAAAAATTAGCATACCACTTGATGCCTAACTCTTTCACTAATCATGTACTGTTTTCTATACAGTTGCTATACAGACGGTACAACACAAACTTCCTTGTGAATTTGCTCGGAAAGTGGAAGGAATCTGAATATTCAGGTGGTCAGTTCATTCCTGTTGGTGGAATCGCTTACTACATTACTGCCCCATCAAGGTAGAAATTGCGTTCTTACTTTTCTTTTTATCATTTGACACATCACATAGTTGCAGCTGTTTATAACTAATCTCTATGGATATCATTTATAATTTGCAGTTTGGCAGATATGGCTGCCAACCCTTTCCATGCGCTGTTTTATCTTGTATTTATGCTGTCAGCTTGTGCTCTGTTCTCCAAGACTTGGATTGAAGTTTCTGGATCCTCTGCCAGAGATGTGGCTAAACAGCTTAAGGTATTCTTAAATATTGCGTTCTTTCTTCGTAATGTAATACTTGATTTCGTCTTTTGATTTGCACTGAATAGTGAAGACTCTGCACATCACTATATATGTTGTGTAAGATGTATGTAATTTATTGATAAAGGTTTGCACTGAAGACTTCTCTTACTTAGTAAAACAGTCACTGGAGAGATTTCTAGAATGTAGGTTGTTCTATGGGTGCAAGTGTATGAGTGACCTTATCTTTAGCTTAATGTCTTTAGCTGTTGCTTTCCTTCCATGCATTGACATTTCAATTTCGATTCATCTGCATATATACGTTGTGTAGTTAATAATGGTCATAATTGGATGGCTTTGAAAGTGCTGCCCCCTGTAACTCTTTTTTCACGTTTTTATCATCCCAATTGTTTTTTTATTTTTTTGCAGGAGCAACAAATGGTGATGCCTGGACATAGGGAGTCCAATTTACAGAAGGAATTGAACCGATACATCCCAACAGCAGCAGCTTTTGGTGGTATGTGCATTGGAGCATTGACAGTGTTGGCTGATTTCATGGGTGCAATTGGTTCTGGAACTGGAATTCTTCTTGCAGTCACAATTATTTACCAATATTTTGAAACCTTTGAAAAAGAGAGAGCCAGTGAACTTGGGTTCTTTGGACTCTAAGCACTCCGAGTTTGTTCAGTTGGCTCTGAAGAACGGTTTTCCTGGGCGCCAATGGAGGGGCTCCTGCCCAGCAGTTTTGGCGAGAGCTCAGAGAAAGTATAGTAGAAAAAAGATCATCCCTACCTTTCTAACACATATGTCCCTGTGGGTAGAAAAAAGAAAGATCTGCCCACTTGATGGCCGAAGGATAGTTCAACTTTAGTTTTTTATATTTTCTTTTTGTTTGTCCCCTTCGTTTTTTGTAGACATAAAATATCTTGGCTTACGAAAAAAAAATATCAAGAAAAAGAATTCCTCTTTACTGTTTTCTTTGAGTAGAAAAGTTCTGTTTACTTAATTGTTGTTGCTCATATTTTGTTCAGGTTTCAGAGAGATGTGTAGTTTGTCTAGTGTTATACTATCAGAAGCTGAATAGTGAATAGGCTCAATTGAATTTGGACATCTATTTAGGAAATAACCTTAGCATGCCAGCGTGAAACATGGTCCTGTTTGTTGATGCGAACACGCAAAACAGTGAGATGGTAAAATGCAAATTACAGCCTAGGGATAACCCTATGGCCTATTGGTACGATTTTTAAAAACGAAAAGAATTAGGAATGGTAAGATGGTAAGATGCAAAATACAGCCAGGGATAACCTTCCACTGTTTTTACCTTCCACTGTTTTTTTTAAAACATATCCCTTTTCCCCGTTTTAAATTTAAAAGAATTGTTCGGTAGGAAAATTAAAAACATGGCATTTTCAGGGGCGATCCAAAAAGAAAATAAAGAAATTCAAAATTCTATTAGTGTTGAGAAAACTAGATTTGGGGCGGTTATCATAATCAGTAGATAATGAGCATCACTTATCTACCGATAATGAAAATAGAGAAATTCAAAATTTTACTAGATTTGAATTTTTTTTTACATTTGGATCGACTATCACAATCGGTGGATAATGGACATAACTTATCTACCGATTATGAAAATAAAAAGATTCAAAATTTTATTAGCTTTAGAAAAATTACATTTGGGATGACTATCACAATCAGTAGATAATGAACATCACTTATCTACCAATTATGAAAATAAAGAAATTCAAAATTCTATTAGTTTTGAGAAAACTAGATTTGGGGATACTATCACAATCATTGGATAATGAACATGTTCTCTATTAGAATAGAAGAATATAATCGATAGATAAAGTATTTTATTATCTATCGATTCTGGGATGTTAATGGCGTTGAATGCATCCAGTCGTCTCTCTAATCGTTATTGAACCTTCAGCATGATATTCTGCACGATGTTTCTCACCTTCTTCTTCATACCCATCCATGTTTGTTATTGATTTAAGAAAATAACTGTTTTCTCCCACTTTTTTCTTTTTTCTTCTTCTTTTCCAACTCAAAAACTCAAAAAACGAACCTAACACTAACCATAAATTCTATTTCTCCCGATTATAATTAAACTACCGATTGTGAAGGGCAAATTAGCCGTTACGAAAATTGAAATATAAGGGATGAATGCTTTTGAGTTTGGGTTACCAGTTTTTGTCTTATTAGTCGCCCCTCAATCCTTTTGAGTCGCCCCTAAAAATGTCAGGATTAAAAACTACTCTAAAATTACCATATGCAATGCTTCTATAAATAGAAGACACGGGAAATCAAAAGAAGAAACCTACATCTCTTTTATTTTCGAGTCCTGCTGTGACGGGTCACCCTCGTGACAGCTACAATAAGGGCTTACCCTATAGCCCTCGGATATGATATCTTAGACATGTACAAATCTCGAGACATAAATTAAATAATGAAAATACATTTATTTTTTCTCATGTTTTTATGTCCTTAGTCCTTCCAACCTATAAGTGATTTTTTATTTGAACTGAAATTTTTTTAGTTCACCTTTTCTTGCTTCCGAAAAACAAGAACCAGCCGTGGCTTTTCAGTTTTCTAATATGGAAGAATGTTTGATCAACTTGATCGTGATGGCTTTGCGGTGATTAATCATATGGAAAAGTGCATTACGTTTGTTTAATCTTTAGATATTGAAGATATCCATCAGTGTTACCGATCAAAAAAGCGAGGAAGATCCAGAAATGTCCTTTTTTCTGTATACTAACATATTAGTAAAAATGACACTGTCAATTAATTATAACTAGTAAGACCGCATGATTTGATTCTTTTAACAACACCAAATTTGATAAGAATGAAAACAAAATTCTTAAAATAAAAATTTAATATTCTTATTTATACTCATTACATAGATAATTCAAAGAGCTTTCCAAATATATTTTTGCCAAAATTCGATATGTATTTTGAAAGATATATAAGTTTTAAATTTTTTGATCTATTTTTTAAACAATGACATTCCTGTGAATAAATAAATATTGATTCAATGTACATTTTCATCCTTCAATACATATGTATAGTAGTGGTTGAAATTTAAGGTCATATTAGTAATATCAATGTTACACCAAGCTATTTTGTCCTTTTGTGACCAACCAAAATACCTCTTTTCTTCATATTAGTACTAGTATAGCACGCATGCGCGATGCGCGTGACCTTCCGTTCGTTCCGTAATTATGAGCCGCATCATACGCATAAGCATCATACCCTTGTCCCTAACCATAATAAGCAGCACCACATTGACTTAGATCTACTTGCTGGCCCCATGCACCAAGCTGACCCTGAAAATTAGTTGGTGGAAGTATGTTAAGGGGAACACACATGTAGAGCCAGTAAACATGTTGAATAAATGATGCATCTATAGGTGGGGCCTAGGGATGACACAACACAGTACAACACAACCAATATGCAACTTCTGACATGTACTGTGAAGAGAAGATTATCAAAGTAGAAACATAAATACAGAAACCTTTAGCTCCTCAAATAGCTAGTTTTGTCATGTCAACCTAACTCCCGAATTGTCATTCATAACATCATAACTCACACATCTCGCATTTTTCTAAGGTCTTATCTTTCCTAGGGTTCATGGAAAAATCCTATTAATATTTAAAGTACTATATTGTTATACCGAAAAAGGAATGAAACCAAGAGCTTAACAAATAAAGGCGCATACTCCATGATGATCATTCTACGGGATCTGGAGCTAGAAGCACCATCTGTACTCTGTTCTCAAATCAAAACCCACATTTATATATGTCACTACAATGACATATCGAGCAAACAATTACAACCTAGCTAGACTCTTTTCTTTTGCAATGGATGTGATATTAAAATGAAAACTTATCTTAATCTGATTCAAAAAACAGAAATAAAAAACATTGTAAAAATGTAATGAATCTTTCTTGCTCAAATCAAAAATAAATTAACTTTTGGTTATAATATAATTATTATGAGAGGATTTGAATAAGCCACCTAATGGTTTGTCCTGCATAGCTTCTCCATTTGAATCTCTTAATAAAGGAGTGCTCATAATCTTTGCAGGTTCAAGTTTGACCCGCACTATTTCAATTACAAAAACCAAGCATGAGTTGATCGTGTTGGGAAAAGTAAAACCAAAGAGTCTAGTAATACCATTACTACAACAACACCAACAAAGATGAAGACGAAAAGAATATATAGAAAAAGGAAGCACCTTCACCATGATCTAATTATGGAGCAAATACTAACCAAGGTTCCAGTAGAGGTTATGTCATGTTCTGGTACGGTTTCGAAATCCTAGCTATAGCTCAGTTCATAAAGATAAACCCTTAATCTTACACTCACTTTCTTCAATTGCAACAAAAAAAAATAAAAAAGAAATTCGTTTTACTCTGTAACATTTTAAAAGTTAAGGCTAAGGTTAAAGATACTGGTAATGATAAACCCTGAACTTACACGAAACCATAACTTTTGCTATACAAATTTCTTCCAAACTTTTTCCCAAACTAAAACAGATATATTCTGGCAAATCTCAAACCTCATCTTGGTCAATACCAAACCTCCTATTGTTCTCTAGTCTCGAACATATATTTCGATGAACTATTTTCAAATTAGTTTAAACCCCTAGAAACCAAACGATAAGATCATTAGTATGGCAAAGGATTAAGGTCAAATATTTCTTTTTTATTTCATTTCTGATCAATTAGGGACGATGTAGATCATGTCAGCAATGCAGAGACATGTTGCCAATGGAGACATAGGTTAGATACGTTATTACCCTGCATTGCTGCAGATTTTTCAATTTCGTTGCAATTGTAACTCTTTTTAATTTTATATTATAAGTAACTAATGCAACTTATTGAATCTTAGTATCATAAACCCAGGAAAAAATTACAAATTGAAAACCGTTTTCCTCTCAAGCATTTTAAAAAACAGATAGAGCTCAAGAATATAAGTTTAACTAACATCAGCTGAATAAATCCTGAAGAGATCTAAGAGTTGATAGCAAAACTTACTGTTTGGAATGATTCACACACTAATTGAATAGGACTTCAAGACATCAAGAGTTGATACTTTACCTGAAGACCAATTACTAATTAGTGAAAAATTGAATTAATATATCAAACTCAGGAATCAATCACTGGGAAACTTAAAACTCATAAAAAAATATAATTAATTTACTTACCAATTAAGAAATAACAACATAGATCAGCTGGGATTTCAACAACGAACTGCTTTTGGTTTTGAAGATAGTTGATTAGAAGATAGGGCTGGAAAAATCGAAACCGAAAACTCAAAAACTCAAAAACTCAAAAAACGAACCTAACACTAACCATAAATTCTATTTCTCCCGATTATAACTAAACTACCGATTATAGTATTAACTACCGATTGTGAGGGGAAAATTATCCGTTACGAAATTGAAATATAAGGGATGACTGCTTTTGAGTTTGGGTTACCAGTTTTTGTCTTATTAGTCGCCCCTAAATCCTTTTGAGTCTCCCCTAAAAATGCCAGGATTAAAAACTACTCTAAAACTACCCTATGCAATGCTTCTATAAATAGAAGACACGGGAAATCAAAAGAAGAAACCTACATCTCTTTTATTTTCGAGTCCTGCTGTGACGGGTCACCCTCGTGACAGCTACAATATGGGCTTACCCTATAGCCCTCGGATATGATATCTTAGACATGTACAAATCTCGAGACATAAATTAAATAATGAAAATACATTTGTTTTTTCTCATGTTTTTATGTCCTTAGTCCTTCCAACCTATCAGTGATTTCTTATTTGAACTGAATTTTTTTTAATTCACCTTTTCTTGCTTCCGAAAAAACAAGAACCAGCCGTCGCTTTTTCCGTTTTCAAATATGGAAGACTGTTTGATCAACTTGATCGTGATGGCTTTGCGGTGATTAATCATATGGAAAAGTGCATTATGTTTGTTTAATCTTTAGATATTAAAGATATCCATCATTGTTACCGATCAAAAAAGCGAGGAAGATCCAGGCATGTCCTTGTTTCTGTATACTAACAGATTAGTAAAATTGACACTGTCAATTAATTATAACAAGTAAGACCGCATGATTTGATTCTTTTAACAACACCAAATTTGATAAGAATGAAAACAAAATTCTAAAAATAAAAATTTAATATTCGAGCTTTCCAAATACATTAATTTTGCCAAAATTCGATATGTATTTTGAAAGATATCTAAGTTTTAAATTTTTTGATCTATTTTTTCAAACAATGGCATTCCTGTGAATAAATAAATATTGATTCAATGTACATTTTCATCCTTCAATACATATGTATAGTAGTGGTTGAAATTTAAGGTTATATTAGTAATATCAATGTTACACCAAGCTATTTTGTCCTTTTGTGACCTACCAAAATACCACTTTTCTTCATATTAGTACTAGTATAGCACGCATGCGCGATGCGCATGACCTTCCGTTCGTTCCGTAATTATGGGCCGCATCATACGCATAAGCATCATACCCTTGTCCCTAACCATAATAAGCAGCACCACATTAACTTAGATCTACTTGCTGGCCCCAGGCACCAAGCTGGCCCTGAAAATTAGTTGGTGGAAGTATGTTAAGGGGAACACACATGTAGAGCCAGTAAACATGTTGAATAAATGATGCATCTATAAGTGGGGCCTAGGGATGACACAACACAGTACAACACAACCAATATGCAACTTCTGACATGTACTGTGAAGAGAAGATTATCAAAGTAGAAACATAAATACAGAAACCTTTAGCTCCTCAGATAGCTAGTTTTTTCATGTCAACCTAACTCCCGAATTGTCATTCATAACATCATAACTCACACATCTCGCATTTATCTAAGGTTTTATCTTTCCTAGGGTTCATGGAAAAATCCTACTAATCTTTAAAGTACTATATTGTTATACTGAAAAAGGAATAAAACCAAGAGCTCAACAAATAAAGGCGCATACTCCATGATGATCATTTTACGGGATCTGGAGCTAGAAGCACCATCTGTACTCTGTTCTCAAATCAAAACCCACATTTATATATGTCACTACAATGACATATCGAGCAAACAATTACAACCTAGCTAGACTCTTTTCTTTTGCAATGGATGTGATATTAAAATGAAAACTTATCTTATTCTGATACAAAAAAAAGAAGTAAAAAACATTGTAAAAATGTAATGAATATTTCTTGCTCAAATCACAAATAAATTAACTTTTGGTTATAATATAATTATTATGAGAGGATTTGAATAAGCCACCTAATGGTTTGTTCTGCATAGCTTCTCCATTTGAATCTCTTAATAAAGGAGTGGTCATAATCTTTGCAGGTTCAAGTTTGACCCGCACTATTTCAATTACAAAAACCAAGCATGAGTTGATCGTGTTGGGAAAAGTAAAACCAAAGAGTCTAGTAATACCATTACTACAACAACACCAACAAAGATGAGGACGAAAAGAGTATATAGAAAAAGGAAGCACCTTCACCATGATCTAATTATGGAGCAAATACTAACCAAGGTTCAAGTAAAGGTTATGTCATGTTCTGGTACGGTTTCGAAATCCTGGCTATAGCTCAGTTCATAAAGATAAACCCTTAACTTACACTCACTTTCTTCAATTGCAAAAAAAAAAAAAAAAATCGTTTTACTATGTAACATTTTAAAAGTTAAGGCTAAGGTTAAAGATACTGGTAATGATAAACCCTGAACTTACACGAAACCATAACTTTTTCTATACAAATTTCATCCAAACTTTTTCCCAAACTAAAACAGATATATTCCGGAAAATCTCAAACCTCATCTTGGTCAATACCAAACCTCCTATTGTTCTCTAGTCTCGAACATATATTTCGATGAACTATTTTCAAATTAGTTTAAACCCCTAGAAACCAAACGATAAGATCATTAGTATGGCAAAGGATTAAGGTCAACTATTTATTTTTTTATTTCATTTCTGATCAATTAGGGACGATGTAGATCATGTCAGCAATGCAGAGACATGTTGCCAATGGAAACTTAGGTTAGATACGTTATTACCCTGCATTGCTGCAGATTTTTCAATTTCGTTGCAATTGTAGTTCTTTTTCATTTTATTTTATAAGTAACTAATGCAACTTATTGAATCTTAGTATCATAAACCCAAGAAAAAATTACAAATTGAACACCATTTTCCTCTCAAGCATTTTTAAAAACAGATAGAGCTCAAGAATATAAGTTTAACTAACATCGGCTGAATAAATCCTGAAGAGATCTAAGAGTTGATAGCAAAACTTACTGTTTGGAATGATTCACCCACTAATTGAATATGACTTCAAGAGATCAAGAGTTGATACTTTTCCTGAAGACCAATTACTAATTAGTGAAAAATTGAATTAATATATCAAACTCAGGAATCAATCACTGGGAAACTTAAAACTCATAAAAAAATATAATTAATTTACTTAACAATTAAGAAATAACAACATAGATCAGCTGGGATTTCAACAACGAACTGCTTTTGGTTTTGAAGATAGTTGATTAGAAGATAGGGCTGGAAAAATCGAAACCGAAAACTCAAAAACTCAAAAAACGAACCTAACACTAACCATAAATTCTAATTCTCCCAATCATAACTAAACTACCGATTATAATATTAACTACCGATTGTGAAGGGCAAATTATCCGTTACGAAAATTGAAATATAAGGGATGACTGCTTTTGAGTTCGGGTTACCAGTTTTTGTCTTATTAGTCGCCCCTAAATCCTTTTGAGTCGCCCATAAAAATGTCAGGATTAAAAACTACTCTAAAACTACCCTATGCAATGCTTCTATAAATAGAAGACACGGGAAATCAAAAGAAGAAACCTACATTTCTTTTATTTTCGAGTCCTGCTTTGACGGGTCACCCACGTGACAGCTACAATAAGGGCTCACCCTATAGCCCCTGGATATGATATCTTAGACATGTACAAATCTCGAGACATAAATTAAATAATGAAGATACATTTATTTTTTTCATGTTTTTATATCCTTAGTCCTTCCAACCTATCAGTGATTTCTTATTTGAACTGGAATTTTTTTAGTTCATCTTTTCTTGCTTCCGAAAAACCAAGAACCATCCGAGGCTTTTTTAGTTTTCAAATACGGAAGAATGTTTGATCAACTTGATCGTGATGGCTTTGCGGTGATTAATCATATGAAAAAGTGCATTATGTTTTTTTAATCTTTAGATATTAAAGATATCCATCATTGTTACCGATCGAAAAAGCGAGGAAGATCCAGGCATGTCCTTTTTACTGTATACTAACATATTAGTAAAATTGACACCGTCAATTAATTATAACTAGTAAGACCGCATGGTTTGATTCTTTTAACAACATCAAGTTTTATAAGAATGAAAAAAGAATTCTTAAAATAAAAATTTAATGTTCTTATTTATACTCATTAAATAGATAATTCAAAGAGCTTTCCAAATATATTAATTTTGTCAAAATTCGATACGTATTTTGAAAGATATCTAAGGTTTAAATTTTCTTATCTATTTTTTAAGCAATGACATTCCTGTGAATAAATAAATATTGATTCAATGTACATTTTCATCCTTCAATACATATGTATAGTAGTGGTTGAAATTTAAGGTCATATTAGTAATATCAATGTTACGCCAAGCTATTTTGTTTTTTTGTGACCAACCAAAATACCTCTTTTCTTTATATTAGTATTAGTAAGATGAAACAAATATAAAATTAGACATTGGATTTGGACTTTTCATTAATTTTATAATTTTTTTTTTTATCTTAAATCATATAGATGGAGATTACCAATTTTTCTTTATCTTAAATCAGGATTGAAATAAGTGCACCGCTCGTGTTTGGTTAGAATGTTTTCAATGCCGGATAGCTAAAAACAATTCAATCGTCTTAACGCAGTAATCTTCATTTTTTGTTACTTAACATATTCCTGTAACATCGATTTCCATTTTCTGTTTTCTCCATCAACTTAATCAATCTGGAGACTAACAGAACTTTGCTGATTTTACTTGTAATCAATCATTTTGATTTAGGTTCAATTTTAAATGGCATTTCCTTGTTTTATCTGTTTAATTAGTGGAGATTTTCGATTAGTATACATGCATTTTTTTTTGTTCTTACGGTTTCCATAAAGTTAACTTAGTTGCTTAGAGTGACTAATTAGAAAATAAAACTAAATGTAAACAAATAAAATATAAATAAATAAGAGAAAATAATTTATATTTTTAAAAATATCTATTTTTTATCTCGGGATTTGTGTTTATCTAAGATGCCATATCCAAGGGTTACAAGGTGAGCCCTTATAATAGATGTCACGAGGGTAACCTCGTCATAACATGACTCAATCCTCTATTTCCACCAATCTGAAACAAGCCACATCAAATAGCCTAAACATCATATCACGGTTTGCGAAGATAAATCCAAAAAAATCCATTTGTTTAAGAAAATTCAATACCATCCCACGTTGAAATCCCATACCTAACTAAGCTCATCCATCTTGATTTCTCACACAAACTTCACACCATCAATTTCTACACATTTCAGAAAACTATCCCTATCCTCTTTACGATTTTCGGTTGTTTCGATTCTAAAAATAGAAAACAGATGAAAAATGTTTTATGAAATTACCACTACTGAACATGTATTTTCCCATTTTCTGTTTTTTTAGTTTTTAAAAATGGATTTTTTTTTCTAAAACTCATACCAAACATGTTTTTGAAGCCAAATTGTACACGTTTTCATGTATCAAGGGCCTCCCAACATATGTTTTTGAAGCCAAATACTACACCTTTTCAAGTATTGTGATCCAGAGTGTTAGAGCATAGCTCAGTTGAACTCACCAAGCGTTGGTATGTCAAGTTTGATTGTCATATTTTAGTATCAAAACTCATTTAGAGTCGCTTGATTAAATACTAGAGTCAACTTCGTTTAGGTTGGACTAGAAAACCTAGGAATGTTGAGACATACAAGTATTACTCTGAAGACCTGAAGAATGAGAAGAAGTAAGGACTACAACGACGACATCATCCTTCCACTCGAGGTTAATAATATTGACTTGAACTTGTTTCAATTCCTAACATATCTTTCAAGTCGTGCTATATTGAAAACATAACATGCAAAGCTCTATATACTGTATATATTGTATATAATACTCTAGTGACGAGACATGATCATAATAGTATGGTCATAATATTAAGGAATTAGATTACGAAGTATAACACTTATCTTTTGAACTTCGTAAATATGGCGTCAACATAATCTTGTTTTATGATCTCCCCTCCTTTAAAACACTAAGTCATATGAGCTTCCACATCGCACGGTGAGTGTGACACCCTCCTCAAATTAAATTAGATAAAAGCTTTCACACAGAGCAATTCTGGAGAGGACAAGTGGTGAAACTCTATTGGTTGAGACATTAAAAACTGGATTACACTCTGTTTACACCCTATATTTAACTGGCAGTTAGTAACACCGTTAGCGGAAATGTGGGTATACAATACTTCTGTCCATTTTGTGGATAAAAAAATTCATTACTGTTAAAGGGACTATGCCCATGGATGTGTGGTCCAAAACAGGAGTCCTTTGGTTGTCCCTTCTCCATGTATACAAAGATATGATATCCATGTAACCGCATAACTCTTATCAATGGAATCCCTTTCTTTTTCTACTTCTTTCTCTTTCTCTATTATATTCTACTGCAAAACGTTATCATGCACGAAGCTATACCGCAGAGCTAGATTGGATCGGTTGATTCATTTTTTTTTATTTTTCTACATGGATGATTTTTATCAACGCAATTATGCAATTATTCGCCAAGCTAATGTTGAAATCGCTAGAATCGAATCAGTTAAGTTGGATCTATTTTCTTTTTCCTATCATTTTGATTTTGTCGTCCAATATATTTGTGATTGTGTACAGATTATATCTTGATTTTTGCGTCCAATATATTTGGTGACTTTGTATAGATTAAATCCGGACCTGTGATTTGATTGGGGAATACATTTTATAATTGTCTGTGTATAGATTAAACTTGATTGGTGAATGATTTGATTGGTGAATACATTTTTACTCGCTATGCTTGTGCTGTGATTCAATCTCGTCGGTGGGGAACCACAATTTTGTGCGAAGGAGAAAGTAGAAGTGAATCTGTCGAAAAGGGTCGATCCACCCCGGTCCAACTCGGGCCGATCCACTCCAGTCCAACTCGGGGCGATCCACCCCGGTCCAACTCAGGCCTATCCACCCTGGTCCAACCCGGTCTGTCATGTTCCAGTCTCGTCTTTGGTGTCATGTTCCGATTTTGGGTCGTGCACGACCAGTACTGTTCCGGTTCTGCCTATATACTGCGGGAACCAAAATAGGAGGTATGTAACTATAATGTGGGTTTTCACATTGAGTACTTGCTAGGCTTATTTATTTGTTTTTAGAATGCTTAGTTTTGTTTATTCTTGCCTTAAGATAAGTCCACATTATATAAACGGTCAATTTAAATTATGACAGTTTATCTCGACCATTAAGAGTTTTGGTTTTAGTGTTATTTTATTCCATTGAATATGATATTGGCTATGGTTGAATGGTGTCTTTTGTTTAATTGGTTGTACCAACTAAATTCCAATGTATTTATTTGGGGTTTAGAAGTACTTGAGCACCATTATTGTGTACTTGATATTTTATTCCCAAATTTGAAATGTTTCGTGGGATGCAATCCACTGGATCGACTATTAAGAGTAGGTATTTTCAAAAGATACGTTGCAAATAAAATCACATGTGTTCCAAATTTTGTGGAAGAACTCAAAAGATGATATGAGCAAAAAATTTCCATTTTTCTACTTCATCCATGATACTAACGAACCAATATATTTTGCAATATGACAACAAGAGAACTATCTTTAGTAATCTATTCAACCTAAAGTAATTGGTTGACATGTGTACTGAGATTCTCTTGGCCTATTGAGATAAAGAAAATTTTCAAATTACGCTAAATGTAGCAAAATTGAAAATAGAAAGAACCCCGAAGTAATAAGGGTTAGACGTAATGACTCATATAAAGCATGTGAAAAGGGACATATATATCATGAGACAAAGATGTATTTTTTTCCCAATAGTAATGACACCAAAGTACATGTATCAGCTGAATATGGGATGAAGCTAAGATGTAATTCTAGCTCCCATCATAAATGAAAGAGTTGGAAATGCACCTGGTCATAGGTGTTGATATATACAATGTAATGTGTGTATCGTAGTAGCAACCCATTTTCACATCAACTTTAATGGTAGCAAGAACTTTTCCGGGCCAATTGACTATCTTATTCAGTTGAACTAGATCCAATATCTACACCTATGGAATGAAAACACGAGACATAAATTCTCTAAAGCACTTGAGATATATTGGGTGAAACGTAATATATATTTAATCTAAAGTACTTGAGTTGAATCCCACTTTTATTATGTAATAAGACCACACCACTTATTAAAACTCTCAAGACCCAAATGTCTAACTCATAGTTATTTTTCTTCCACTAGTTTAAGGAATTTAAACTAGTTGTTGAACTATTTCCTTATAATGTGACTACGAGGATTAGATCATCGAGCGCAACACTGCTCAAAAAAAAATTGTTTTCAAGATAGAACAAAGACGTCACAAAATCTCGATATGTACCGAGAGATAATCATACCTTGTTAAATTCCAAAGAAACCCATGCAAATGGATATCATGTGAAACCTGACTGTGATAATAATGTAATTGATTCCATCTTTTATAGTCACTAATGTATTTGGAAGGAACATACTTTAGAGAGACTAATGAGTCAATTTAGTAAAATGTAAATCACTATATTATTAATTTGGATTACTGAATCCATATTGACTCCGACGATGAAATGTTGAAAATTGAATCATACAGACTTTGACATAACCATAAAGGCACTTTGTTTGTGACATGATGTTTCGTTTTGAAAGGGCTCATACGTACATCGATGTGCTTGAGTGGACGAGACAACGGGAAAAAGATTGACATAATGCGAAGTAACGACATATCTCTCAATAAGTGTTTTCTAAAGTACCAGATACACAACCCCCTCCTCCGTCCCATTATGCTTTTAAGTAAGAGAGCATATCACTCATTTTACAAAGTCTTCAGTAAAACAGGATCGAGACCATCCTAAGATGCAAATGGTAAACAATCCATATTACAAAAATAACAAGGTAAAATTTAGAAAAATATTCATGCAGAATGCGGACCATTAAAGTGACTTATGGCTCTGGTGAATGTTTTGACATTTTAGACTAGTTATAGTTCCCAAGAAATTTGCTTTTTAAAACTCCTAGCACATATTACACAATACAAAGTGCAAAGGCTCACCACCCTTATTAATGCTAAAGAATTTACATTAAAAGGAATTGATGAATATTGCATGTTTAATATGATCAATATAGAGCATCTTATACCCCATGGTCTCGCAGAGACTATCATCAAAGGTTACAGATGGTGCCTAAGGAATATGTTATGCGTACTAACCTATACTTTATTGCTTTGGGGATATGCAATATTACACGCATCTTACTTAATTCGTTTTTAGAACCCAATATTAGTCAACTTTTTTTGCGTACCAGTTGGTAACTGGATTTAAGCCTGACAATTGTGTTCTTATGCATTTGTGGTTGCACTATATATGTGCCATTACGACTCCACATCATACTATGATGGGTCTTCAGAACTGTTAAGTAGCTATGTTGGAAATGAGTTCCCAACAATTATCCGCATTTTAAAACTTTTGGCAGGAGATCTCTTATCACTAGATTTGCGGGTTATCACTTTAATGAGACAGTCTTACCGTCGTTAGAGGGAGATAAGAAAAAGTATTTTCTAAGGGAACGACAAGAATTTTCATGGTGTGTTCCCACCGTGTCTCATATTGATTCTTGTACTCCACAAATGTAAATGTGAAGTGATAAAGAATATTCGATTTTCAGAATGTACAGTGATGTTGCTAAAATGATGAGATCACACATACCAGCTGCAAACCTACCTGCAAAGTTACAAATCCTCAATACGGGATATACACCATAAACTAAGATGTTGCAACTACACTCAGTGGAAGTGTGGTTGAGGCCGTGGCTCCATAAAGAAAGTTGGAGAGACCACTTGGTTCGATCAATCCTCACCTACAAAGGAAGTAGGTGAGTAAGGCAAAACTTATTTATATCATCAGAAATCATCTCATAATATTTTCTCTGAATATGTCCATGAATCAAACTGGAGGGCGCTCCGAAGTTTTAAATGATTCTAGAGAACAATGAAATCCTGACGGATTATGAGAATGCATATGAGTCAATGGAAGGATCATGAGTGCACAATGATGATATAATCCATAAATAGTTGCTCCGGAAGTAGAGCACAATGAGATCGAACCATGCTTTATTTTGATTAATTTTAAATAAACAACATATTTGGCCTACGCAATCCAGGCAGAACTTAGTTCTTTGACAAATATACGGGTATTTGGTACGGTAGTGCTAACCAACCTAGTGTAAAGCCTGTGGGACATATGTGGTTATTTATCATAAAGTGTAGTGAGAAGAATGAGGTCTTAAAGTATAAAGAATCACCTTGTGGCGCGAGGTTTCTCACAAACCCCTAGATCGCTTACTCTTCTGAACATCATAATGTTCAGTTAATTAGTTTGCTTGGTAGTTTCAAAAGAACTTGAAACATAGTAGATGTGGTTATATCTTTGGAGATTTAGACTCAAATATATTTGCAAAAGTGCATGATATCCTTTTGCTTCCCAAGTCGAATGACTCTCAACCACGGAGTGTGTTTGAAGTTACACTGGAACACTCACTTATTGATTTAAACAATCAGGCGGATGTGGTATACCCGTCTAAGTGACTATTTGATTGGGAAGGGATAAACAAGTAAGGTTTCGTGCCATGCGCATTAAATAAGTTCCTGATTCAGAATTATAAATATCTATGTCGACGGTATGGACATGATAAGTATTCTTAATGGAATAAGAGATCTTACAAGCTATTTAAAATTTGAATTTGAGATGAAAATCCTGGGAAATCTCGATCTTATCTATGTTCTAAACTAGAAGACTGGTGGAGTATTTAAAGAAATAAAATATACTTGCATATTTTTATAATTATTTAATATATTATAATTTATCAAGTATATTGTAATATTAATTAGATGATTTTTTCTTTTATTATTTATGAATTATATTTTATACTTAGGCAATAATATCTTGATATATTAGGAAATGAAATTATTATTTATTATGGAGTTATCTATATAAGGAGCTCTATGTTTTAGTATTAGACAGTCTTGGATGAATTGAAAAAGTAGTGTTTTCCTCGAGAGTGGTATCTCGGAAACATGAGGTTTTAGATATTAGTTCTATTCAACGCTTCCGCCCTGCATCAGTTGGTTCAGAGACAAGCAACGCTCCTGCATCATGTTTCAACGAAGAGATTATGGTGTTGTTCGAAGAGCCGCTCTCAACGATGAGAAAGAGCAAGCGGTAATAGATAATCTAGAACGGAAGGTTAAGGCACTCACCCTCCAATTGGCTGAAATGCATCATCAGCAAGAGCCCCATCATGGTCCTAGCCTACAGCGAGTGGAGGAAGTGACTGGTGATGAAAACAAAAAACTCTTTGGCGACGACAAGGAGAAAGGATTTCAAGGAGTTGCACATGATCCGCGAGATTCGTTGGAGTTTGGATTAAAACTTGAATTCCAAAGGTTTGATGGCATCGTAACGGGCAAAATTCGAGGGCGAATTTTTTTTGAGAAGGGGAGAATGGTGGAGTATTTAAAGAAATAAAATATACTTGCATATTTTTATAATCATTTAATATATTATAATTTATCAAGTATATTGTAATATTAATTAGATGATTTTCTCTTTTATTATTTATGAATTTATTTTATACTTAGGCAATAATATCTTGATATATTAGGAAATGAAATTATTATTTATTATGGAGTTATCTATATAAGGAGCTTTATGTTTTAGTATTAGACAGTCTTGGATGAATTGAAAAAGTAGTGTTTTCCTCGATAGTGGTATCTCGAAAACATGAGGTTTTAGATATTAGTTTTATTCAACGCTTCAGCCCTGCATCAAAGACCGAGCTTGTGGTGTATTATTCCACCAGTTTGCATATGTCCATTGTCAGGAAATTTAACAAGGACGTGCATGCTGCTAGCACTCTCATGATTAGTCGAGTTTCAAATGTACATAAATGAACAATTCGTCTAAAGGAAAATGACGAAGTTTTGTCGGGAGATGAACTTTACTTATCTAAGTATAATAGAGCATTATTGTACTTAGCATAATGTACTCGACCAAATGTTATATCCTCAATGAACTTGTTAGCTAGATATAGCTCAGCGCCAACGCAACGTCATTGGAATGGTATAGTGAATGCAATCATGTGCTTAAAAGTAACCATTGACATAAATTTGTTTTATCCATGAAAAGACATAAAAAGAAATGCTAACGAAAGTGCAATCCAAAGGTTGTTGATTATAAAGGACCAATAATATCTTCTCCAACGAAAGTAATCAGGGGGAGATACGGTAAACTATTTTCTAGGCCATTACTGATATTCAGTTTCGAAAAGTACATGACTAAAGGAACAATCTGGAACAATGCTAAAAGTAATCAGGGAGAGATGCCGACATCAGGGGGAAGATCCAAGGATATGATGTCGACATAATTTACTTCGAAATTGAAGCTGTGCTGTACTATTTTTCCATTCGATCGAGAATGGTTTTTCCCAAAGGGTTTTGTTACTCGACAAGGTTTTTAGCGAGACAATACTAAAAGCATCAAGTATGTTGAACATTGAAGACATAAAGATCGCGTTGATATTATTGAAAATATCTGAATCAAAGAAATGAAACACGATAGTTCGTTAAGCAACGTAACTTCCAGAATCAACAACATTGTTCTATAAACATCCAAGTCACCAAAGTAAAGTGTGATAAACTCCTTTTGACTGCATTAGACTAATGCAAATTGTCTGACATCAGCGGGAGCATCTAATGGTGTGTTGAACTCTTTTCCTTCACCGAGGTTACTTTTTCCCACATGGTTTTGTTGCTCGAAAAGGTTTTTAACGAGACAACAACAAACACCAGGAAGTAATTTCCCAACTAAGGCTATTGTCTTTCCCACAAGGATTTTCTGCCTTAGGAGTTGTGAAGCAACTAGTCAACTTCAACAGAACAAAGTGATCATCTGCAACAGATCACCTTTACTTGCATCTGTCACGTTGTACTCTTTTCCCTTCGCCAAGGTTTTATCCCATTGGGTTTTCCTTGTCAAGGTTTTGATGAGGCAACATATTCAAGTCCAACTATTTTCTAAGTTTGATTAATATTGTACTCTTTTTATTTAGTTCGGATTTTCCCCCCCTGGGCTTTCCTGGCGAAGTTTTAACGAGGCAATTAACTTAGACTCATCGATCTGTGAATATCTTATTGCATGTGATGAACTACATGTAAAGTAAGAGATAACATGTGAAGTACTACATGTGAAGAGTTGTACCAAGGTTTTATCCCACTGAGTTTTTCCTTGTCAAAGTTTTAGTAAGGAAATTGATTTCGGTACAAGTCATCAAGGAGAGAACGACATTTGAAGAACTACATTCAAAGCACTATGTGAAGCACTACGTATAAAGTTTTGTTGTTGAACCACACAAGGGAGAGTGTTAAAGGGCCCATTCCCATGGATGTATGGTCCAAAACAGGAGTCCTTTGGTTTTCCATTCTCCATGTATACAAAGATATGATATCCATGTAACCACATAACTCTTATCAATGGAATTCCTCTATTTCTATACCTTTTTCTCTTTCCCTATTATGTTCTACTGCAAAAATTACACTTCATTTACACCGAATATTATCTGTACGTTAATTGACGTCGTTAGTGTGGACAGTACCTACATCAAAAACTAAACCTAAAACTAAGACCGGGTCTTGTGGAGATGCCCAATCTCTTCCCAAATACCTTTACACACCAGCCTGGGAATGGCCTAACTCTAGTGGTAATTCCCTATTTTGATGAAAAAACGAATAATGGTTGGCCGTTTCTTAAAAAACTATGAAACCGATAATCATTATCCGTTCATCTATCTTGACCAGTCAACTTCCCCTGACCCGTGCAACCATTGCCCGTTCAGGAATAAGTTAAACATGATTTTCGAGCACTAGAAACATCTCCATTCCCTTCTGCCGTGTCTTCATGAACCTCTGAATTATCGATTTCTCCACTCCCTTCTCGTTGTCTCTTCGAATTCCAACACAAACCATTGTTTCAATTGCACCAGAACCCCTTCTCATCTCTAATTTCAATGAAACCCTAAGTTCATGATCTCTACAACCTTCCTGAATTCAAATCTATCATCTCAATTTTGTGCTTCTTTGTTCTTCCAAACTGACATCCATGGCCTTAGGTCTCTCCATTTTGTTACAGCACCTTCAGGAATAGAGCGGAATGATGACGAAGAAATGATTGTTGATGCCACGGTTTAGATCTGTGAATGAATTTAAAGACACGGGTTTGGAGCAGCACTGCTGCTGGTGATGATAGAAGAGTGATGGTGTTGAATGAAGAACATAAAGGGGGTTGCTCATAAATTCTCTTCATGCCAACTTCTAGTTTTCATCTCTTCAATCCTTTAGCTGGTGAATGTCTTGCTGGTGTGCTTTCTACACCGACCAATTCTCTTTATTGCGTAGTTTGATTGATGATTAGAGATGTTTATAAACCTCCAATTGAGTAAATGGAAACAATTCTGGATTGTTCATGAACTCACTGTCTCCATGGTCGCAGAAGATTTGATTAAGAGGGAGTGAAAAAAATCAGTAATAAAGGTCAAGAAACGGAAGATGGTTGTCCAGTTTTTCCACGGAAAACGGTTAATCATTGTTCGTTTTTCACTTTTTGAGAACGGCTGATCGTTGCCCGTCTTCGGAGTCTTCCCGCTGGGATTCCTAGAGACCAGGAAAGGCTATCGGGAAGAGGGGCTTTAAGTGACGGTTTTTTTGTTTGGGATGACCTTGGGCATGCCCATAAGACCCAGTCTAACAGAGACACCAATATATCGAAGTGAGTTTTATTCTGTTCTTTTTCTGCTCTTTCTTCTGTTCTTCATGTATTTCTCCCTATTGAACTCAAATCCAATGAATACTTTTTTTTTTTTATTATTTTTTTTATTATGAGGGATTCATGTAAATCTTGAGATCTAGATAAATTGAAGAAGAGGGTGATGAATCTGGAAGTTGATCTGTGAAAGAAGAAGAAATCAGATGAAATAAAAATTAGGGTTTCTGCTAGAATTGAATAAGTTCTATTTGGAAGAGGAGTTCGATTTAGAACATACAGATGGAGACTCCATCACCATCACCTCCATAATGTAGTTGTATAAAAGTTAATCAGGTAATATTTTTCCCAATTGCAGAATTGGTTCTTTTGTTGTATATTATTTTCTTTCACTCCGTCACAAAGTTTGTGGACTGATAATGAAATCAATATTGACTTTTGACTTGCTGGGATTGTTGGTTTAAATAAGATTAATAACTTGGACTGAAATCACTAATGGATACTAAACCATAGTCATTGTACTCTTCACTTATCTTTATTGCAGTCAGGGATAGGAGTGGAGGCTTGATGAGGTTCTTTGATAAAGCAATAGCGGAATATAGGCAACTGTATTGATGAAAGCCACCAACTCAGGTATAATTGAATTTGTAAGAGATAATGCAATTGAATGAAGTCTGACTTTCCATTGTTGGTTTCTTTTTTGTCCTCTACATGTTCTATTTATGGCAGGAACCCTTAGGGTCTGATCCATTTGATTTGTGTGTTGGTAGATATGTTTGTCGCGTCTGAATGATGCAAACTGACTTGGATAAAGTAGAGATGCAAAAAACAATGGTGCTTAATGGCGCTAGTTAAGGTCGGATAATTTGAGTACTGTTTTTTACATACAAATTTTTGGAACTTTAACTAATGGAGTTAATTATAGTTTCTCTCAGGTTTTGTCTTGATACTGTCGAGATGAAGAATGGGCCATGGTCGTTCGCTGGAATATGTGAGTTTTAACACATAAAGATTTGATTGCGTTGGTAATATTTTTTTGTGCATCCATCATTTCACATTTGTTCTTGGTTGGGTTATCTTATCAGATCGAATGTGCATGTGTTTAGACTTCCACCATGTTCTTTTTGTTGGAATTGGTTCTTATGTTCCCTTTTCTATCTTTTTGTAGGAGTGTCACCAAGGATATACTGTCTTGGATATATATGGAGAGACTGCTGGACTCAATTATAAACTCCATAAAAATTACCATTTGAAGGGTACTATTTGAGTTCCGTGTAGTATGTGGGGGTACAAAAGAACACAATTAATTTCGTCTAGAAGTATTTTTTTTTATTAATTTTTGGCTCATGCCTTTACCATGTAATCCTTTATAGTTTCAGGGGCATTTCTTCTAATCTGTCAAGGTTGATGACTGTTACTGGAGCATAGGTACACCACTATTTCATGGATCCAAAGCTTACATAATGTGAAACTAAGTTTATGACAGACTGATATTTGGTTTTTTGGCTTTTTTGCATAGGATTCAAAGTAAGTTCATGTCATTACGGAATATCATTAGCAGGTCTTCAAAGTTAAATTAAGTATCTTTGAAAACAGTCATGTAACAGGGTAATGACATATTGAGCAACAAATGAGACAGATGTTGAAATTCTGCCTATACCATGTCTTAAGAGAGACTTTGAGAGGGACAAAAAGAAATGAGTTTGAGATTAGAACTACTCTGCCATTGTAGACTTACGATTTTGGAAGTGAGAAGCATTCAAGCAATATTATATGGAAAAATGTTGGCATAATGAATCCCGAAAGCTCCTCTGGACAAAGTCGGTACTCTTAGCTGTTGGGTCTCTACAGGTTAGGATTTCGTTCGATGATTGTTTTGACTTTTTTCAGTGGTTTTGATTCCCCTATGGTTATTGAATTTTTGGTGTATTTATGTTTTCCAGGCCCTGGTACGAATGTTTCCAAACCTAAAAAAGGTTCAGCAGCTGCTGTTTTTGGATTGGGCATTGTCAGCCTTACTGTAAGTAATTTGCTCTTTTGTATGATGGTGCACAAAGTTAACTTGATTCTTCAGTCGCCTATTTAAACAGCTTAAGCAATTCAGCAAACAAATGCAGGCTTGGGAATCTTCTAGGAATCAGGGTAATCAGAAACATTTTTCCACCTATTAATCTTAGTTGAAAGTTTTAGATTTCCAGGCTTGATTTGTGCTTCAGTTAATGGTACATAAAGATTTATAATTTGTATGCAGCTTACTTGAAATGATTGAAGTGTCAAATGAGATTTGTTTATGTATGTCTTTGGAATTAATGAAAGTTTCAGGATAATATTAAATTCAAATTGCTCATCTCATAAATTTACGCGAATGAAAATCAATTTTTGTACAATTCTTACTCGATAATACATTAGATAATCTTACAATTTGAGTTCTGCTACTAATGTCAGTGCTTCTATGCCTCTCCCTTAATCCTGATTGTATACATGAGAAAAATGAAAGCAAATGAATCTGAGTATACATTTGGTCGAGAATCACTGCAATTGATGTTTGTTGGTGTCTCCATAAACTTTAATGCACGGCAACAGCAACCAAAAACTCCCATCAAACTTTAATGTACTGTGGCGGTGCGGGAAAAGTAAAGTGCCGCCACGCCAAATTAAAATTTCTCATTTAGTACACAGGACAGATAATAAATTGAAATGACATATGAGACAATGCCAATTCTCATAATTGGCCTGACACCAGATCAAAAATCGATGGGGTCCAAGACACCAAATAAAAGTGCCTGATACCGGATCAAAAATCGATGGTGGGGGAGGGGGTCCAAGACACCAAATAAAAGTGCACTATGGGACGTGGGACGTGGCACCAAATAATACATTGGGACAGCGAGCCACACAAAATAAAAAACGGCGAGCCACACATAATCAAAAATCTTAAACGGCGGGTGGGATGAAGCCCCCGACACCAAATAAAAACGTATGACGAGGCAAGACGAAGGCACATCATACCAAATCAAAAATGTGGTTACAAGTAAAAACAAAATGATGGTTGATGGTTTTCGGGTCCGCCCGGTGCGTAGTATAGGCACAAAATCTAGTAATGTGTATGGGTATATGGTGAAAATTTCATTCTAGGAAACAATGTTTTACATTTGTTTAAAGGAAGTACGTTCGAGAACTTGTTTCATGAATTGAAAGGGAAATCAATAAGTATATTGGTCCGGCTATTCATTGCATATTATTCGGATGACCAATATGTGTGAGTGGGTAGAAACGACCTTAACTCAGATTATGTATCCTGGTATAACCGACCACAATACCTAGACTTATGATTTGGTATTACCAGTCCTGGTAATTGGTGTAACCAATCCTAAGTAATCACCATGAGATGGTATGATCGATCCTTGTAATTGGTGTGACCGATTCTGGTAATTAGTGTGACCGATCATAATTGGTTGTATGATCGATCCTTGTAACTGATGCGACCGATTCTGGTAATTGGTGTGACAGATCCTTGTAATTGGTATGACCGATCCTAGTGAATGGTATGACCGATCACAAGTAGTTACCATGTTTAGGTAGAACCAACTAGTGATTGGTATAAGCGATCTGAACCCATGTATGTGACTTGGTAGGACCGATCACAACTAACCATTGTGACTTGGTTTTACCGATCATATAGTAGTCTTGAAATTCTGGTAGAACCAATTCTAAACTTGTTTGGAAGTGTGGTAGAACCGATTCCAAGATGAAAATCCGATTTTCCATGAATTACATATTTTCTTCATGAACTTGTGTAGTTTCAAAATTAGGGTTTGATGTGTAAAGATGTCAACATACTTTGAACATGAGCATCAACTCTATCATTTCTTGTTCAAAGATATTCCTCGGTACTCCATGTCATCCTGTAACCGAAATAAATTAATAATCTTTTAATTACGGTTTTTGGTTTCATTTGCTTTAATTACCAGCAATTAATCCATAGTTCTAAAGAATAAAAATTAGTAACGTGCATTTACTAATTTGAGATTTTCTATGAGAGATTTCGGAAATTTGGACAAACATTTATTGGAATTAGGAAAATCAAATTTGGGCATTCATTGCATATCTTAAGTATATTTTCGGTTTTGGAAATTCCTTGGTGTCCAAACATCCTTAGTCTAAAAATACCTAAGTTTGCATTTCTAGCAAACTATCCTAAGATCCAGACAAACTTCATTTCTTGTTGTTTCTGGTGGAGCCGTCTATTTGGAGAGGAAAGTATCCTAATTAGGTTAAATCTCTTACGGCCGCTCGTTTAAAGACTTCGGTGGGATCAAGAAGCTCTACGAGTATCGTTGGTGGGAAACTAGATAATTGAAGTTGTAGATGGTGGATTTTCAACAATGGTTAAAATAGTAAAACCATAATTATAATGCTCCTAATCGAGCAATCAGATGAGTATTGAGGCTCATGTCTCTCATCGAAGTATGAAAGCTCATGCCGCATGAATCTCTGACTGAGAATCCTATCTCTCAGAGTATACATAGATGTGCAGTCTCTCAGCTGAGGAAACGACGTATCTCATAAATACTGAGCAATTTCAGTAATTGCTTTTATATATAATCGAAAGATTAGACGACTCCTAGACGACTTACCTGCTAGTATAGAGCAATAACGTCTTCAAGATGTAACAATATTTTCCCTGACTATGTAAAGAAAATATGACGCTTCAACAAGCTCATATCGCTCAATTCTCAGATAATTAATGCTCCTAGGCAGCATGCCTGCTAGTATAAAGCCATCAATTAATTATTTATAATCTTTAAATTCATTAGCTGAATATTTGGAAACATTCTATGTTCTTCATAATATTTCATTACTTCAATTCATGGTTTTCTCAGCAGAATTCCATGGGTTAGTAATAAATATTCAACGAACGGGCGCCTGAGCCGCTATCGAGTAAGCCCCGACCAAAATGGTGCAAGTGTACTTAGCAATAATGGACAAACGAGCACCTGAATGCACGAACGAGCATTCCAAAACACGAAGGAACGATGAACCTATGCAAAATAGGAAGAAAAAAATAATAATAAAATATTAGCAAAGGCGCCAGGGGACTGGGCCCACCGGCCGGCCAGTCACGTCGTGGTCAATCTCACGCCTAATTATATTTTTTATCATATTTTATTATTTTTCCCTGATCTCATGAAAATCCCTTCATTTGAGCAAATCTCCTTCGTCTCAAGGAAACTCCCAAGTCTCATTGTGTTTCCTCGCATCAAAGAAATAATAAAAATCAGGAAAGGTGTCGTGGGACCGGGCTCACCAGCCGGACGGCCGTGATCTAGCCGTGGCCGGTCCCACACCTCATGATTCCTTATAATTTTATTATTATTTCCCTAATCTCATGAAAATTCCCTGATTTCATGATATCTCCTTCAACTCATGAAAATTACATAAAATTAAGTAAAAGCTCACGGGACCGGGCTCATTGGCCGGCCGACCATGCCCTAGCTGTGGCTGGTCCCACATGCCCTTGTCTCATTATTTTAATATTATTTGTTTCCCTCATCTCATGGAAACTCCTTCACTTCAAGGAAACTCCATACTTTCAACAAACTCCTTGATTTCATGATATTTCCCTAAAATCATGAAAAATAATATAAAATTAGGGAAAGTGCCATGGGACCACGTTCATTGGCCGGCCGGCCATGCCTTGGACGTAGCCGGTCCCACACTTCATGAATCTCTATTTTATTATTATTATTTCCATAATCTCATGGAAATTCCTTGACCTCATGAAATTCCTCAGCTTCATGGTATTTCCTTTACATTAGGGAAAATACATTAATTTGGGAAAGGTGTTGCGGGACGAGCTTGCTAGCTGGAAGGCCATGCTATAGCCACGGTCGGTCCTACACCTTGCAATCCCCTATTTTATTAATTATTTTAATCATCTCATGAAGATTCCCCAGTTTCAGCAAAACCCTGAATCCTTCATATTTTCTCAAAATGTTGCTCAAACGAGCATCAGAAAATATCGAAACTCTCAGGACTAAGACACGAACATTATGGTGACACGGGCATGTCTCCTTGACCGACCAAGATCGACCCTAGGACTTGCAAATAGCCGGTCCCACATGTTTTAACAATTTCGACCTAATTTGCTCAATTGCTCATATTGGGTCCAAACTCTTCTCAAACAACTTGGAGTTTGCTCAAACGACCATCAGCTGGTCCCACGACCACCAAGGGCCGATCTCATGCCCTCTTATCCGGTCCCTCATCTCTTCATAATTAGGTTTCATCACCTAAAGCTAAGACGAGCACTATTTTAATAAATGATTAAACCAGCATTTAATCATCCTTTCACCAACTGGTCTTCAAGGAACTTTGGTATTTTGCTCATTTGAGCATCTGGGTGTTACATGGTCGACTCCACATCCCATGTAGCCGGTCCCTCCTTCACTCTGTGATTGATTTTCAATAAATCATCAATTGATCAAAAATTAGGGTTTCGAATCCAGAGCTCTGCAAAAACATAATTCTGAGCAGATTCAAACACTAATAATTTTAAGTTGATCTTGTGATCAACACTTTTATTATTATGCTCGGCCTAGTTGTCAGTATCTTAAATTAATATTTTATTTGGTCCTACCACAAAAAATTCATAAAATGAGCAACATTTGCTCAGACTAAGGAATATTGGTTCAACTATCAATATTCAACAATTCAACAACAGTTTGCTCGTTTTAAGTTATCAACATTTAGTCGACAATGATACCTTCGTTTGAACAAACATGTTCAATTCATGAGTCTCAGAACATTTTCAAATCACGTTCGACTCAGCGATACAAGGACTCATCGTCCCATGAAGTCAGCAACTGACTCCACAATCACGAGACATCAATCGTCTCACATGGGGGATATTAACTAAGGTTTTGTTCTGGCAGTCTACGATACATGTGTTAATACACACGACGAGAATGTGAGCAAGTCGTGCAATCAGTTGGAGGAGTTAGCAAAGTAGTGGGTAGAAAATCAACTAGGTCTCCGCACGATGAGCAACTGGTTTTAACACGATTTCCACTTCCCACTCTTTGACTCCAATAACTATCACACTTCAGGGGATCAAGGTGTTTACAATTCTAGCAATATAAATAAGTCTCTGAATCATGATTGAAACAACGGATAATCTCTCGTCAAACAGACAACACGAGATTAACAACTCAACATCTGAGCAATTACTCTCAATAGAGCAAATTCAATCAATCAGAACTTATCTTATTTCTTCACGTAGAATACATAATACACCTATAATCTTCGATCACCATTGATCTCACATATTTCTCAGCTTTCCTCCTACAGATCAACCCATCCTCTCTTGTGACCGAATTGACTATGGAACGACCATTGTCTTGGTTTAGGACGGAGTCCTACAGATTGATCTCTCGAACTTAAAGCACTCCCTTCTTGCAGTGCATCTGTGTGAGGTTGAGCATTTTATCGGTTCAAGGAGTCTCCGTACGACCATCTCCTCAATCCCGTAAAAACCATCAAATCATTTTTCCCCAGCTACAGATTGGCAACCACAGTGGGAGATCCGTTGCAATCTCAGTTCTCACAAAGATGGTCGATCTTAGGTATGGTTTAGTTACAAACTCGGGTTCAACACCCAACCCTAACATTACAAGCTCTAGTGGTACTGCTAATACCACTCCTCCAGCGCAACCTGCCAATACTAGTGATCACCCCTGCAAACGACGGTACTGGCGCCATCAACAACCCTCTCTTCGGCCGGTCCCCTGAAGAAGTCAGAGAAAATCCGCTTACCATGGTGATCTCATGAAAGTGCAAGTAACTCTTGCCAAGAATTAGGTTGACATGACTGCCACTCAGAAGGAATTATGCAATTATCTCAAGACTCTTACAGACAAGATGTCATAGAAAACTCAAGAGAAAGGAAAAACCAAAGAAACATCTTTGGATGCTGATCCTGAAGTCACTCCAATTCATGTTGTAGATGATGAAGAAATCCGCAGGGATGCATATGACTCGCCAGTAAAGAAACCTGCAAGTTTCATCACTCGTGAATACCTGGAGCACTTTTTGGAGGATCGAAGAAAAGACAAGACATCATCTGTCCAACGTCACCAAACTCCATATATCTTGCTGCCATACAGAGAACTCCTCTCCCGAAAGGCTACACTTCTCCAACGTTCATGCTTTACAACGGAACAGGAAATGCTCGAGAACATGTCTCTCGATTCTTATAATCATTAGGCATGAACACAATCATGTCGTCCGTCTGAAGGAATTCTCAAAGTATCAGGCAGATCATACATCTGGTACAACAACATCGTACCAGGAAGTATCACCAGTTAGGGAGAAATGATTAATGCTTTCTACAGAAAATATTTCTTCGTTTCAGAGCAAATCACCCTCTCTGATCTTGGAAGGATGTTTCAAAGGAGTAAAGAACATCCTAATGATTATGTGAAAAGGTTCAGAGTTCAAGCCCTGGACTGTCATGACCCAAATGTCACAGAGCAGCAACTTGTAGACTTGTGCATCAATGGAATGATCCCGGTCTACATATATTTACTGGAAAATCTCCGGTTCCAGACCTTTTCAGAACTTCATGAAGCAGCTAAGAGATCAGCAACTACTGCACCTGCTTTACTGGAAAGATCAAGCTACAAAAACTGAGGAACCACGAGAAACTCGAGGTAACAGACGTTTGATCAACAAATAGTACAACCTCCAACCTTCCACAAATGTTGCAGAAGGGAGCAAATGGAAAGCTGAGTCACAACGCAAGCATACTTCTCCAGCTCCTCTGAAAGCACCAAAGAAAGATAACCAATCTTGAAATGCACAAACCTTGACCCGGCATCAATGAACGGGGAAATGATCGGACAGACTCAAACTTCTTTCTTCTCACGAAGGAGTGATCGAGTTACTGGAAGTTTGGGTTCAAGATGGTGCAATCAAATTGTTTCTCATCATAGAGAGCCAACTGAAGAAAAAAATGAAGAATCCCAGGTACTGTCACCTTCATAGATTTATCAATCATCCAACAAGTAACTGTAATATTTTGAAGCACGTCACCAAAGAGAAGGTTGATCCACAATATCTTCAACTGGGGACTGAAGGAGTACACAAGAATCTTCTCCCAATCATAACCTTTATACTCTCTGAACAACCTAGAGGCAGTTCAATCCTTGGTCGAACGTGAATTGTTCTATCTGTAGAAGGCATAAAAGAGAGACATGTTCACAACACTGAACCATATCGTGTCAAGAAGACCATTCCGGAAATACTTCTCGTGCCTCCAGCCACATACCAAGAGATGTACGACTGGGGACTGCTTACCACAGTCAATCTCAGAAGAAACGAATTTGGAAGAACGTTGGTCGATGCTTGCACCGCCATCAACAACATTCCATTGAAAACCATCGGATCCACGGGCATCACTCTACAAGAATCTACTCATGCTCCCATCTCAATCAGAGACCTTGAAGGAACGCTCGGAAATACTTATGGCTACATCACTCTCAAAGTGAACATAAGTTCAACCTGGACAGAAACCAAGTTTCACATAATCAGGAAGATCCAGGATATGACATGTCCTTCAGACGAGCGTGGATCCACGCTGAAAAGATGGGTACTTACAAAGCTCCTTTGGTTACACATCTCTCCAACGAAGAAAGTTCTGATCCAGAAGATTTGGCGGACGTTCCATCATCAGAGCACTTGGAGGAATTTCGAACTTTGACGAGGTTGAAACAAGAACCTGCAAAAGATGCATAAACATTAATCAAAAGGTCCTGCACTCAGGCAAGTCTCATTCCTCCCATGTCTATGTCATTTATTTCCTCACATGCTATTCTAGCATGGGGACTCAATTATGCTAGCATCTCTGCTATTGCAAGACGTTATAAGTAGATAATCTCACTTCAACAATATTTTACCAAGTGCTTGAATCTGGCATTTCTCCGAATCGAGCATCTCACTGAGACATTCATTACTGAGATGATGTTCAAGCACAGAAAAGAACAGTTTGGGAATTTCTCCATAGCCTTGCAGGAGTGTTCATGTGTGCCACAAAACCAGAAAGCTCTGATGTCTGCACAAGTGATGAATCCCACTACCGCGACTAAAGGAATGCTGAATCAACAGAAGATAGTTGGGACCAAAATGATCAAACCTAAGACATGCTCAAGGGATATGACGCTTCAACGCTCAAGCATCTAAGAAGCCTTCAAATCGTACTCCCAATCAAAGAGTACACCTCCTATAACGGCGCATCTAGATTCAACAAAATATCTCGACGATGACACACTGATTCAACACTAGCGCAATCAAAGTGTAACTAAATTACAATCACTAATTCTTCATTATCCCATGATAAGACTTCTGAAGTAGATGCAACATCATTCATCCATGAATGGCACAAACTCCTTTAATATACACTGGAGACTTGATCTTATTGGAATTTGCAATCTGATGTGATTCCATGAAAATTCATCAACGGAACCTCTCTACATCACAAGCCTTGCACGACCAATGAACTTTTTCTCCTCACATCCAGAATGGAGACTGCCGTTGTTATCTGCCACAACAACATCGATTCCCTGACGAAGCCACTTCACAGTAAAGTCGTATTCAGGAGAATTTGGGTTGAAGTCCTAGAACATCTTCATCTTAGGAATGCTCAACTCACCAACTAGCTCGTGAAAGGCTCACTGGATGAAGGAGCAAAGGCTATATCGATAATCATGGTTCTAGCCTTTTTCGGTCTCTGGAGCATTTTTTTTTGCTAGGTCAAAATGGGTTATTTAAGCAAAAAAATGTAATTACAAGAATTACAAAGTGGGAGGCTCAAGGCCTCCCCACCCCCATAAACCAAAGAGGCAAAAAAGAGCAACAAAATAACCCTTAAAGCTCATAAAATAAGCCTCTAAACACAAACAAATAACAAAAAGAGGAAAACTAGGAACATTAAAAATGCTTGCACCCCTTATTTCCAACTCTAAAATTCCTCTTCTTGGGAAGAAGACCAGCAAATAATTGTGTCAAATCAGGATCTCCATAAGGCCCCTTGTATTCATCATCATAAACATCATCATGTTCATAATCATCTTCATCTGAAGCATAATTACCACCAGGAACAAGCTTAATAGGAGATTGAGCTTTTTTCTTGGTTGACACTCTATCCATTAGTTCCTTTTTTTCCTTGTAATAGTCTTGTCTAAGGCTGGATTTCAAATAAAATTAGCACGCACATCATCATTCTGAACGTTGCTTGCCTCCTCAAGTTCATCCTTAGACAAAATATTATTCATATCAAAAACATTATCCTCCAAGCTAACATCAGATTGCAAAGATTGCGTAGCCATAATTTTAGCAGCTTGCTTGGCCATTTTCTTAGCTTGTTTCCTAGCTAGAATATCTGCATCAACTTCACCCCATTCTTTAGAGCCCATACTATCATCTGAGTCAGTTGAATCCTCTAAATCTTGTCCATCCTCCTCCTCCTTATCCTCACTAATAAAATTAGCAAGGCCTAACTCAGAAGATAGGATGTCATATTGATTATGAACCACAACTTCAGTTCTTAATAGCTCATCCACAAAAAGAGGATATTCATCTTTAAAAGGAGTAAAAATAAAAGAAATACCTTTATTAGGGGAGTTCTTACCCTTCATTTCTGTCCAACCTTCTTTTGAATTACTTCCCACAGACTTGTCTTCAGATTTGGACGCTGAATTATCTTTTGTGTTGAACACGGATTTGGTTTCCAACTCAGGGCTTGTGAAGGCCACGGACTTGGCATCCAAATCAACGTCAATATTTTCTTCCAAAGTAGAGTTTTGTTTTATCACGGACATACCAGACTTTGGTTTAGATACGGACATACCAGACTTTGGTTTAGACTTGGAAACTTGCGTATCTTTCTTTGTTACGGACTTAGTCCCAGCCTCACCCACCAAAGCCACGTTATGGACTAAATCAGCGTCCATGTTAGACTTGGACCCAGACATATCTTCCAAAACCAAACCAGCATCAGATTTCTGCGTAACAGAATTTTTATTGGACTTGGTTAAGTCTTCAGAACGAACAGCAATTGCTACCTTAGCTGCAATGGCAGTTTTACATCTAATCAACTTCATCTGTGCTTCTCAAAATTCAAGTTCATAGCTAGCAAGTTCCTTCTCCAAATGATCATCAATTTCAACGTTAGCTTTGGTTGCATGAGATGCATGGGCATGAATAGCAGCATCATTGTTATTACCCTTATTTTTTTCTTTGTCTTCATTATCTAAAACTGGAGTTATAACTGGTGCAAGCTTTTCAGCAGAAGTATCCTTAGACTGCGCCTCGAATTCCTTATTTTCCAACCCAGCAATATCCAAAGAACGATCAGAAACTTGCTTATCTTTTTTTTTTTCCAATCCATGCCAGGAGGCTTATCATTCCTCATTCTAGGATTTTTTTCTGCTGCAACCTGATGTTGAGTATTTTTTGCTTTGTTGCTGCTTGAATTCTTTCTACAATCAGCATCATCATGGACAATAATGCTGCAAATTGAACAGAACTTAGGAAGCTTATGAATTTCCATATATTGCCAGAATTCTCTTCCATTAGCTTTTAACAAAATTCTTTCAGGAATGTGTTTAGAGAAATCAATATCTATAAGAACTGAAGCAAAATAACCATACTCCAATCTCAGGGTTTTCTCATCGACTACAATTGGAGAACCAAAACTCTTACCGATTGATAAAAGTGTTTTTGCAGTCCACAACTCCATCTGCAATTCTGGAAACATGACCCAAACAACAGCATGAGAAGTACGTTGCTTATTAGGGTTAAAACTAGGATACCAATCCTGCAGATCAAGAACATGATTGTTAACAATGACTTTAGGACCCTTACGAATCCCCTCTTTATCTACTGCTGTTGAAAGCATGATGATAAAAAACCCTTACGCATTAGAAGAAACTTAACATCCTGGCCAAGTTTCCATTGTTCAACTAGGGCATGCTTAACCTCTGAAAACTTCAAACCTGTGAAGTCCAAACGAGCTATGAAACTATGTTGAAATGGTTTACAACCTTCTTGAAAGAAATCCAAGGGGATTTCCAAAGCCGGTTCTCCCTCTTTCAGTGCTGGATTCGGGAGTGAGGAAAGATCAATAGATGTAGGGTTTAGGGTTTTCTTTCCCTTAAGAATATCCGCAAACGAACTAGTACCACCCATAGATTTTGAAGGAGACATGGTTTCCGTGTTGCTAGAAACTGTAGCAAGTTTTTCTCCCATTGCCGATCATCCAAAGATGATCAAACAAGGGAGAAACAGTGAAAAAACTTAAAAAACCATAAAAAAACTCAAGCAAAAAATCGCCAGAGCCCTTAGGAGAGAGATTTTTTTTTCTGGACCAAATGATCTTCGGTATCTGGAGCAACTCCAAACATAGTATCGGCATCAACAAGGATATGTAGAGGATCTACGTTAATGGTATCAGTATCAACAAGAATTTCTGGAGAAATTTCAATCGTAATCTAGCATCAACAGCGGTCTCAAGAGCAGCATCCACATGACAGGGCTTCATCAATTAACCATTCTCTGAAGTATTGCTCCACGAAGCGGACCTCTCCAAGCACCAATGATTCATATCAAGATGTGTAGACATGAAGTATATTCACATGAAAGTCTTTCCGACGCTTGCACGATGGGCGGGCACAATCCCAAGTCTTCTACAAGATGTTCTCATCACCTCTACAAATGAGATACAACACACTTCAGGCCATGGGTTTAGGAAAACGTACCAATGGGTGAGGAATGGGACAATTCTTCCTGAAAGAAAGATGTTGTTATATGTCTCTTATACAACATACCAAAAGGGCGCGTCAGTCGGATATACGAGCTGAAAGATATGGCCTTTACCGTCAGGTCTACAAAATCTGAAAAAATTATACGGGATTACAAATTACAAATGTGCACGCTTCGTTGGCTGACCTCTATAACTCCAAATTGAGTGATTCTTGTCTCATGAGATAAATCAGTATCTTAGATTCAAAAGTTGGGGTCAAGCATCAAATTTAGAACGTCGTATGAGGTTCTTGCAGCTTCCAGAGCATACAATATGCAAGCAGCAATTCTTAGACGAGAATCATAACTTCCATAGTCGATCGGTGTCCACCAGGTCTTTCCACTAAGTCCTTCATCAAGTTACCATCAACTTCGACCACCTAGGTCTTTACATCAATTTTTCTACCTGGGTCCTCTATCCAAGTCTTGCCAGAAGAAGAGAAAACGAAAAGGAGAGATTTAACAATATACTGGGGACTGATAGTCCACTGATCATGATGATTAGTTTCACAGTCCGAGACCCGTGACCCCAGACTCTCATGTGCTAATCATTCATCATAAAAGGAATGCTACCACCAGGACATACAACCATGGTCATTACATCACCCCCTCTTGAGAGCAACCTCAGTTATGGTCCCGTGACCAGGGTTTTAGAAGTGATGTTTCTACGACTGACAGAAACAAGATGGCACTGCAAGCACCATGCTCGTGTATAAATCAAGGGGTCCTGATCTCAAATGAATCAATGACATTAAAATCCTTCATCAACCGTTCCAGACACAAGCGAATGGTCTAAAGACACCACATGAGTGTTTTACAACAAGCTCGCCTGAGATGATTTTATACTGTCACGCACAAAGCAGCGAGCTAGCATAAATTGGTGAATAATATAGGTATAGGTCATATACCATTATCTTCGTATGGATGTCCTCTACAACATATCCAAAATTCATACCAATTGAAGAAACGAGCAAAAAGATGAGGACAAAACATTGGACTACATACCAGCTGAAACATTTCTGGAAGTCTCCTGGAAGTTTACTGTTTCGTCAATTTCGGCCCTTAAACATGCTTAAAATCCGAAAATCTTCTTTGATAAATCTTGGAAATTTTCTGAGGATGAAGAAACATCGGTAGATCACGAAAATCCGACATTGGACGAAGATTCTACAACATTTTCAATGAAGACCCGACTTCTGAATTTTCTGATGACAAATTATGACGAAATTCTTCATTCATCTACATCTGAATCAGAAGCTAAGCCTTCCGCGCGACGTTTTGATGATAAGATGCAAGCCTTTCATCTTCAGCTTTCCTTTTCAGTAATAACTCATCTCGTCCCTGCTTCTCTTATGCATCCGCTAAGGCTAAGAAAGCGTTGATTCCATCACGGACGACTCCCAGATGATCGAGAGACATACAATGCATCAGCTTTCCAGCGTCTCTGAAAGGTTGATTCACCTCGGCATGAACATCTGCGGAAGTCTTCATCTTTGACATGATATTTCTGGAGCGTTCCCCGGAAGGGCCAGAAGAGTGGTTGTAACCAGAAGTCACCACTATCTGAGGTGAAAGACATGGAGTCAGTGATATACCAATAACAAACGCGTAACAAAATGGTAACAATCCAACTCTTACCTATTTACAATTTCACTAGCTGTAGTGATTATAACGTCAGAATTTCGAAAACTTGCTCGTTCCCTCAAACCTGCAAAGACGAGCAAAATTCATTATTCAAAATCATGACTTGATTTTCATAAAACCGTGAACAACCCACGTGAATTTTAACATCCACTGGTTTTTTAAAAACTAGACAGACATCCATTCTACAATTGTGAAAACTCACATACAGACATTATTTCACCATGTATAATGGTCTACTTTCAACATTTGTTCAAAATCAAAACATGATTTTACAAAATATATAAATATTTAACGTGAAACTCACGTAAATTTGAAAAATATATCTATATAATTTTCTCCCTTGCACGAGCATCTGTCTTTGAAGCGAGAGTATATTTTCAAAGATTTCTGAAAGCTCATAAACAAAATTTTATTACTAACAGATGCACGTCTTTAAAAAAAAACTTTTCTCTCGTACGAGCATCCACGTTTGAAACGAGAGTTTATTTCACTTTGTGAAATCTCACATATTTAATTTTTTTTTTTTTTTTGGTTTTCGTGAAAGCTCATAGACAAAATTTTATATCATCAGACTGAGGTTTATTTTGTTTGTTCCTTAAACTAACAAACGAACGAGCGTCTGTTCCTAAATCAAGGAATTCTTTTCTTGGTCCCGGACCCATGAATCCTAAATCAACCAAGGTTCGATCACCAAATCAGCATGCTACACCAATTTGCGCTCGATGCTCTATCATGCTACTGGGATATTTGTTCAATCCATGGTTCGTTAGTGCAATCGAAAATCCGGTAACATTCTATCTTATGACTAAGTTCAATTACTTATTTTGTCCGTAACTAGAAAATCACCATCCAGTGCTGACTGAGGAACATGACTGTCCCTTACTAAGCAGGGGACTTAATGTAGATGGTGGATTTTCAATAAGGGTTAAAATCGTAAAACCATAATTGTAATGCTCCTGATCCAGCAATCAGATGAGTGTTGAGGCTCATGTCTCTCATCGAAGGATGAAAGCTCATGCCGCATGAATCTCTGACTGAGAATACTATCTCTCAGAGTATACACAGATGTGCAGCCTCTCAGCTGAGGCAACGACGTATCTCATAAATACTGAGCAATTTCAGTAATTGCTTCTATATAGAATCGAAAGATTAGACGGCTCCTAGACGACTTACCTGCTAGTATAGAGCAATAACGTCTTCAGGATGTAACAATGTTTTCCCTGATTATGTAAAGAAAATATGATGCTTCAACAAGCTCATATCGCTCAATTCTCAGATAATTTATGCTCCTAGACAGCATGCCTGCTAGTACAGAGCCATCAATTAATTATTTATAATATTTAAATTCATTAGATGAATATTTGGAAACATTATATGTTCTTCATAATATTGCATTACTTCAATTCATGGTTTTCCCAGCAGAATTCCATGGGTTAGTAATAAATATTCAACGAACGGGCGTCTGAGCAGCTATCGAGTAAGCCCCGACCAAAATGGTGCAAGTGTACTCAGCAATAATGGACAAACGAGCACCTGAATGCACGAACGAGCATTCCAAACACGAAGGAACGATGAACCTATGCAAAATAGGAATAAAAGTAAAAATAATAATAAAATATTAGCAAAGGTGCTAGGGGACTGGGTCCACTGGCCGGCCAGTCACGCCGTGGCCAGTCCCACGCCCAATTACATATTTTATTATTTTTCCTGATCTCATGAAAATCCCTTCATTTGAGCAAATCTCCTTCGTCTCAAGGAAACTCCCCAGTCTCATGGTGTTTCCTCGCATCAAAGAAATAATAAAAAATTAGGAAAGGTGTCGTGGGACCGGGCTCACTAGCCGGCCGGCCTTTCCCACACCTTATGATTCCTTATTATTTTATTATTATTTCCCTCATCTCATGAAAATTCCATGATTTCATGATATTTCCCTCAACTCATGAAAATTACATAAAATTAGGGAAAAGCTCACGGGACCGGGCTCACTGGACGGCCGGCCCCGCCCTAGCTGTGGCTGGTCCCACACGCTCTTGTCTCATTATTTTAATATTATTTGTTCCCTCATCTCATGGAAACTCATTCACTTCAAGGAAACTCTCTACTTTCAACAAACTCCTTGATTTCATGATATTTCCCTAAAATCATGAAAAATAATATAAAATTAGGGAAAGTGCCATGCGACCACGTTCATTAGTCGGCCAGCCATGCCTTGGCCATATCCGGTCCCACACTTCATGAATCTTATTTTATTATTATTATTTCCATAATCTCATGGAAATTCCTTGACCTCATGAAATTCCTCAGTTTCATGGTATTTCCTTCACATTAGGGAAAATACATAAAATTACATAATTGGGAAAGGTGTTGCGGGACGATCTTGCTAGCTGGCAGGCCATGCTCTAGCCACGACCGTTCCCACACCCTGCAATCCCATATTTTATTAATTATTTTCATCATCTCATGAAGATTCCTCAGTTTCAGCAAAACCCTGAATCCTTCATATTTTCTCAAAATGTTGCTCAAACACGCATCAGAAAATATCAAAACTCTCAGGACTAAGAAACGGACATTATGGTAACACGGGCATGTATCCTTGACCGACCATGGCCGGCTCTAGGACTTGCAAATAGCCGGTCCCACATGTTTTACAAATTTCGACCTAATTTGCTCAATTGCTCATATTGGGCCCAAACTCTTCTCAAAAAACTTGGAGTTTGATCAAACGACCATCAGCTGGTCCCACGACCACCAAGGGCCGGTCTCATGCCCTCTTGGCCGGTCCCTCATCTCTTCATAATTAGGTTTCATCACCTAAAGCTGAGACGAGCATTATTTTAATAAATGATTAAACCAGCATTAAATCATCCTTTCACCAACTGGTCTTCAAGGGACTTTGGTATTTTGCTCATTTGAGCATCTGGGCATTACATGGTCGACTCGTCATCCCATGTATTCGGTCCCTCCTTTACTCTGTGATTGATTTTCAATAAATCATCAATTGATCAAAAATTAGGGTTTCGAATCCAGAGCTCCGCAAAAATATAATTCTGAGCAGATTCAAACACTAATAATTTTACGTTGATCCTGTGATCAACACTTTTATTATTATGCTCGGCCTAGTTGTCAGTATCTTAAATTAATATTTTATTTGGTCCTGCCACCAACAATTCATCAAATGAGCAACATTTGCTCAGACTAAGGAATATTGGTTCAACTATCAATATTCAACAATTCAACAACAGTTTGCTCGTTTTAAGTTATCAACATTTAGTCGACAATGATACCTTCGTTTGAACAAACATGTTCAATTCATGAGTCTCAGAACATTTGCAAATCACGTTCGAATCAGCGATACAAGGACTCATCGTCCCATGAAGTCAACAACTGACTCCACAATCACGAGACATCAATCGTCTCACATGGGGGATACTAACTAGGGTTTTGGTCTGGAAGTCTACGGCTCGTGTGTTCATACACACGACAAGAATGTGAGTAAGTCGTGCAATCAGTTGGACGAGTTAGCAAAGTAGTGGGTAGAAAATCAACCAAGTCTCCACATGATGAGCAACTGGTTTAAACACGATATCCACTTCCCCACTCTTTGATTCAAACAACTGTCAAACTTCATGGGATCAAGGTGTTTACAATTATAGCAATATAAATAAGTCTCTGAATCATTATTGAAACAACGAATAATCTCTCGTCAAACAGACAACACGAGATTAACAACTCAATGTCTGAGAAATTACCCTCAATAGAGCAAATCCAATCAATCAGAACTTATCTTATTTCTTCTCGTAGAATACATAATACACCAATATTCGATCACCATTGATCTCACACATTTCTCTGCTTCCCTCCTACAGATCAACCCATCCTCTCTTGTGACCGAATTGACTCTGGAACGGCCATTGTCTTGGTTTAGGCCGGAGTCCTACAGATTGATCTCTCGAACTTAAAGCACTCCCTTCTTGCAGTGCATCTGTGTGAGGTTGAGAATTTTCTCGGTTCAAGGATTCTCCGTACGGCCATCTCCTCAATCACGTAAAAACCAGCAAATCGTTTTTCCCCATCTACAACAGTGTTATTAGTTTTCGATTTGATTTGATTGACTAACGGTTTTTGAAACTTTATTGCACTAAGCTTGTTTATTCTTGAGAATCTTCTCTTTTGATATAAGATTTACTTATACTAGATCAAAGTATCAACGTGATCTTTAGAACTGTTGTTAGATCTAAAGACATCTTGTGATAATCCATTGTTAACAAACTCTGTTGTGTGTGTGATTAGTCACAAGAGGATTCAAGCGTTGTTGTGCAGGTATTTGAAGGTAGTAGAAGATTTGAAGACGAGGAAGAATTCTTACTAGTTTTACTATCTTGTAGATTTAGCGCACAAACATTGATTGTATGGGATTCAAGTAGAATCAATTTATCTTTGATATATATGATTGATTAGTTGCGTGGGATCGACATTCTCTATAGTTTCTCTTTGTGATCTATACCGATTGAGTGCAAATCTAAACTTGACTATTCGGTAGTTATTGGATGGATTGATCTAACCAGACAAAGGAGTTTATTAGATTAAACATAAGAGCCTTTGTCAACAGTTCACATATCTTCTAACAATGTTGACCAAAGGACTTGTTATTCACGTGCGTGACTTTAGAAGTTGAAGGCGCAGAGATACTGAGGGAACTAAGTAGCTAGGGGTAGTCTGCTTGGTCTCAACTATAAGAAGTCGGTATTTGATTTTGTATAGCGGCTTAGTTCTGAGAGTATTCAAAACTGGACTAGGTGAGTTTTTCTGCATTTGCGGTTTCCTCATTAACAAAATCTTGCTGTGTCTTTTATTTTGTTTTCTTCATTATAATTATTGTTATAATTAAGTAAAATACACAAGTACGTTAACTCTATAATACTTGATATTGATCCTATAGAGTTTCAGTTATTTTCGAACCTATTATCAAGTTCACACTTTGTTGTCATATCGTCTCGATCTTGTATTCATAGTCAATTACACAAGTGATCTTGTTGTTGTATTGTCTCGATCTTGTATCCATAGACGATCACACTAAGTGTGAACCGAATTGTCGTATTGTCTCGACTATGTCCACAGACGATCACATTCGGTAGAGGACTTATAGATTGATAAGATTGTGGTGTATTTGGTTACCCTCATATTTTAAATTGGTATCAGAGCAGGAAAACACGAAAAGATCTAACAATTTGTTTTTGGTGCGATCCAGCCTATAAGATATGAGTCTACAGAGAGGTAAAGTAAAGTCTAAAACAGACTCAGTTAACGTATCACAAGATTTGGGGAAGTCTCTCTATGGATTTAATTTTAGCAAATTTTTAAAAGGGGCTTCTTCTACAAGTTTTACTTGCTCTTCTGAAAATATATCTGAATGTTCTCATGAAAAGGTTAAGTTAAGCGTTCACAATCAATGATTCAGATTCTGAAAAATATCTTCATAATATTAAAGAGGATATTGATTGCGTGAATATAAAAACATCACATCTAAATGAACTAAGTGAACAATTCCTCTCATGTGCAACTGAACTCACTCTTGCACTAGTAAGAGAAGGAAATCTTCTAGAAGACTTGTACTGCATGAAAGATAGAATGAGAAACTCATTCTTGATCTGACTACCTTAAAAACAGACTTAGACTCTATCAAGAACACATATTCCTTGAAGATTCATTCTTGGAAGAGAAACTAAGTAAAAGCATGGATCAAGAAAAGAGGCTTGATATTCTATGAAAAACAACTTCAGACAAATACAATGCCTTAAAGATCTCTTATGATTCTGAGATTAAGACAGCTTCAAAACTTGTCAAAAGGCTAAAAGATGAAAAACACTCCTTAATGTCAAAAAATCAACTGGTAATATTCTACCCGGATAATTCCATAAAATCTGATCTAACCTATTCCTCGAAAAGGAAAAATGATGACATTGAAGGCTCTCGAAAGAATTTTTCATCTTCTAAAGGAGCGTCTATATTTTATGGTGATTCCAAGATGAACTACTCAGATCGGAGTTCTCCACAACATCATAAACATCATTACAGACGATGTTTTCGTTGTGGAACTAAAGGTCATATTTTAAGAGATTTTCAACAATCTTGTTGTTCTGAGAAAACAACTTCTATTCTAAGTTGTAATAAGAGATCTTTTTCGAAAGAAATCATACATAACTCTGATTTTCTCGGATCAAAGAGCTCAAAAATCCTCAGAAGGGATGTCAAAGAGTAGTACATCATAAGAGGAAAGAGGATTGAAAGACTAGAAACTCATGGAAATGGGTACCGAAGAAGACGGTACCCATTTCCATATGGAAAATTCTCTAGTTCATCAATACATAAGGTAATATCTAAATATATTGATGATAGTCTTTTCTATGATAAGTTTGGTCTGTATTATATGAGAAGTAAGATCCCTAAGAAAATAGATAAAAGAAAATTCTCTGCAACTGTTGAAGAGAATAATCTGTCTCAACCAGATACTTAGAATCTTGATTATATACACTGACTTATGAAGTGCTCAAACTGTTGTTTAATGAGTTCAGTGTATATAGCACAATAGTCTAAAACTTGCGAGATCTATGGAAATATTCACAAGAATGCACTTTCTTAAAATCTTTAATATCGAAAAATTTCGGTTCTTCTATATTAAAGGTGTTTGATCATATCTCGGTTGAACCCACCAAGCGTTGGTATGTCAAGTTTGGTTGTCACATTTTAGTGAACCAAAACTCATTTAAAGAGTCGCTTGATTATTTACTAGAGTCAACTTCGTATAGGTTAGCTTGAAAGTATAGGATATGAGACATTACAAGTATTACATGAAGACTTGAAGAATGTGAAGAAGTAAGGATCTACAACGACAACAACATCCTTCCACTTGAGGTTAGTAATATTTGACTTGAACTGTTTCATTCCCTAACATATCTTTCAAGTTGTGCATATTGAAAACATAACTGCGAAGCTGTGAATGATTATACTCTAGTTAGACATAGTATTAAGGAATACAATACAAAGTATAACGTTTATCTTTTGAACTTCGTATATAAGACATCGACATAATAGTTTGAATGCTATTGTGATTATGTATGGGTTTGAGGTGAATATTTCGTCATAGGAAACAGTGTTTTACATTCGTTTAAAGGAAGTACATCCATAAACTTGTTTTGTGAATCAAAAAGGAAATCACTAGGTTTATTGGTATTGTTATTCATTGCATATCTTTTGAATTACCAATACGTGTGTTTAGTATAATCGCTCATGACTTGCTTATATTCTTGGTAAAACTATTCACAAGGCGCCTGACTTATGTATTGGTATGACTTTTATTAGTGAAACCGATATTAAGTAATCACCTGAGATGGTATGATCGATTTGTTGTAATTGGTATGACCAACTCTAGGCAAAGGGGAATCGATCCTAGTAAGAGGTGCAACTGATCACAAAAGGGGAATCGATCCTTGTAAGAGGGGCACTAAGTTTCTAGTTATTGGGAACCGATCTTATGAACATGTGCAACACGTTTTAGTTATTGTGAGATGATCCTTTGGACATGTGCACCAAATACAAGTTAGATACCATATATATGTGGGAACCGATCCTAGTACCTAGTCAACCAAGTTTTGGTAACTAGCGTGACTAATTCTAGTACCCACATGGAGGTAGAACCGAAACTTGTTTTGGTAGAACCGTGAAACCCATGATTTGTGATTTGATAGGATAATCAATCACATAGTTCTTGGAAGTCAGATGAACCAATTCTAAACTTGTTTGGAAGTGTGGCAAATCGATTCCAAGATTGTAAATATGAAAAAGGATTTACAAAGTAAAGATGTCGACATACTTTGAACATGTTCAGTAACTCTTATCATTTATTGTTCAAAGATATTCCTTAATAGCTAAAGGAGAATCCCGGATCGAAATAAATTGAGAATCTTTTAATTAAGATTTTTAGTTTTATATGCTTTTAATTTCTAGCAATTAAAATGCATATCTTTAGAAAATAAAAATTAGTAATGTGCATTTACTAGTTGGAGATTTTCTACTGAGATTTCGGTCATTAATTGGACAGAGCATTTCCAGGAATTATGAAAACCGATTTTGTGTTTATTGCATATGTTTGAGAATATTCGGTTTTGGAAATTACTTGGTGACCAAATTTCCTTGGTCTATAAATATTGAAGTTTGCATTTCAAGCACACTAATCCTCAGAGCCAGCAAAACTACCTAGTTGTATTGTTACTGGTGGAGCCTCCTATTCAGAGAGGAAAGCAACCTAATTAGGCGAAATCTCTTACGGCCGCTCGGTTTAAAGACTTCTTTGGTATTGAGAATCTATATTAGTACCGTTGGTGGGAAAATAGATAATTGCGGTTTATTATTAATTTCCGATTGATTTGATTGACTAACAGTTGTTGAACTTTGATTGCACCTAGTTTATTTATGCTTGAGAATCTTCTATTCTGATATAAGATTCACTCAAACTAGATCGAAGTTTCGACGGGGATCTTTTGATGTTTGTAGTTCTAAAGACGTCTTGTGATAATCCATTGTTAACATACTCCGTTATGTGTGTGATTGATCACAAGAGATTCAAGTTGATTGTGTGCAGGTGTTTATTGAAGATCAAAGAAGATTTGAAGACAAAGAAGATATTTGGGTTCATAATATTTGGTGTGCACAATACTTGTTTCGGCCTGGAAAAGAATCCAACTATAATCAGTTTATCTTTGTGATAGATTTGATTGATTAGTTCTGTAGATCGAAATCAATACAATTCTCTGTGATTCAAAGTATTGATTGCAAAATCTTGACGATTACTTTGGTAATTGTTACTGGATAGATCTAAGGACCTGAAAAAGGAGTTTATTGGGATAAACGGAAGATACTTTTGTCGAACTCATATCACTTGATTGAAAAGAGTTGTTGCCGAACAGATTTGTTGTTCCTTTACTGTTTGGAATACAAACCAAAGGAATTGTTCCAAGTGCATGACTTATTGCAAGTTGGAGGCGCAGGGATACTGACGGAACTAGGTGAACTATAGGTTTAGTTGCTTGGTCTCAATTATACGAAGTTGGTTTAGATTTTGTATAGCGGCTTAATCATGAGAGTATTCAATTCTGGACAAGGTCCCGGGGGTTTTCTGCATTTGCGGTTTCCTCGTAAACAAAATCATGCTTTGCCATTTACTTTTAATTTCCGCATTATAATTGCTTTATTATAATTAAAGTAAATTGCACTTTCTACGTTAACATGACACTTGATATTGATCCCATTGGTTTCGGTTATTTCCGTACCTTTTATCAAGTGATCACTTTGTTGTTATATTGTCTCGATTCCATATCCATAGACAGTCACACAAAGTGTATTGGTTTTTTTCACTTTCCTTTGATATTTAATTCACGAGTTAGGCCAGTTCGGACTAACCCTATATCAGGTGAACACCGTGTTGAAATATTCCTTGAGTGATTGTATCTCCAAGAGGTTTATACACGATGGGTCTTGTATAGGTTGTGATCAAAATAAAAGGTTGTGGTGTATTTGGGTACCCTCGTCTTTTTAAAAGGGGAGTTTTTTTTATTTCCATAATCAGTGACCAAGTCTTTGGAAACTATTGATATATAAGGTTTTGGTAATCTTTTATGTCTCTTAAGGAGAAAAATCTTGTTTATTCCTCTTGGAACAAGAATTGTTTATAACATAGATTGCATACAAAGCTCTCTGTAAGGGTTTCGAAAAGGTATGCTGAAAAAATGACCAGTGATGCTTCTGGTTTATACAATTCCAATGGAAACGGAACCACCTCTTGCAATAATATCAATCTTTCATATTCCATGATTGATTATGAAAAAGAGTTTCACAAAATGGCACGAACTTGTGCAGAAACAAAATTAGAGGTCATGATGTTGAAGCGTTCTCTTGAAAAATCTCTACTTTTTCAAGCTCATGTTGTCAAGCAGCAAGAATTACTTATGAAAAGATTGAACGAATGAGAACCTAACTTACTCAAGGTTGAAGAATTATTCTTCGATCAAGGATCTCTTCAAGTAATTAAAAAAAATGTTCCCATCAAGCGAAAGAGATCTCAACATCATGAAGAGATTTTATTTTCAGATCACTTCCTATTTCAGAGAAATAGACATCAAAGTATTGAGTTATTTCGATATTTTGTATAAGGTCTGTTTTGAATAAAACTATCAATATTATTATGATGAATACCAAGTATCTTGATAGGAAGAATACCAAAGTTTTGTTCGGGACGCGCTATTGCTGCTGCTACTAGGCGCAAGAATACCAAGTATCTTGATAAATGCTTAACTCATGGGCATAATTTTACAGTTCTTGCCTTCTCGACATTAAGAGAGTTTGGTGATGATTTTATAGTATTGTTAAACAGATTGAGGAATTGCTTGGACAACTATGTAAGGTGGGCAATTCTGTCTTTCATAGGATAGGTTTATCTATTCAGAAAGGTGTTGGAGCGCAGATTGTTGCTAAGCTCCCTACCCTTTCTAACAACTTAGTGTAAATTCCTTTGTATTTTTAATAATAATAATAATAATATTAATTAAATATAATATAATATTTATGATGAATAAAATTATTATTTTATAATTTTTTGTTTCATGTGGCAGTTTCTGATTGCATAGCCTGTGTATCAATGCTTATATTTTTGCTATGTGATTTCGGTTTATGAGATGTCTGATTTCGGTTTTTATTAACCTTAATGTTCAATCTCATACGGTGCAGCCCTTATGATTTTTCTGGCTTTTTGATTTAGCGGGATTAAGTTCTAGCCCATGTTGGTAGGCTTTATCAAAGGATCATAAGGTGTTCCGATTGAAACTCATATGTGAAAAGTCACAATATGTTGATATCAATTTATGTTTACATAAGTTGTGCTTAACATAACATATGTGTTTAAGGTTTTCAACTTTTGCTATTGGCACGCATTAGTTAACACCGATTCAACCTTTCTCTGGTAAAGGTTGTTTTTTTTGTTGTTCTTTTGTTCTTGCAAGAGGATGACAACACACTAGGGGAAAGTTCTTATTTGAACTTGCACTTAATGATATATCTTTCTTGGGAAAAGTGGCTGCGGAAATTGAGGTAACGATTTTATTTGTTAGTTAATCATTTTCCTTTTTAAGAAAACCTGTTTATATTCCATATATTTTGCTTTTGCTTAACAAAATGTTGGTACAATTGATATGTTCCATTATTATGTATGGATTTTTTATGTGATTCAATTGCTTCCGGTTAAGAAAAACTGTGTCAATTTATTTGGCTTATGGTTTGGTATCTTCTTTATTGTTGGATATCAAGTGCTTTTGCTTAACGAAATTCGGTGCAATTGCGGTGCTGTAATGTATATATTTGTTTCAATTACTTCTCGTTAAGTGATAGACACATTTATGTGTCTATTTTCATCTCTTTTGTGTATTTTGTTAGTACCCATTTGTTCTTATTACGGTGTTTTTATGTTTGTTTAGGTGTTTTTGGAGAAAATACCCTTCTGTGGAAAGAGTTGCTCAAAAAGTGATGATTTACACCCCGGAGAAATGTACCGAAGGCACCCCAAAAATGCACCGGAAGCGTCCCAGAAATGTACCGGAGGATCCCAGAAAATTACTATTTCCACCCAAATTACTATCGGCACCCCTACTCTGGATAGGGGCAACCACATTTAAAAAAAAATTCAAACAAAAGAAATTGGCGGGAAAATTCTTTCCTTTACTGGCAGATTTTCAATTCGACATTTGAAGGTGTTTTAACGAGATTAAAGAGCTGAGACTTAATGGGTATATGTGATATGAGTATATGAAGATATTATGGTGGTTGGGATCGATCAAATTTGTCCAGAAAATCAATTCCCGATCAAAACAGAGAAAAGAATATCGTTTCCTTTTTGGAAAGAAAATCACGTAAAAGATGTTGCATGTTTGTGTAGTTAAGCCCAGATATTCTCCTAGGATGTGTATCAATCAGTTTATGAAGATTTCCAAGACAATTAACGTACACAGAGGAAGAAATAAGAAATTATTCTCAAAAATATTTTTCTTCATTGTGAAGATTTTTGAGGAGTTATGGCGAGATTCAATGAGGCTTAGGTGTATAAATAGGTTGCTACTATCACAGGGAAGGTCTGTAGAGAGTTGGGGGTCGAGCAGAGCCTCTGAGGAGCAGAAACAATCGATATCCAGGAACGGGTTCTGCTGCTGCTGCTGCTGCCATTAAAGAGCTTGAAGAACACGAAGAACAGACTATCCAGGACAGTCTTATTTTCAGCAGCACCAACAGCAGTAGGCTTGTGTCGTTGTTTACAGCATCAAAGAATTGTCGTTGTTTTCTGACGCTCAGCGTGGGTCGTAGATACACCGTTTTTATCCTTTTTCAATCTTTTGAACACCTTGTGAGCTTGAATTATTATTTTGAGTGTGTGTTTGATATGAATAGCTAAACCCCAGTACTGGGATGAAGGAGGAAGCCTTATTTCACACTTTGGTAATTATATTTAATTCTTTTCATGACTTTTGCATTAATTTTAATTGAAATTATGATTTAAATTAATTAGTTGTGATTTGATTTGATGGGTCATGCTTAGCTTAGATGATTTGATGTCCCATGCTTAACATTTACACCTAATATTTTGAGAATCAATCTTGGCAATAAATTAGAGTCGATATATTTAATATATTTTTCGAGCTATTATTGATAAAAGAATTATTATTTGAACCTTAAGAAATGAAATTGGCGGAATCCTAGTCCCAGTACCTCTCGCCCATTGTGACAAATATTGTGTATATATTTTTATTTTTAAATCTTTACAATTCCGAGCAACGAACTTTTACTACCACTTTCAATATTACAACATTAAGGAAAATAATTTTGCAAGATTTTTTGGTTTGTATCTATTGTTTTTGGATTAACAAAATTACGGGGTCTTTTGTTTAGTCCAATTGATTCCGGATAAGAGAAACTAAGCTAATTTGTTCATCTTCTCCTGCGATAATTCCTGGAAGTGATTTGGGGTCAATTCCTTTTGATTTTCTCACTTATTTGGGTCAATAATGAGTTGTAACATCTAAACATGGAAGGTATGCAAGTCGGTTTCGATAAAATAGGAAGGTTACGTGCAGTTTTCATAAAACAGGGAAGTACCGAGTTTTTCATGACATATTATGAATATTTTTGAGTTTGAGACGTGCACTTCAGGAGTTTGGATGACTTGGGACACTATAAGGAATGTGGAAGAGATAAATATGGAGAGTTAAACACCGGCAAACACGTGAAGAGGATAAAAAAAAATAGTATTCCGGAAATGGCAGAGAAGTTATTGCAGAATTTTGTGACGTTATTATAGAGATTTTCGGTCTCTTTCGAGTATATAAAGGTTGTTGGGAGCATAGATATGGGAGAGAGAGATATTTTGGTTGAGATTGGAGAGCGAAAATCGAAGAAATCAAGAGTTGCAGTAATTCGGATGTTGATGCTCTTGATTAAGAGCACGAAGAACATTAGGACCTCCATAAAGTCGCAGAAGCAGTCGTTTATACAACGACAGAAGCAGTTTATCATTTTACAGTTCCAATTGCGAAAGACTTTTAGTAACTGAGCCTGTTTGGTCGTTGAATACCTTTAGCGATTAAAAATCATTGTAAGCATATTTACATCTTTTGAATACAATGATTAATCGATTTTTCTTCAATTTTTGCTTTATGAGTTATTTTTTTTTTGTTAAGTCCAAGGTTTATCATAACAAAAAAAACGTAATACAAGATGGGAGGCTCAAGGCCTCCCCACCCCCATAAACCAAAGGGGAAGAACAACTCTAAAAGCTCATAAAATAAGCTCATAAACACAAATAAATAACATAAAGAGAAAAACTAGGAACATTAAAATCATTTGCGCCCCTTGTTTCCAACTCTAAATTTCCTCTTCTTGGAATGAAGACCAACAATTATTTGTGTCAAATCAAGGTCTCCATAAGGTTCCTTGTATTCATGTAATAAATATCATCATATTCATATCCATCCTCATCTGAAGCATAATTACCACCAGGAATAAGCTTAATAGGAGCTTTGCTTTATGAGTAGCTAAACTTATTTTCTAGGGTTTTGGAATAACCTATTTTTCTATGAGTAATTCTTAGTAATTATTTTCTTTGATATAATTACTCCATTTTTTGCTTTTAATTGCTTAAATTTTATCTCTTTTTTTATATTCTTCATAATAATTATTTTGGGTAGTTTTTAAGCTACCGATCTTTTATAAGCGAAGGAAAATTAGTCTTTAGATTGACGGCGAAAGTCATAAAAAGGGTTTGAAACGTTATATCTTCCAAGGCATGAGATTGGTTCGAAATTTCCTTGAGTAAATTAGGAGAATTGTATCAAAGTTATATTTATTGAGTTAACAACCATAAGAAGTAGTGAAATCTGAAACCCTACACCTATCTCTCTTCATCCCGTTACCATAATTTTACAATTTTAATATATTTTTTTATTAAGTTTTAAAACCAAATGTTTAAAAAGATCTCAGTGAACGATCCTTTCTTACCACCTTGTAGTAGGGTAAAAACTGATTCCGGAGAAAAGAGTAAAAATGTGTAGGTTGATGAGAAACGAGTCTAGCCCTTAAACAAATGTACTGCACATGAGTACTTTAGATTCGAGAGATCAATCTATACAATTCTGGCCTAAACTAATAAATGGGCATTTCAGTCTTACTTCGGTCACCAAATGAAGGAGAAAGGCTGATCTTAGGGAGGAAGCAACAAAGGTGTTGAGATCGGAGAGACAGGCTCCTTAAGATGTGATTTATTATGACTTATCTCAGAAAAATGTAACTTGTTGCAAAAGATGGTAAGCTGTAAGTTCTCTGTATTTTTTGGATACTTGCGTCAGTTATTGATTGAATAGATTGAAAATATATTTATATCAAGTAATAGTCGAACACCTTGATCTCATAGGAAGTGGGAGTTGTGTGGAGTAGTGAAGTAGTGGAGATGTTTGAAGGTGCTATAAACCGTGACTTATTGTGAAGGTATGACTGGACGGCTGTGTACCTGCTTCTCTTTTAATCGTTAACTGCCTGCTCTTCCTGACATTTTCTCGTAATAGGTGTGTTGCACACCGCATGCCGTAAATCGCCAGACCAATACCCTGATGAACATCTTCCAGTTTGTGACATGTTTGATGTCTCGAGTATTTTGTTAGAGAATGGCTCTTAGTCGTGATTTGCATGAGTAGGCCGCACCACCACGACATGTGAGGGGTGGTCATGAATAGTGGAAGAATGAGTACGTGATTATTCAGCAACTAACATATGCCGTGAGCCTTGTATGTAAAATCTACAAGTAAAGAAATATTTTGACCAATCACATGCAAGCTAGGCAGCAGGTGGTCATAAGTGACAACTCAGTGATAATGGGACTTGCTGTGAGTAGTACTCGAAAATAGCATACAGTGCTTTTAGGTTAAATAATTAAATTATTTATAAGATCATTACCCTAAAAATATCGTTTGCAAACAATACATGTGAAGCATCATTTTCAAAATATTCGATGCATGTAAAGCATCGTTGTATAGTTCATGCCTGAATTAGTCTTGGATTTTATGGTTAAAAAGGTGGCGCGACCACCCTTCTTTGGCCGGTCATTAGTGGCTTCTTGTGTAGGCTAGGAACATCATGATTTTATGGTTAAAAAGGTATGTACACATTTTTCATTTGACCATCTGAATTATCTAGATAACTTTGAACTAATCACATTCAACTCTTTGCGCCATTCTAGTGCTTTTCGAGTAACGATAACGGTAACCCAATAGACTCAAGATCCAGTAAGGATGAAGGTAGCACTCCGGAGCATAGTGATAACTGATCTTCGTCGTTTGGGATGATGTTGCAGGTTGAGGAAGAACCAAGAGATAATGCAAAGATGGTGGCTGTTGAGGAGATCCCACCGCCCCTTCTAGAGAAAGTGAAGGTATCACTTCCGTGGCAGTCGATGTGGATACTTCGAGTGGCAATTACCTTGAAACTGAAAAGGCAATAGTTGATCATTCTGTTGCAAGAGCTATCTTCGACCCTCTGTTTGATGCATATCTTGCAGGCCATGTACTAGTTGGAGGATTCAGCGTGTCAGCTAAGTATGCTGAGTTGTACACTCGAATATGAAAGAAGCATAGATACATCGCCACAACTAAAAAATCCAAAAGCTGTGTTTTCCTGGAAAAGCGTGTGGAGGAGGCTCTATCTTCAACGATGAGATGTGCAGTGTGACCAGGAATACTGCTTCTGAAGAGGTAATCGCAAATTAGGAGTATAATCAGGACATGTGTGTAGATTTCGGGTTCTATCAAGGGATTTTTGATGCCAAAAGTTGCAATATGACTGGCTGACGGGAAAGAGGGGCGCTTAGAGGCCAATATGGATCAAGGATGGTTGGCCATAGGGAGCGTGAGTTATGGTAAATTGTCCGTCCAAGTGGCACAGCCGTGCTCCACCCGTGTCTGACCTAATCAGTCACGGTGCCTCTTTCGTTTATTTTTCCAACTCCTTTGAGAGTTTTATTGCCGCTAGTTCTATGATGAGACAATTTCCTAGCTTGCCTAGGTTTAGTCTCGACCAATAGGGATCGAGATATCGTGCAGGTTCCATTTTAGGGCAATCAACCTAACTTTTTGTGAATTGACACAAAATTAGGTTAAAATTGAATTTTGTGGATTGACAAAAAATTGATCAATTTAGGTGAATTTCTTACATTAACATAAAATTACTAATTTTTTACTCTTGCGAGTAGCGCAACTCTGGTCTTATTAGCATAACTAGCGCAGGTACCTCCATTAAGACTGCGGGATGGAGTGAAATGGCTGCATTAAGACTGCGGGAGTGAAATCTTCTATTCTTCCTAGTATAAGGAAGGTTTTCAAGCTGGTTGATTCAAATACGAAAATTATTCTAGGTGACGGTAGAACAACTTCCTTGTATTTTGATGCGTGGTACTCTGAGAAGTGTTTTGCTGATATTCTTCAAGACCAAAATCTGGACAGAAACGTGCTAGCAAGTGACATTTGGCTTGATAACCAATGGGTTATTCCTGGCGAACATTTAGATAGAATGTTGGATGCTGGAGTTGATATTACCCGTCTGCCATTTCCAATTGGGGGGGAGGATGTACGTGTCTGGATACCAGAATACAAGGGTTCTTTTACTGCCTGTTCAGCAAAGGACCTAATTCGCACTAAATATAGTACTATTGAAGAAGCTTCTCTTCTGTGGAGGAAAGAAATTCATCCAAACTTGGCAGCTCAGAACCGGAAGTTTATTAGAGGCGCGTGTGCTACTTATGATGTAATTCGGCGCAGATTCAAGATTCCTCTTGCTAGAAAATGTAGCCTTTGTGGTGTTGATGAAGAAACTCTTAATCACGTTCTCTTCCACTGTAGTTTTGCTGGCAAAGCATGGAATTGGATTAATGATATCTTTAAACTAAATGCTAACGTAAATCTTGTGATTTCTGTCAAGGCAGAAAGGGGGAGGAGTCAAATGGTGCGAGACCTGTGGATGGTTGCCAACCTCGTCATCAGGTCTGAACTATGGGCGTTGTGTAATAAAGCAGTTTTTGAGCACAAGAAAGCGAACTGGAGTTTGTTTTTCAAGCGGGTGATGAAGTTAATTCAAGAGTATGCTGTTCGGCTTCGTGGTAACATGAAAAACAGTACTGAAGACGTAGTCATTCTTGACTATTTTCGTGTGCAGCATAGGAAAATCAAGGTTCTACAACCAATTGAATGTTTCTGGCAGCCTCCGGAGGATAATGAAATACAAATCTATTGTGATGGTGCGACGCGAGGTAATCCAGGTGTTGCGGGTGCTGGTGTGGTGGCAAGAGATTCAAACTGTGCATTCCTAGGTGCAATTTTTATTGGCCTTGGAATTACTACTAACTACTTGGCTGAACTTTATGATATTCTAGTGGGTATGGAGTGAGCTGTGAGATGGGGTTTTCGACAGATTTGCATCAGGTCTGACTCCTTTGGTTCTGTTGAGGCTTTTAAGAATGATAATTTACCTTGATTTGCTAGACAGAGGTGGGCGGCAGTGAGTACATTATGATACTATAAGGTTTATTCATACTTATAGGGAGGCGAATTTTTCTGCTGATGCTATGGCGAAAACAAGATGTTCTCTTAGTAATGAGATAGGTTTACATTATGATGGAAGACCTAATTTTTTAATTTCAGTTGAACATCCAAATGTTACTTATTATAGATTTAAGTAGTTTTCAAGTTTTTGGGGTTGCTGTGACCTCTTTTCTTGAAAACACTTCTTTGTAAATTTGTTATCTATTAATACAAATTTTTGACTTATCAAAAAAAAGACCTCCATGCATATCTTAATTCAGACACCTCGGGAGATTCATGCTACTCAGCTAAGAGTGAATCATTAATCGTCATGTCATGTTATCATTAAGGGTTCAGCTGGGAACACAACATATGGTAAATACTCATTAGGCTATATACTAATGAATAATTCATCTAGGAGATTGAGTTTCAATATGATAAAATTATAGAATTCCTGGGAATATTGCAATATGCATTATCATTCTGATAATTTTCGTATATGCAGATACCGAGTTTTTTTCAGTAAATACAATTTGTATATGTACACATATATTTTCTGAATTCAACCAGGAGAAGCTCAAAAATATAGCTATACACATACAAGAAGAGAGTCATATGCACTTGTTAGAGCACTGCTCGGTCGAACTCGCAAGCGTTGCTATCTCAAGCTTGTTTGTCAAGTTTAGTTGATCAAAACTATATACTTGATTTCTAGTCTACTTATAGCTATGTCTCGGATTAGGATAGAATATGTAGTTGAGATTTATACTTCACGGCGTTCACGAATTGAAGAAGAATATCTACTGAGGAGTTTGGAGGAACTTCATCAACAAAAGGTATGTGGAGACTAAAACTTATTTATCACTTAGAAGTCTATTCTATTCTATCTTCTAATGAGACTAAGTCGTATAGATATACATACTTTTACATTATACACATTTGATATTCGAGCCGAGTTTATCTCGCTTATCTATTTCTCGAAATACGTGTTGGAAGCTTTTTGCTTTAGCTATGTTCATCATATTCTTGACGAGTTTAGTTGGAAACAATCTATTTGTTGGAAACTAAATATTAAGTCAAAAATTGATCATGTGAACCTTGAACATCTTACATGATTTGTGTGAGACAGTCATTTGATGTTAACTTGGGAAGTTTCGTATTGATCATTCGATCACTTGAAATTTACTTGAAGCCGATGGTATGTGTGAGATTACCGTTGTCGTCTTCCAAGGATGTTTCAATAATTGAAATAAGAGTTTAGAACAATTACCCATGTCTGGATACAACACGGTATGCATACCTAGTATGCGAACTGTATTGTGATGATTCAGGTCCGGAACTCTTGTTCGCGTACCTAGTATGCGAAAGGTTTTACCTGAGAAGGTCCGGATTTCTTGTTTGCGTACCTAGTATGCGAACGGGTTTACCTGAGTTGGGTCCGAAACGGTTGTTCGCGAACGGCTTGACTAGGCCAAGGTCTGGAGCTGTTGTTCGCGTACCTGGTTTGCGAACACAGTGGTGAAGTTCTTAAATCGGTTATGTATGATTTTCATACTCATAAACTAAACATTTATGATTTAAGGAATGCAATATTTGCAAATCGTGGTTTAATGTTCATGAATTGATTCTTGTATAAGTACTTTGTATGATTACGAAGCAAACCGATTTCAATTCAATTTTTTCATATATATTTCTATGAGATAGTGAAAAATTGACAACTCTATTTGAAACACAATTAGATTCATTTGATTACCTTTCATGATTAATTGATCTTCATATTTGATCTAGAAGTGTTAGATGAATATGGCTAAGACAAAAGTGTTCATATGGTTAACTTCGGTTAACTGTTATTGAGACAACTCAATATACACGTTTAGGTACGGTAACCCATATCTAAATATAAGTATATTTCATTTGTATGTAACAAGATAAGACCATCTAATGGTGGAGATTGATTGCTTAATTTCTAAGAAGACTTAGCTTGAATCTTAAATCAGGAGTTCATATAACGGCGAATATTGAATGCGTTGTCACTAAGCTATCTTAGCTTTGATTGAAAGCAACCCTGATTTGAAAGGCTACATAAGGGAGAACTATAGCAACTGGAAAACATAATCCTGGCACTTTCTGTGTCCTAGTTGCAAACTAGAGTCTATTCTCCTTTCACCTAGGTTTTTCCAAAACCATTATTAGTTAACGACTTGAAGACTTCATTTGGGATTCCTGAAGCCAGATCCAACTATTTTCTCTGTAGTTTCATATACTGATCTTACTTGTTCTATAGTATTGAGTTTTATATTCTCTAAGATTTACTCGATATTTATCTCTAATAGGTAAGATATAAAAAGTAATCATAAAAGTTCTTTGTCTCAGACTCTTGTGATTCCGTAATAACCTTTTATGTTAATTACTTAGGTTATGTGACGAGGAGTCAACTCGCAAATAATAATTATTTTTTTCGTTAAGTCCAAAAAATATATTAATCAGAATGATATTTACAAGATAGCTTTTGAGAAAAGAGGTCACAACAACCCCAAAAACTTAAAAAAACTATTTAAAACGAAAATAAGATACATATGGTAACTCACTTATTCTCAAAAAAACAGGTCTTCCAACATAGGCAATTCTCACTCCCTTTGACAAAAGACAGCCATGTTTGGCCAACTTATCTGCAGAAAAGTTTGCTTCACGATAGGTGTGAACGAACTTAATTGATTCAAACATACTCCGAACTTCCATCCACCTTTGTTGCGCAAACCATGGCAAAAAAAAATCTTCTAAAGCCCGAACTACACTAGACGAATCTGTACGAACAAGGATTTTAGAATAACCCCATTGCACAACCCATTCAAGACCCAAAAGTATACCATATAACTCTGCCAAGTAGTTTGAAGCAAATCCTAGACCGATACTCATAGCACCAACTACACGACAGTTTGCATCTCTCGCGATTACACCTGCTCCAGCTGATCCTGGGTTACCTTGCGACGCGCCATCACAATAAATTAACAGTTCATTTGAATCCGCAGGAGACCAAAAACAAGCTATTGGTTCAGCATGCTTCACTTTCCTATGTCACACTCGAAAGAAATCAAGCACACGGACATCTTCCACTGTATCATGCATATCTCCCTTCAAGTGACAAGAACAATCACTTATTTGCTTAAAAACACGCTGCATAAACAAGTTCAAGTTCATAACTTTCTTCTCAAACGTGATTTTGTTTCGATTATACCACAGTTCAGCCCTGATCACCAAATTCACAACCAACCAAAGGTCCTTCACCATATGACTCCTCCGTGACGCAGCCTTATAAGAACTGATAGGATTTACATCAGGTTTCAAAGAAAAAATGCTTGAAACCCAATTCCAAATTCTGACATCAAAGTCGCACGACCACAGAACATGCTCAAGAGATTCCTCCATTTTTTTACACACACAACATCTGTTAGGAAGTTGAATTTTGAACCTGCTACGTACCTTGTCCAAAGTAGCACAAGTTCCACGCATAAATATTTCCAGTTTTGCGCCGCTAATGAAGGATGAGCAGCAAATAATAATTTTCTATTTCTTTTTACACTAGCAAGTAGTATAATGAAAGAAGATTTGTCCCAAGGGAGGTATGAAGTAAAAGTTGTTATGAAATTACTCTTAGCAAAGATGATTGTGTTGTAGAAATTCTGAAAAATCACAAAGTTGTATTCAAATATGAAATGAGGTTGATTAAGGATTCATTCTAGACCACGGAACATAAACCAAATTGATATATAACCACGTTCTTCGCATTATCTCGTTACTAACAACGCTAGGATAATTAGTACGCTCAACTATCTTGTTATTATCTCCTAAGCTCACCGGATACGGAAACGCTCGACTACCGGTTTCTACTTGCCAAGTTCCCTAGAGGTACGCTTACTAGGTGTGACTTAAACAAATGCTTTACGTTCTATGAGATAAGGTTGCTCCTAGTGATGAAATCAAAAGCATGAATCACTTGCTAGTGTCAATTTCTACATATGGGTACTTAACAAAGTCCCATCATCAGTACCCACATATTGCAACTTATGTTTATCTTTCTAGAAAATTATGGGTCGAAGAAAATCTAAATTAGCAATAAGATTGTGACATAACTATTTAATTTCGAATTTAAACAATTAAGGAACAATCCATAAGCATTATTAGCATGGTAGAAATCAAAGAATAACTAAACTTGCGAGAAAACGAGCTATCGCATATCAATTATGAGTTCATATTTCGGGCTTTGAAATCACCCTCAATCGAAAATAGTTTTAGTTACTCATAATAATGGAGTTCATCATCAATAATAATTGAAATAAAGTAGATGAAAATAAATACGAAAGCAAACCCTAGCTGCGGCTATCTCCCAAAAGCTCCAAGTAGAATACGTGATCCTAAAGTTTTAGAAGACTTTTTCCTTTTGTAGCTCCTCTTGTTCCAAAATTAGGTCTCGTCTTCAAAGGTACAATAGATAAGAGTACACCAAGCCCAATTTTGAGAAGAACCCATGTAGAAAATCTCTGAGTCAGTGCCAGAGTCAGTTGTTAACTTGTCTGAATGGGCTGAGGTGCCAGGCCATAGTCTCTGCCATTTTGCAAAGGCCAAGCCTATGTTGCATCATCATTGCACATGACTATCTGCTGCTCCACTTGCCTTCCCAGCTGCAACTGCAACCACAGATTAGCACAAGCATCTGTAACTGCAACTCCATTTGTAATCCCAGTTCCGTTCGAATTCACCAGTGCCTTCACTTCAGCTGCAATTCATTCGAGCAGCAAACCAACTGCAACAACAGTTCACCACACACCACCACCAGAAACCACCATCTCAATGCACATCTCCCATGACTTCACTGTACAACATGGAACCAATACAGCTGCATCTGTTACAAATCACAGCTCCATCACTCCCTGCACTTCTGTTCATCTCAATAATAACAACCAATTTCTCCCCCATCTCCAACTTGTTAACAGCATCAGCAGAAACCCCAAAATCCATCAGAAACACCAACAGTTTGCAACTTCATCGAACCAGCCTAGCCATTATGACCATGGCAGCAACAAATTAAGCCACCTGCAATTCAGTAACTTCACCTGCAATTTCATATCAGCACCTGCAGTTCATACAAACTAACTGCAACATCAGTTCATGCCTTCACACAACTCCATCTGCAGCTTCCATTCAAGTCCATAAGTACCTGCAATTGCAACTCTTGCCTGCAAAGTCATTCCCAACTCTTCTCATAATTCAATTAGTCAGCTAGAGCACCATCCTCTAGTCTTGAACCTCCTGCTACAACATATTCATCCATTGTAACTTGAAGACCTGTCCTAACATTCATCTACATTAGTACTTCAGTTCAGCTTATCCTTCAATTGCCATCACCTCCAACTCCATTTGTTGCCTGCAACAACAACTTCATCTCTGCATCACTTCCACAGTCCTAAGCTCCCCTGCCATTGCCTGTAACATACAAGACCTTTAAACATCTCCAGCTCTGCAACAAAACCCACTTCTGTAGCTTTGCATTACAACAACAACACTACATTCCCTGGCAACTTTCAGTTCAACCACAGACTCGCAAGCATTCTAACATTCATTCATTAGCAGCACACACACAACCACCATGTCCTTGTAATACTGCAATACCTGCAATTGCTCTACAGCTTCATTTCTGCACTGTTAAACCAGGTACCAACAACAACTAGCTGATACAGATCCTTGAACCTTCTTAGCTTCACCTTCTCAATCAATTTCGAACCAGATCCATTTCCTTTGTCTTCTTATCACTGCCAACATCAAACCCTAACTCTGATTTCGACTGGACTACCATCAGCTTCTCCTTTATACTTGTTTGGGACTGAAATTCAACATAAACCCATCTTCAAATCTTCATTGATTGCATTGTAACTCATTAATTTCTTCTTCAACTGAGTTTTAAACACAAATTCAAAGAAAACCCACTTCATAGATCTTTACAGCAACCACACTTTCCTTCTTGAATTTGAGCATCAACTCTTCCCTCTTTTCTCGATCAGTAGCAGCACAAACAGATCCATATGCATCTTCTCGTTGTTCCCTGTCTCAATTTGAAGCTCTCACTCTAGATTCAAATAGCATCAGCTTTACAACACCTCGATTCCTCCTTTTCTCGCAATTTCTCTGCATCTTAATGGTGCCGCCTCTCCTCTCTTGATTTCAGGTGAAATGAAAGAGATACAAACCAATGATTAGGAAATGAATTGGATTTTTAAGTTTCTGTAGGAATGGGATTGGATATAGCCACCAAGGTGGAGTAGATAAGGGGTATCTAGGATGACTTAAGGCACCCATAGATAAGATAAGGGTCAACCAAATGGCGACTCCCATGTAACTCGCCTGCTCCCTTATTCTCCAATTGAACGCTTTCTCCTTCATTCGAGTTCCTCCAACAACAGCAACCGTATCTTATTTCTCAGATTCACTTCTTCTCTTCAATGTATTTTCATCATTAAAGTATTCGTGATTTTCAGACAGAAATTTGCATCACTAAAGCCGACATACTTTTCATAAAGAGATGAAGAAACAAAAGCCAATAATGAGAAATAGTTCGTCTCCAACAGAAGTTGCACATGAGATGAGGCTTTTCCGCTGTTTCTTCTTCTTTTGTTCCAAATGACTCCAAAGTACCTAAACACTCAAAAGCAAACATAAGATACATAATTTACAAGAAAACTTAGCAAAGAAAGCATAAACAATAGATAATTTTAAGGTGTTTTAGACACCTATCATTATGGTGAGGTGACTAATATTTCTAGGCTGTTCTTCGGGAGTACAAGACCAGATTATGAGTTGGTTCCTGTTCACCTTGATCTTTGAATAAAAAAATGGAAAAAAAAACGAATTGGGAGACACATTTGTTTACAAGTCTTCGACTTTGGGTCGTATCGACTCTTAGTTGTGGGTGAGATCAGCCAAGGGAATTAAGTGCCCTGAATCCGGCGTGGTTCTAGAGGCGTAAGGAACGCGACTGTACCTTAATCAGTGTGAGACTTGGTTAGGGATAAACTACATTCCAGTGCGAAGTTAACTTGTAGTAGGATATAGTCTGTAGCGTCTTAATATAGTGTGGTGTTCAAATCTGGACTAGGTCCCGAGGTTTTTTCTGCATTTGCGGTTTCCTCGTTAATAAAATTTCTGGTGTCTGTGTTATTTCTTTTCCGCATTATATTTTTATATAATTGAAATACCACAGGTTATGCGTAGTTCAATCAGTTGATAAATCCGACCTTGTTTGTTGGATGAACTTGATTGACACTTGGGCATTGGTCTTTGGTACCGTCCAAGTTATTTCTCATATCTATCAGGCTCGAGGATTTCTATCTGTTTGAGTTGCTGATTATATTAATAAAGAGATAAAAACTCTTTGATATAATTCTTGATTGAGTCTCACTTTCTAGTTGGTGCTCTCAGAATTAAATAGGACTTTAGTCCATGCAGGTTTCCAAACGAATTATTGGGTGTGATTGTTATACCCCCGCTTTTTCAATTGGTATCAGAGTAGGAAAACACGCTATGACCTCATAAGTCTGTGTTTGTAGCAATCTGACTCTAGGGAAAAATGTGCTATCTCTAACAAACGCATCACCAGGAATAAATTTTTTGTTTCTATGGATTATATTAAAGAGAAAGACTTGCCCATCTCAAATATAGATGAACATCTTGTTCCCATGAAACATGCAAATATTAATAAGTGTTATCCTTTTTACCTTATTGATGAGTCTGACTCTGAAGTATAAAGGGAAGCAGCCAAAGAAAGTGCAGCAATTCTAAGACAAGCTAGAATTCATTCCACTGAAGTTATTAGGCTGAAACACAAAGTCGATATGCTTATTAGTATGGTTAATGATTGTGACCCTCAATTGAAGATTCCCCGTGAAGAAAAAGTCGAAGTAAGCTTGTCAAGAAATTTACTAGAGGCCAAACTTGAGGAGAATGCTTTAAAGATTAAACGACTATTGATTAAATCGCATACAATGTAAGGTTTGTTCTGAAGAGTCCACTATACCTATTGCTTCTGATATAACTGAGATGTTGGGAAACATGACTACTTCTAATCGTGGTTCTCTAACGAAATCAGTTTGTGAAGCCAAGTTGAAATCCCTTCCTGTTACTAAAGATGTGCGTACAACTTCATTGCTGCATCTCACGGGAGGAATAAAACTTCTAACGATTTTGTTAAACCTACTCTCTCTAATCACTCAGGTGATCAGAAAGTATGTTTCTTTTGTGACACAAAGGGACACGTTCTACGGAAGTGCAAATTAAGGTTGGATGATAATTATATTGGTCGACTCCAACACGTTAGATTGAATACTCAAAGGTGTAACTTACATTCATATGTCTAAACGAATTGGTTTTAGAACTCACCCTGTGAGACCTTTCAGGAAAATCAGTTTAGTTTGCTCTTATAATGTTCGAACCTGTAATAGTAGCTTTGACACGAATCGATCAAGGAGGTTTCAAAAGAATCCTTTTCAAACTAGTGTTGGGTGTGATTTTCAAGGTGTGGAAGAAATACCAGAAGATGTAAACCACAGTGGAGCTATGAAGGATAACCTAAATCTGATAGTTGAAGGGTACAAAGATTTTATCAATATGCTGTCAAAATCCTCCAAACAAACTTCTTTAGCTAAGGATTCAAACTTAGTCTCATATTTTGATGATTGTGTGTTTTATGATGATTTTTCACATCAAAAAGGGTTTTCTCAAAAAATTAAAAGAAAAAAGAGGTTTAACCATGAAAATTATTCATTTGATGAGCATAAAGATCATACTTGTGTTAATTAATCACAAGGTTAAAATCTTACTCATGAAAAAATCCTGTTGAGAAAGATATACTAATGATCATGTATACTTGATGGGAAAATTGTCTTTGTTTAGTTGAGTTATTTTCTTTTCGTTCATAGCTAGACTATTGTGTACAAGTAAATTTGCATGAGTATTTTTGGATAAAGTTTACTCTAAAGTTTTTTTGTTGTATCTTAAAGCTTTTGTGCTAATCTTGTGCTCTAAATTTTTCTCTTGTGAAAACATAAAATTAATTGAGCTAAGATTTGTGAAAGAAAATTTTCACTTAGCAAAATATTGTTGTGTAATCATTATGCTTTGTGGATAGGATTTTACAGCATTTCTAAATTTTATTTTGTGGGTTAAGTTTGATGTTCGTACGGGCACCTATGTTACATGTCACGAACCGACTCTAAAACCCTAAAAATATATTCCTAAAAACCGTTTATATACCTATCTTATTGAGTTGAGTTATCTCACTCTAGGTTATTATCAAGAATGTCTTCTCCTTCTCGCACTTGTGATTTTACAAAAGGATGTCTTGATAAAAGTATTGGTTACAGATCCAAAGGAAAGAAGAAAAGAGCACTAGTAGAAGATGATCTTGTCAAATCTCATAACTCTGAAGACTATCCTGATGTCTCATGCTACTATGCATATAACCATCAAGATGTAGAGCATGATGAGATGGTTTCTTCTGAAGTTATTCATTATTTTCTTAAATACTTTGAGGAAGCAAAACTGCAGCTCGTTGATACTATGAAAGGTCTCGATGTGTTACGAACTGAGTTGAAAAGGGTTAATTCTGACCTTGTTTTCATGAAGACGCATGTTAAAGATCTTCTCAACGAGGATATCTTCTCCGAAGAAGCAGTAGATGCTGTCAATCACAAGCTCAAAGGTCTTAAAACCCATGAGGGTTCCGAAAGTGTACTTTGATTTTTGTACGTTATTTATTTATTTATTTTTTTAGGATTTGATTTGATTATGTCTAGGTAACTTCTTATGAGAATTTATTCTTATGTTTAAGAAGAGGAACTAGGGTTTGAAATAGCAAATATTGTGATTATACATAGCTATTTCAACGGTTTTCATCTTGCAATGTTTATAGATTTATTTATTTAAATTCTAAAGTTATTTGGAAGATGATTTTCGCAGTATTTAATCATTTTGATTTCATATATATGTGTTTACGTTCGTGAACTTTGCTTATCTCATATATGCTCAAAATTTAAGTCTATTATGTCATTATGCAAATATTGATAAAAGATATAATGAACTTTTGAAAATTCCGCAGTATTGATCTTTCCCTGATCCACTTTTTTTGTGAAAGTACTGTATGGCTCCATAAGCTTTCTTATGTTGAGTTTTTCCGATTAAATTAATCAATAAGGTCTTTGTGTGGTTAATTTATTCGAGTTTACTGGATACAAATCCATCTGATTTGTTAACGTCCAAAGAACTCCTTATTTTCTTGTAAAACTAAGGTCGCTCATGTTGTTCTCTTGGGAATGACATCTAATGGAGGAGAGTTCTTAATCGAACTTGTGCTTAATTGCCATATCTTTGTGGGGAGTGCGGCTGTGAGATATAGTATGAGTTATCTTGTATGTTTATAAACTCCTTGATGAATACACTAAGTTTCGACTATGTGAAATCATCGAAAAAAAGTTGATATGTTCTCATTTATTCATGAAGTATCTTCTTCAAAATTTCATTATGATCCGGTAGTTTTCGTACCTTTGCCAATTTATATTGACAAAAAGGAGGAGAATATTTGGTAGTTCACACTACATACATATGGTTTACGGATCATTATTTAAGGGGGAGTGGTTTTCATTGTACGATAGAAGTATTGACTAAGGGAGAGTGACACATATCACCATGTATTATTTCAAAGTTGTGATACAATTGGACTTTTATTATATATAATAATACTATGACACTCTATAACAATTAATGATTGGGAACATTTGTTTTCTTATTGTTATTGAGAAAGCGGGGGTCTAAAAACCACACCCAATATTTCGTTCGGCAATATGTATGGACTAACTCCAATATAATTCCAAGAGAATCAACTAGACAGTCATACTCAATCAACAAAAAATATCCAAGAGTTATATCTCAATATAATCTGCAATCGAACAGATAGAGATCTTTGAGCCTGATTGATATGAGAAATAACTTGAGCGGTATCAAAAACCAATGTACAAGTGTCAATCAATTTCAATCAACAACCAAAGGTTGGATTTACCAATTGGTTAAACTACGGACAACCTGTGATATTTCACTTATATAAACAAATATAATGCGGAAAATAAATAACACAGACACCAGAGGTTTTGTTAACGAGGAGACCGCAAATGCAAAAAAAACCCGGGACCTAGTCCAGATTTGAACAACACACTGTATTAAGCTGCTACAGACACTAGCCTACTACAAGTTAAATTCAGATTGGAATGCAGTTGAGTCCTAACCAAGTCTCACACCGATTAAGGTACAGTCACGTTCCTTACGCCTCTGAATCCCAGCAGGACTCTACGCACTTTATTCCCTTATGATCTCACCCACAACTAAGAGTTTCTATGACCCAAAGTCGAATACTTAATAAGGAAATATGTCTCCCACAGAAAAGTCTATTCTGATAGACAAATCTGTCTCCCACAGAAATACCTACGAGTTTTTTGCTCCGTCTTTTGATAAATCGAGGTGAACAACAACCAATTGATGATCCGGTCTTATATTTCCGAAGAATATCCTAGAAATATCAATCACCTCACAATAACTTAACTATATGGTAGTAGAACAAGTTATTATGGAATCACAAAGAATGAGATGAAGAGCTTTGTGATTAATTTTTATATCTTACCTATCAGAGATAAATATCGAGCCAATCTTAGAGAAGATAATACTCAATACGATAGAACAAGTAAGATCAGAACACGCAACTACAAAGAAAATAGTTGGGTTTGGCTTCAGAATCCCAATGAAGTCCTTAAGTCGTTAACTTATAATGGTTTAAAAAAAAACCTAGGTTAAAGGACAATCGACTCTAGTTCGCAACTAGTATCACACATGAGGTGTGGGGATTAGGTTTCCCATTTGCTAGAGTTTTCCATTATATAGTATTCAAATCAGGGTTTGATAGCTTTGAAACAAAGCAATCAATATTCACCAATAGATGAAATCCTGATTTAAGTTTCAAGCTAAGTTTTCTTTAAACCAAAGCAATATATCTCCACCGTTAGATGGTCTTAGCTTGTTACACACAAATGAAATATCCTTTCATTTAGATATGGGTAATCGTGCCTAAACGTGTATACTGAGTTGGTTCAATAATAATTAACCGAAGTTAGCCATATGAACATTTTTCTATTAACCACGTTCATCTAACACTTATAGATCAAATGATAATCAAATGAATCTAATTGTGTTACTCATAGAGTTGTTCAATTTTTTATATTCTCATAGAAGTAAACAAGACACAATTGAAACAAAATTGGATTGATTCAAGAGAATCAATTCATGAACATTGAGCCACGGTTTGCAAAGATTGCATTCCTTAATTTATATATGTATTTTTTCATGAGTATGAAATCATACTTAACCTATTTTCGAATATAAACAACTTAGTTTGCAAACGGGTACGCAAACTTAAGTTCCGGACTTTGGTCTTGTCCGACAGTTCGCAAACCAGTACGCATATTGTCGTCCCGGACCTAACTCAGGTATAACCGTTCGCATACTGGTATGCATACTTGTTTCCGGATTTTAATAGTTAAAACCGTTTCCATACTGGTATGCAAACTTGGTTTTCGGACCTGAATCATACCACAACAGTTTGCATACTGGTATGCATACTGTGCTATATCCAAATAATGGTTAATTGTTTCTAAACTCCCTTTTCAATCATTGAAACATCCGTAGAAGACGACAATAGCTGTCTCACACACACTATTAGATTATAAGTAATATTCAAGTGATTGAATGGTCAATACGAATCATTCCGAGTCGACATCAAATGACTGTCTCATAAAAATCATGTTAGATGTTTTTAAGGCAATTTTCACATGATCATCTTTTGACTCATTATTTAGTTTCCAAAAAATAAATTGTTTCCAACTAAACTCGTCAAGAATAATGATGAATTTAGCTAAAGCAAAAAGCTTCCAACACATATTTCAAGAAAGATATAAGTGAGTTAAACCCAGCTCGAAATATCAAACGTGTATAATATAAAAGTCTATATAGCTATACGACTTAGTCTAAAGACAAGATCGAATAGAATAGAATTCTGAGTGATAGATAAGTTCTAGTCTCCACATACCTTTTGTTGATGAAGTTCCTCCAAGCTCTCCTCAGTAGATCTTCGTCTTCAATCAATGAACACCGTGAAGTCTAAAGCTCAACTACACATTCTATCCTAGTAGCTATAAGTAGAAAATCAAGACTTGTAGTTTTGATCACCTAAACTTGACAAACAATCTTGAGATAGAAACGCTTGCGAGTTTTACGTATCTTCAATAACAATGATACTGAGTTGAACACGTTCAGAATCCCTGAAGTACTTGGAGTAATGAAGAATTCAAGGAATGTTGAAGAGACAAGGAAATCAAGCATGTTGGATGAGAAGCTACAAAGTTTATTTATTTTGTAATCCATATGTATTGATATTTTTGTTAGTAAAATTGACAAAGGGGGAGATTGTTAGAGCACTGCTCGGTCGAACTCGCAAGCGTAGCTATCTCAAGCTTGTTTTTCAATTTTAGTTGATCAAAACTATATACTTGATTTCTAGTCTACTTATAGCTATGTCTCGGATTAGGATAGAATGTGTAGTTGAGATTTATACTTCACATCGTTCACGAATTGAAGAAGAATTTTTACTGAGGAGTTTGGAGGAACTTCATCAACAAAAGGTATGTGGAGACTAAAACTTATCTATCACTTAGAAGTCTATTCTATTCTATCTTCTAATGAGACTAAGTCGTACAGATATACATACTTTTACATAATACACATTTGATATTTCGATTCGAGTTTATCTCGCTTATCTATTTCTCGAAATACGTGTTGGAAGCTTTTTGCTTTAGCTATCTTCATCATATTCTTGACGAGTTTAGATGGAAACAATCTATTTATTGGAAACTAAATATTAAGTCAAAAGATGATCATGTGAATATTACCTTGAACATCTTACATGATTTGTGTGAGACACTCAGTTGATGTTAACTTGAGAAGTTTTGTATTGATCATTCGATCACTTGAAAATACTTGAAGCTAATGGTATGTGTGAGATTACCATTATCGTCTTCCAAGGATGTTTCAATGATTGAAATAAGAGTTTATAACAATTACCCATGTCTGGATACAACACGGTATGCATACCTAGTATGCGAACTGTATTTTGATGATTCAGGTCCAAAACTCTTGTTTGCGTACCTAGTATGCAAACGTATTTACCTGAGAAGGTCCAGAACTCTTGTTTTCGTACCTAGATGCGAATGGGTTTACTTGAGTTGGGTGTGGAATGGTTGTTCGCGAACGGCTTGACTAGGCCAAGGTCCGGAGCTGCTGTTTGCGTACCTAGTTTGCGAACACAGTGGTGAAGTTCTAAAACCTAGTATGCATGACTCTCATACTCATGAACTAAAACATTTATGATTTAAGGAATGCAATCTTTGCAAACCGTGGCTTAATGTTCATGAATTAATTCTTGTATAAGTACTTTGTACGATTACGAATCAAATCGATTTTTTTTTTCATTTCGATTTCGATTCAATTTTTATGAGATGATGAACAATTGAACAACTCTATTTGAAAAAAAATTAGATTCATTTGATTATCTATCATGATTTATTGATCTTCATATTTGATGTATAAGTGTTAGATGAATACGGCTAAGACAAAAGTGTTCATATGGCTCACTTCAGTTAACGGTTATTGAGCCAACTCAATATACACGATTAGGTATGGTAACCCATATCTAAATATAAGTATATTTCATTTGTGTGTTGAAGTTAAGACCATCTAACGGTGAACCACAATTTTGAAGAAATACTACGGTTATATTTTTCTCCCTTAGTCAATATGTACTACTTTTGCACAATAGGTAACACTTATAGATAATAATCTACTCCACCTTACATGATTGAAAACGCGGGGGTACAAAAATACACCACCAACTTTTCTTAGGAAACCTGTATGAACAAACTCAAATTTAATTCCGAGAGTTCAGTTTAATGAATCTCAACCAAAAAAGAATATCCATAGTTATATCTCTTTCTCTCACAATCAGAACGTTTACAGAGTCAAGTCAGTGAACCTGATTTTTGGGTGAGAGTACGTGGGTGATTCCAAAGATCAATTTCCCAAGTAATCAATCAAGTCGTATCCAACAAACAAAGATGGATGTATCTACTTTGATTGATTAACGCACAACCTGTGATATTTCAATTATAAAGATAAACAACATAATACGGAAATGAAATAACATAGACACCAGGGTTCGAGAGCTAGTCCATATTGAACACCAATCTGTATTAAGACGCTACAGACACTAGCCTGCTATCAATTAACTTCGTACTAGAATATAGTTGAGACCGAATTAAATCCTCCTAGCATTTCAGTAACAGTCGCATTATTTACGCTTGTTGAATCCCATCATGACTCTGCCCAATCGATTCCCTTAGCTGACGTCACACCAACTAAGAGTTGCTTCAACTCAATTGAAAACTTTAAACCAATATGCCTCCCACAGATAAGCCTATATGTTATTTCCTTTGCGATCAAGAAGTTTGATCAAGGTGATGAAATTCGATAGCAATAGACAAAGTATAGCAAACTTCAAGATCCAGATTTATGCAACCCGAAATGCAATTTAGATTATTATTCACCTCACAAGTATAAAACTTGCGGAATCAAAAAAGTCTGAGACGAAGAGAACTTTGAGAATTTTTATCTATGTTATTCAAGTGAGCTCCACAATCAAACAAGATCAGGATACTCAAGATATTAAGATAAACAATAGCTGGACCTGGCTTCATGAATCCAAATGAATTCTTTGTAGTCGCTAAGCCCAAAAAGGATTTTAGGAAGAGGATAACTCTAGTAACAACTAGGACACACCAAGAAAAGTATTGCCGGGATTCAAAGATCCTAGTTGCTTGAAGTTCCCCTTTTATAGACATTCAAAGCATAAGTTGGTTTAGGCTTAAGCTAAGATAAATTTGGAGAAAAGCAATCAATATCCACCATTAGATGAATCTTTGAATCTGATTTACATAACAAGATATACACTGAAATGGTTAGGATGAACTGTAACCGAACCATGTATAAGACCACGCTCATGAATGGTTAGCCGAAGCTATCCAATTGAACTATAATCTTGAGCATTTTCATAAACACTAAAGACTTAACTCGAAACACAATCAAGTGATCAAATATGTCTGTGGTATTTTTAGAGATTATTCAAACGCAAATTATCTCGGAGAAATAATTTAAGTGCATAAGAATTTAGTTGACATGGTAAGTAGGTGTACAGGTACAAACACTTAACCTGTTCGTGAAAAATTATGTCACCATACGTGTACCGGTATGTAAACCTTAAGACATGACCGAGTTTCGTAGTCCACAAAACTTTTTCGGTATGCGTACTGGTACGAATACCATTTAAGCATAGCTGAGTTCCGGAGTCCAAATAACTTTTTCGCTATGTGTTCTGGTATGGATACCATTTAAGCATAGCCGAATTCCATAGTCCATATAACTTTTATGGTACGTGTATCGGTATGGATACCAAACCGGTTCCGTAACTCACAGTTCTTTTTGTTAGAGCAGATCTCGGTTAAACCCACCAAGCGTTGGTATGTCAAGTTTGGTTGTCATATTTTAGTGAGTCAAAACTCATCTAAGAGTCGCTTGATTATGTACTAGAGACAACTTTGTTTAGGTTAGACTATAAAGTCTAGAAATGTTGAGACATACAAGTATTACTCGAAGACCTGAAGAACGTGAAGAAGTAACGAGCTACAACGACGACATCATCATTTTTATTGAGGTTAGTAATAATGACTTGAACTATTTCGTTCCTAATGTATCTTTCAAGTCGTTCTATATTGAAAACATAACTGCGAAGCTGTATATTGATATATTACCTCTAGTAGTAATACATGATCATATGATCATAATATTAGGGAATTAGACTACGAAGTATAACGCTTATCTTTTGAACTTCGTAGATATGACATCGATATAATCTTATGAATGATGCTATGATTATGTGTATGGTTAAAGGTGAAGATTTCATCCTAGGAAACACTGTTTTACATTTGTTTAAAGGAAGTACATTTATGAACTTGCTTTATGAATCGAAAGGGAAATCGCTAGGCTTATTGGTACAACTATTCATTGCAAATATTTGGATTACCAATATGTGTGAGATGGTATAACCGATCGTAACTTTTATATGTATCTTGGTACAACTAATCACAATGCCTGACTTATGATTTGGTATGACTAGTTTTGATTAATTAGTGTATCTGATCCTAAGTAATCACTTGAGATGGTATGATCGATATTTGTAATTGGTGTGACCGATCCAAAGAAGTTGTGTAATCCATCCTTGTAATTGGTATAATCGGTCCTAGTAATTGGTGTATCCGGTCCTGGTAATTAGTGTAACCGATCACAAGCAATACCATGTGTATATGGTAACCGGTCATGGAAATTGATGTAACCGATCCTGGTAAATGATGTAATTGGTCCTGGTAACTTGTGTGACTGATCACAAGTGTTCCATATTAGGGTATAACCGATCCTAGTGATTGGTAAAACCGATTGAACCCATAGATGTGATTGATATTTGATCAATCACATAGTTGTCTTGGAATACAGATGAACCAATTCTAAACTTGTTTGGAAGTGTGGTATGATCGATTCCAAGATTGTAAATATGAAAAAGTATTTACAAAGAAGAGATCTCAACATTCTTTGAACACGTACATTATCTCTTATCTTTTATTGTTCAAAGATATTCCTTAGTATTCAAGGAGATCCTGTTCCGAAATAAATTAAGAATCTTTTAGTTAAGGTTATTAGTTTTATATACTTTAATTACCACCAATTAAATGCATATCTCTAGAGAATAAAAATTAGTAATGTGCATTTACTAATTGGAGATTTTCTATTGAGAGATTTCGTGAAATATTGGACAAAGCATTTACTGGGTTATGAAAACCGAATGGGCATTTATTGCATATCTTGAGAATAATTTCGGTTTTGGAAATTCCTTGGTGACCAAACATCCTTGGTCTATAAATACCTAAGTTTGCATTTCTAGCAAACTATCCTAAAAGCCAGGTGTTGATGGTGGTTTTTTAGCTTAGGGTTAAAATCATAAAACCGTACAACTGACATGACGTCACTATGACCATTAGCACATTTATTGAATCGATCAGCATGCCTACGTAAGAATTACCAGGGTACCTTTTTTTTATGTGTCATGTTCCACGACAGAACCCTTAACATTGACCGACATCATCTATGCCAAACCCTAATTCTCATGCTACCGCGCCAAGGCATGCCAACCATGCCAGCCACATCTCTGTGCCAAGGCATTCCAACCATGCCAGCCGCACCACTGTGCCAATGGAAAACCATGCCAGCCACATCTCCGGGCCAAGGCATGCTAACCATGCCAGCCGCATCACTATGCCAATGGAAAACCATGCCAGCCACATCTCCGCACCAAGGCATGCCAACCATGCCAGCCACATCTCCGCGCCAAGGCATGCCAACCATGCCAGCCGCACCACAAACCATGCCAGCCACATCTACCGCGCCAAGGCATGCCAACCATGCTATCCGCACCATACAACAATGGCATGCCAAACCCTTGGCCCCACCATGCCAAGCCAACCACACCTTTCCTTGGCCCCAACCATGCTAGCCGCACCATGCGCCAATGGCATGCCAAACCCTTGGCCCCACCATGCCAAGCCAACCGCACCTTGCCTTGGCCCCACCATGCCAAGCCATCCGCTCCATTGGCCTTGGCCCCACCATGCCGGCCTTCCCTATGCGGCTACCAAAACGAAGGCGTGTGACGATCAACGACCACCCTTTCATCCTAGATGCAAATCCTAGCCGTCCAAGGTCGCCAAACAACGCATGGTAACCTTTGGCCTAAAACCCTAGTTTTGGCCACGCCAAACCGCGCCAAGGCATGCCATGCCACATGTGGCAATGGCATGCCAACCACCTTGCCGCGCCATACCATGCCGACCTTCCCCATGCGGCTACCAAAACGAAGGCGTGCGACGATCAACGACCACCCTTCCATCCTGGATGCAAATCCTAGCCGTCCAAGGTCGCCAAATGACGCATGAAAACCTTTGGCCCAAAACCATAGTTTTGGCCATGCCAAACCGCGCCAAGGCATGCCATGACACATGTGCCAATGGCATGCGAACCACCTTGTTGCGCCATAACATGCCGGCCTTCCCCATGCGGCTACCAAAACGAAGGCGTGCGGTGATCAACGACCACCCTTCCATCCTGGATGCAAATCCTAGGCGTCCAAGGTCGCCAAACAACGCATGGTAACTTTTGGCCCAAAATCCTAGTTTTGGCCATGCCAAACCGCGCCAAGGCATGCCATGCCACATGTGCCAATGGCATGCCAACCACCTTGCCTCGCTATACCATGTCGGCGTTCCCCATGCGCCTACCAAAACGAAGGCGTGCGACGATCAACAACCACCCTTCCATCCTGGATGCAAATCCTAGCCGTCCAAGGTCGCCAAATAACGCATGGTAACCTTTGGCCCAAAACCCTAGTTTTGGCCACGCCAAACCGCGCGCAAGGCATGCCATGCCACATGTGCCAATGGCATGCCAACCACCTTGCCGCGCCATACCATACCGGCCTTCCCTATGCGGCTACCAAAACGAAGGCGTGCGATGATCAACGACCACCCTTCCATCCTAGATGCGAATCCTAGCCGTCCAAGGTTTCCAAACAATGCATGGTAAGCTTTGTCCCAAAACCCTAGTTTTGGCCATGCCATACCGGCCTTCCCTATGCAGCTACCAAAACGAAAGCCTGCAACAATCAACAACCACTTTTTCATCTATGGTGCAGATCTTAGCCGTCCAAGGTTACCAGCTAACGCGTGGCAACCTTTGACCCTAGTTTGGTCGCGCCTAAACAAATCTAAAACCCTAACTTTTGGTCGTGCCTAAACTAGGCCATATTAAAGCCATACTGATCATGCTTTCATGCCACTGGCTACCAAACGAAGGGTTGCAATAATCAAAGGCTACTTTTCCTCTTAAGATGCAAAATCTCGACCGTCGAAGGTCACCACCGAGCCGGCAAGTCTCCCAAGCTCAACTTTCCAGACAACAACAACGTTCTACATGTTTTCCATGAAAACACTCGAGACATCAACACATGTCACAAACCGGGGGATGCTCATTGGGTATTGGTTTGGCGGTTTACAGCGTGTGGCGTACACTACGCCCGTTATAAGAAAGTGTCATAAGGATGAGGCGCTTAGTAAATACAGGGAGTAATGGTGAAACACGTTCTTTTATGGAACATCAATTCCAGGCGTTACCAGTTACCACCTCCTCCCATTTACTCACCTGTTTTCCATTTCTTAATGAGACCAGAGTACGTTTCACTTCGACTTGTATAAATAGGCATTACCTATTTCCACTGAAAATAAGTTTTTTGCTCAGGAGCATACAACACTCAGAAATCACCTGTTAGTTTTGCCATCTGTTAGCTTACGCTTTCTGATACAAGTCAAAACAACTACTCTTCCAGAATCAACTATTCTGGTCTCAACATTCTCTTCGTTTCCCTCCCCAAAACCAACACTTCTCCTTCACTTTGTGACCGAAGCAAGTCTGGAACGGCCATTTCTTGGTTTATGCCGGACTTGTACAGATTGATCTCTCGAACCTAAAGTACTCTCTTGCAGTAAATTTTTTAGGGTTTAGACTTGTTTCTCACCCACATCACATGAAATTACCGAAACCAGCAGAAACTGTTTTCACCCTCAAACAATTGGCGACTACAGTGGGAGATTGATCTTTCGGTTACAATGTCAATTTTCGACTATCGATCTCATGCTTCGACCCAGACATCAAGGCGGTAGAAGCAGGCGACCCGCTCAGGGATCGACGACTCAGTTACCAGACGACCCGATTATCAGTCTTGACACGGCGAGGGATGACTGGGGACTGCCTAGAGGTTAGACGACTATCAGATGAGACGACTGGGGACTTACCACAATCACGGCGGTGCCTCCCGTAAAACTCGGTCTTACACCCGGAAGATTCCCTTTTCATCAAGAGACCTGAAAAACCGAGTAAGTCTTACCTAGACAAAATCATGGTTTGCTATTTCAAGTTTTCACGGGAATGATGAAACCGATAGCCATGTTATGTTTCACCTCATGTCATCTACCGACACGCAACACTCACGGTTCCATGGTTTTCCTGGGATGTTTGCGTCACTTGCAATCGTAATCAAGACAACATCATTCCCAAAACAATCCATTCCAAAACAATTCATTCCAAAAGAATAATCCAAAACCCTCAAGGTAACATTTGTCTATCAACCCAAAAATCCAGGAAATATAAACCATAAACTAGGCTTCTCATTTGCGTTTCAAAAAAAAACCCTGAAAATAAGAAGTTCAGAAGACAGAAACACATTCAAGGAAAGTTTTTCAACAATGGCTTACTCTTCTTAGCAAGAGCCTCCTTCGTTCTTTGGAGAGCCGCCCTCTTCAACTTCAGCTTCCAGGATAATTTTTCGACTTCTGCTTCCTGCTTCTTCACCATATCCGCAGAAGGACCTTCGACTGTTTCGACCAGCAACTTTTCAACCTCAGAGAAACCTTCAACGAACCAAGGAACATTGAACTCGAAGTTTACACACATGTCACGATGGAACATCCAGCTCGAGATTACATCCTCAGAAACAGTATTACCGGTCACGTTGCACATGTCGTCAATCGAAGACAAAGCTTCCTCCACACGCTTAACCAACGCAAATAGACTAACCTTCTTGGTCGTGGCGATATATCCATAGCTTTCCCATATCTTGGTGTATAGGGCCGCATGTTTGGCTGGCACGCTAAATCCCCCGATCAACACATGATCCGGATAAGGAACCATGCATTGAGGGTTGAAAGTGGCGCCCCCGTCTACATCAGCAACCGGCAAGGGATTCCTAACGATAATTGCACTTGCGGCCACTGGAGTACTCTCCATTGTCTGATTAAAATTGTAATTGGTAGTAGGAAGTATGCTCGGAATATTAGTCGAAAGGTTAATGTTTTAGCCTGTGATCATAATCAAGGTACTGTGTGCGGAATCCGATAAATCAGTCGTGAATCGCGATGTTGTTGATGAAGATCCCGAGAAATTTGAGGATATTGAAGATGATCTTTGAGAAAAAATGTTCAAAGATCTTTTTCAAGAAAATAGACATCAATTATCGATTTAATTCGTGTATTGTATAAGGTCTATTTTTAAATAAAACTATCATTATTTATGGATAAAATTATTATTTTATAATTTCTCTTGTGATAGTTTCCGATTACATAGCTGTGCTTGAATGTCTATATTTTTGCTATGTGTTTTCGGTTTATGGGATGTATGATTTTAGTTTTCATAACCTTAATATTCGATCTCATATAATGTGAACCCTTATGGTTTGTGTGAATTTTTGATTTAGCGGGATTAAGTTTTAGCCCATGTTGGTATGCTTTATTAAAGGATCATAAGTTGTTTCGATTGAAATTCATATGTGAAAAGTCACAATATGTTGAATCAATTTGTGTTTACATGAGTAGCGTTTAGCATAAATATATGTGTTTCAAGTTTTCAACTTTTGCTATTGGCACGCATTAGTTAAAAACCGTTTCAACCTTTCTATGGTAAAGATTGCTCTTCTTGTTGTTCTTTTGTTCTTGCGAGAGGCTGAAAACATACTGGGGGAGAGTTCTTATGTGAACTTGCGCTTAATGATATATATTTCTGGGAAGAAGAGGAATGCGGAATTTGAGGTAGCGAATTTGTTAGTTAATCATTTTCCTGTTTAAGAAAAGCCTGTTTATATTGCATATATTTTGCTTTTGCTTAACAAAATTTAGGTACAATTGATATATTCCATTATGATGTATATGGATGTATGTGTGTGTGATTCAATTGTTTCCGGTTAATAAAAACTGTGTCAATTTATTTGGTTTATTTTTTGGTATCTTCTTTATAGTTGGGTATCAAGTGGTTTTTGCTTAACGAAATTTGGGTGCAATTACGGTGTTATAATGTCTATGTTTATGTTTGTTATAATGTCTATGTTTGCACTGACACTTCATCCCCTTGATGATGGTACAATTATCGGTGATACACTCGAGATGGCCAAGGGTTTGAAAATAATACAAACTGAAGGGCAAGGTAGGTATTTTGGCCTTCTATTGATCCTAGAAGTATTGATGATGGTGTATTCCCTCTTGATATTGGTATACCTACTAATGGCGTTAAACTTTTGGGAGGTCCAGTGAGTTTGGATATGAATTTTATAAGTGATATGGTGTTGAGTAGGGTGAACAAGACTGTTCAACTAATGAATGCCATAAAAAAGCTCAAGGATCCTCAGTGTGAGATTATTATTACTTCGCAATTGCACTGGTGTGTCAAGTTTATATTTTACAATGCGCATTACCAATCCTGCAGCCCTTCAACAAGCCACTGAGCTTTTTGATGATCATTTGCTCCAGTATATGTGACTTTTGGTCACTGGGGATGGGGATGGTTTTGGGCCGTTGCAGCAGAGATTAGATACATTGCCGATCAAGAATAATGGCTTTGGTATTTATAATATGGATGATACACGCACTTATTGTTATCTTGCTTCTCAGAGCCAGACTGCTTCGATGCAAAAGGTAAAGCTTGGTAACTTATTCTCCCCAGACAAAGGTTCTGATTATCAGTTGGCTCTTCAGAAATTTATCCAGGTATGTGGACTTTCTTCTAAATTTCGCGTCGATGATACTGCCCCTCCTTCTGTGCATTCCCTGGCAGTTACTTATTTTGATGCAGTGAAGAAGAAAATCCCCAACCAATTTTCTATATCTGCAAGAGATTCCATTCTGGGGCAATGTAACCATATCAAACATGCACATGATTATCTTATGGCTGTACTCATTAGTGGGCTTAACCAATGTCTTGGACCAAGACAGTTCAAAGATGTTCTTTGTTATCCCCTTGGTATCCCCTTATTTGTGGATAATGGTTTGTGCCCATGCTATAACAAATCTATGGATATTTTCGGTGATCATGCGCTCCATTGTGCTAAGGATATTGGAATCAAGTTTCGACATGACTTTGTTCGTGATGTAATTACCGACATTTGTGACAAGGATGATGTACCTGCTCGTAAGGAGGTTTCCCTCGGGTTTTTATCTGATGATGAAAAAGATTTTCTTCCTGCAAACATCCTTGTTTTAAATTGTGAGAATAGTAAGGATGTTTGTACGGATGTCACAAATGTCTCACCCTTCACTGGAGAAGGTGCCCGCGCTTTCGTCCCCGGCAAAGCCATTGCTAATGTTATTTCACGTAAACATACTAAGTACTTGGACAAATGTGTTTCACATGGTTATGGTTTAGGCGCTAGCTTTCTCTACTTTGGGAGAGATTGGTGAGGATACCTTGTGTTTTTGAAGCGTTTGAAAATCGTTTAGTTTGTAACGATGCTAGTAATGGAGTAGGTAGTTTTATTTTTCATAGATTAGGTGTCGTTATTCAAAAAGGCGTTGGGGCCCAGCTTGTTTCTAGGCCACCAACTAAGGTTTTGTACGAGTCTTGAACTCATTTTATTCTTTAACTTGAAGTTAAGAAAATAATTGTGCAAGTCAATTTATTTCGGTTTGTATATATTACTTATCGCTTAACAAAATACGGGTATAGATGGTGGATTTTCAATAAAGGTCAAAATCGTTAAACCATAATACTGCATGTTTCTGACACGACTTTCAGGCATGTGACGATTCATATTTTACGAGCCATGATGAATATATTCCTCGAAAGGCCTCCACTAGATGAGCGTTCGATACCTTGCATTTCATCATGACCTCTATGTAGAATAACATAATTGGGAGGTTCTCCGTATGATTGAGGACTTAACGCCTTCAGGACGTCGGTGACATTTGTTGTTCCCTGACTACATAGAGAGACCCACCTCTACATAGAAGAATGATTGGGCGGTTCTCCGTAAGATTGAGAGTATTAATGCTTTCAGGACGTCGGTGACACTCACTGTTCCCTGACTATGTAGAGAGACCGTGATAGATCCAGGAAGTTTTCCATAGATTGAGAGAAAAACGCCTCCAGGGCTTCGGTAACGCCCGCTATTCCCTGACTATGCACCTTTCAGAATGGGTATGATGCTTTAACTGGATAATATCCCTTCTGCAATAGATCAATTCTACCGTGACATTCACCCCTAAATTCCTAGAAAATAATCTATTTTATCTCATTACTTCAATTCCATGGTCTAATCCACGGCTGATCTCATGGAATGGTAATAGATAATCATTTTATCTCATTACTCCGATTTAATGATCGAATGCACGACTGATCTCATGGAATGGTAATAGATAATCTTATTACTCTGATTATATGGTCGAATCCACGATCCCATGGAATGGTAATGCTCATTTTATTATTCCGAATCCAGGGTCGAATCCACGGCTGATCCTATGGATTGATAATAAATAACTAATAATCTTTATTACTCAGTTTCATGAATTATTCTCCACTGAATTTCATGAATTAGTAATAAATGCTCAACAACTGGGAATCTGGACTATCATTGAGTAAGCCCCATTAAATGGTGCAAGTGTACTCAACAATGATGCGCGAACGAGCACCCAAATGCACGAACGAGCATCCGAAAATATGGATAAACGAGGAATCCTACACAAAATAGGAGAGAAAATAATAACATTAAAATAATGAAGAGGCACCCATGGGCCAGGCCCACCGGCCGGCCGACCATGCCTTAGCCGTGGCCGGTCCCATGCATCTTCCATTATTTTTTTATTTTTTGTTATTTTCATGAACTCATGAAAACTCCTTCATTCTAGCAACTTTCCTTGTTTGAGCAAAACTCATGGATTCTCTATATTTTCATGGTTTCATGAGAAATAATAATATAAAATAGGGAGAAGTGTCGCGGGACCGGGAAACATAGCCGCCTGGCCATGCCCTAGCCATGGCCGGTCCCGCACCTTGCAATCCCTAGTCTTTCATAATTATTATTTCCCTCATCTCATGAAACTCCTCCGTTTGCGCAAAAAATCATGGTTTCTTCATATTTTCTCAAATATTGCTCAAACCATGAAAAAGCCACAAACTCAAATGGTCACATGACCGACCAGGCCACTCACGCTAAATATTAAAATATTATTATTTTAATATTTTCCTAATTTTTGATCAAACGAGCAAGGTCTATTTGCTCATTCGAGAAAAATTAAGAATTTCAGTCAAAGATCGAACTCTTCTGAAAATCCAAAATATTGCTCAACTGCACATTAGAAAATACCGAAACTCTCAGGACTGAGATACGGGCATTATGGTGACACGGGCATGCTCCCTTGGCCGACCAAGGGTGGCTCTAAGGCTTGCAATGATCCGGTCCCACACGTTTTCATAATTTTGACCTAATTTGCTCAATTGCTCATATTGGGTCAAAAGTCTTTCCAACCAAATTGGGATTTTCTCAATCGACCATCAGCTGGTCGCACAACCTCAAGGGCCGCTTTCATGCCTTCTTGTCCGTGCCCTGACTTCTCCATAAATTAGGTTTTAATACCTAATGCTCAGACGAGCACTATTTTAATAAATGATGAAATCGGCATCTAATCATCATTTTTTCACCAACCAGTCAACTAAGAACTCTGGTGCGCGCTCACTTGAGCACTCGGGCACCACATGGTCGTCCATGATTCCATGTGGTCGGTCCCTCCCCCACTCATGACCTATTTTTAGCAATTCATCAATTGGCGAACAACCAGTCAAAATTAGGGTTTCGAACAAATGCTCCACAAATCATCATTCTGAGCAAGTTCAAACACTAATAAATTTATGATTGGTCTATCAATCAACATCTGGATTAATTAAATAATATTTGGTAGTCTACCAATATTTTAATTAATATTTTATTGGGTCACGTTACCAATAAATGATTCGTCAAATTGAGCAATACTTGATCAGTTGCTCGAATATTGATCCAGCAATCAATATTCGGTAATTTATCACTAATTCTTCAAATTGAGCACTACTTTCTCAGTTGCTCGAATATTGATCAACTATCGATATTCAGTAATTTATCATTCGTCGAAGAATTTACAATATTTTCCCAATTCACCATGTTGATCTAATTATCAACATTTATTCAAGAACTCTACATGTTCAATCCATGAATCGCTGAGCATTTGTCAAATCATGATCGATTCAACAAAACTTAGGCTCACTGTCTAATCAGTCAACAACTGACTAATTAATCCACGTCTGCTTTGCAAACTCCACGATCGTGAGATATCAATCACGTCACAAATGGGGGATATCAATTAGGGTTTTGGTATTGCATCCTACAACACTTGGATTCATCCACGATGACAAACGGTTGAAGGAGTTAGCAAAGTAGTGTGTGGACGATTAACCAAGTCTCCGCACGACCTGGAACTGGTTTCACCACGATCTCCCACTTTCCTACTCTTTCACTCAAGAAACCGTCACACTTACAGGGATCAAGGTGTTTACAATTCTGACAATATAAATAAGTCTCTGAATCCATGATTGAGGGACATCAACAGTTTTCTAACACAGAATTTTCTGAGTTATCACTCTCAAGAATTCATCAATCTACCAGAACTTATTCAAAACTTCAGCAGTTCACCATTATTGCAGAATCCTTCAACACATCCACAATCCTTGATCATCATTGATCCCACAAAATTCTCAGATTCCATCCTACAGATTGGTAGGCATTTAAAGATGTGAAAATAAGACAATAAATGGATGCCTACAGTGATACCTGCAAGTGCACAGGGTCAGTTGTAGCTTGTGTGCAAGAACAGGGTCATTCCACAGGGACTTAGGGTGTTATGAAGTTTTCCTAGCTAAGCTATATGCAAGGCAGTGACAATGAGGAATAGGCCAAGGCAGTGAGCAAGGCAAAGCAATAAGGCAGATCAGTTAAGAACCAAGGTTGTAAGCCAAGGGCAGGGGGAGTTTGTGCACTGATTTCAGTGCACAGCAAGCTGTAAATTGCACAAAAACTAAACAAAGCAGCAAGGAAAATTTAACTAAGCAATAAGAAAAACAGATTCGGAGTTGCAAGTTACTGTGAAAACAAATTATGGGTTAAGCTAAGGCTTTGAATCCACCCTTGTGACCTATCCAGATAATGTAATTCTAGGTTGAATTCCTAATGGAACTAAGTGACAACTAAGGTCAACTTATGATCCTAAGCATACAAATGGAATGGAAAGAAAATTAGCTTGCTCAACTAATGTGCTCCTAGCATTGACTGTCTTTTGACAGTACAATCAATCACAAGCACACAGATGAGCACTAATTTCTCCCATTGCTCAATTAAAACAATGCACTAAGGCTCTAACCTAGCATTCCACTATCAGACAGTGCACCGAGGTTTCATCTAAACCTCAGCTGCAACAATTTAGCTCATGCTCAACATATAAACAACATTAACATTCATCACATATGATAATAAGAGCAAATTCAAACAAAACATGACTGAAAATTTACAAAACAAATGAACCAACAGTTGAGGAACTGGCTAGTCCAGTCCTCTTGGGTGAAGCTCTGGCTAATCCAGGCATACCCTTTACAACACCCACACACCCCTCTATTTATACCCAGAAACCCAATTAGGGTTCATACACTATTTCTCCCCAAATCCCCAAATCAGTAAAGTTAGGGTTTTGAAATATCACCAAATTTGATGGGATAACTGCTCCATCTCGTCGACCCATTCTTCTTCTGCCTCTCCTGGTCCATCTCCATGCTTCAATTGCTTCTATAGACTCACCTATTTTATCAATTTCTCACCTAGGGTTTCAGTGAGATGAGAGATGAGAAATTGATGAAATAGATGGCTAGAGAGATAGGGGAAATGATGGTTTTCGGTAGGTGATAGCCATGATGTCTTTTGGTGGAGGGTGTGGTGGTTGAGGCAGTGGAGTTGGCGGATTTGGTGGTGAAGGTGAGGCTGTTGCAGACGGAGTGTAGAAGATGGAGTCGATGGAGAAGAGATTAGGTGCTGTTTGGTTTAGGGTATAGGTGTTTGGTACTCAGGTGTTGAGCAGGTGGAGAGAATCTTGATGATCAGCGAAGATAAAGCGTTGGATGCAAAGATGATGGATTGATCCAACGGCGAGATGGAAGGAAGCGAGGAGCGACCGTTGGATGTGAAAGTACAACGAAACTGACGGCTCGAGATGAAGTTAGGTGTTGTAGTGTTAGACAGGAGCTTTAGACTTCGATGCACGACGATGAAGCGACCGTAGGATGCTGAGATGATCCAATCTGACGGCTGATGATGAAGGCGGGTATGGATATTGGAAATGGGTTTGGGTGAGGGTTTTGGGCCTTGGGTATGCCAAGCCCATATCTTCTTTAAGAACAATTCTTCCTCTTCAAGCCCACTTCTAGCCTTTTGGTCTTGTGCACAACATTCTTCGCGGCTTCCTTGTGTAACTCCTCCCGACTTTTCATTACTTTTCTTCTCTTTTCGCTCCGCAATTCATCCAAACTTTATTTACAACCTAAAAATGCAAAATTAATTAATAAAAATATTTATTCTTGAAAACAAAGAAAATACAGAATATGGGATAAAATGTAGAATTAATGCACAAAAGATGAGTTAAATGCCAAGAAAAATATATAGAAATATGCACTTTTTAGAACTCATCAAATACCCCCAAACCTGAATTTTACTTGTCCTCAAGTAAAACAAAACTAAGGAAATCCTACCTATACCACTGTCGCTGGTCTCTCGAATGCATTTAGCGTATGCACTAAGCCTTTTAAACCACTAAGTGTTCCTAGTGGACGAGTGAAGTCTCGTGAAGGTTTGCTTAGAACGTACCTACAAAGTTCTAGGTCAAAATATAAGCTCAGATTCCATCAAATGTGACATGTGCAAGACAGTTTAAGCTCACAGCAAAATGGAAATGTCAATCTAGCTATCAAAGGCACAATCCTAGCACTGATAACAAAAAAAGGACATGTGATAAGAGTGTAAAGTGTATCTACACATGTCCCTAGAATGACCTGAAGTTATGACTACTAATCACCAAGAGATAGTTTTTAGGCTAAGAACCGAATTCTAAGCCAAGCTAGCTGTCCGGCTTTACGAGAATTGTGAATGTTCACCCAATGAGTTGGTGATATTTCAGTTTACCCGCGTTATACATCGATGGCTGCACCCTCCTTGCTTATTACAAGACTATTTACAACAAAAAGATGACTCTTTACATGACTCTTATTTACATTGATTACTCTCTTTTATTTTTGGAACAAGAGAGAATATTGTCTTTAACATGACAAAACATGGAATAAATACTTGATTGAATATTTATTTATTTTTTATTTTTCTTTTTTGATTTGATTTTTTTTTTTTTTTTTTTGTAAGAAATAACTTTGATCTTTACAACATAGTGACACTTTTGATACATGAACAAAAAGAAAAACATAATTACATGACTCTTAGCAAGAGGTGGCCCTTATCGAATGCATCCGGTCAAATTCTATGGTTGCTTTTCTTAACGTATCCTCCAACTTCTATTCCAGCCAACCAAGGAACAAGCTAGTCAAGTCTCATTCAGTATTCTAAAGTGATTGGCAATCAAACTTCCTATCAAACACCTTGAAGATCGAGGCTATACATGTATTGGTAGATCGTGCGCGTGCAAATTTCTTATCACTATGTGAATTGTGCTAGAATCAGGGTGCCTAAATATCTAGACTAAGACTCCTAATAATTACATATTTGCACAAGAGTCAACATTTCAAGGTAAATGAGCTCCATTTTTATGATTTTTTAATTTTTTAATTTTTAATTTTGATTTTTCAATTTTTTTGGAATTTTTCAATTTTTTCAAAAAGATGGAGTTTTGTTTTCAATTATGGCATATTATCAAAGTATCTACTTTTCACCCCCAAACCTAAACTAAACATTGTCCTCAATGTTTCAAAATATGAACAAAATTATAATACAACATATGAAGAGGATCATGTTGAGTAGAGAAAAAGGAAAGAGAATACCCGATTTCGGCGAAAGCAAGATTAGACTCCGTTATTCAAGGAAAAAAATCCAACATATTTCAGCCGAGATCATATTGGATTAGCAAAATATATACAAAAGGAACAAAAGGGTTTTAAGAAATTTTATCTACTGGATTATATACAAAAAATTCACCATACACCAAAAGTCTAAAGAGTTGAGGATCAACCCAAAAGACAAAGTGTAGCGGTTTCAACAACTTCACACAATAATAATATGATAGGCATGAAAGTGAAGCTGTGAAACAAAATGAGCTACCCCCAAACCTGGATTTTTCAACGGATAAAATTTTGGAAACAAAATCTCGCAGTTTTGGGGGTTCATCATGTACAAGGTCTAACTCAAAGTGAACTGTGCTAGGGACGGGCAAACATGCTAATTCCAACTGTGGTTCCTCAAATGTATTATACTTAGATGCAAAATAGTCCAAAAGGACTTGGGAAGCACACAGTTCCAAACCTAGATTAGGGACTCTCAGAAAAGTTGGTTTGACAATATGGGTACAAACCAAATCTAGGTTGGGTGGAAGGCCATTAGATTGTGACTTATGTAGGACGATAGGCACATCATTACTAATCACGTCAACATCTCCTAAGTCTTCTACACGTGTCACAACATGCTCACAATCATCAAACAAATTGGCAAGATCACAATCAGAGTAATCAACATCATCAACAAATTTATTCTCATGCATCGGAAAATCAGGAGAAATATCACAATGTGACCTAGGTAGAGAATCAGACACATCAAATATATTTTCATGCATATTAGCATTAGTGTCTACAGAAGATTCCACTATTCCTATGTCATGCTCATCTTCACAGAATAATTGTACGAATCCCATGTCAATATCAAAATCATATGAATTACAATGAGTATTAGAAAAAACAACATTCATGAAGGTCGAGGGCGAGAAGCCATATGTTATTGAACCAACAGGTTCCACAATATTTTCATGTTCTTCTAACATATCATCATAATCATCATAATCATCATCATGGTAGCATGCATATTGGTCCTCATTAACAGTGGTGGTGTCATTAGTCGATTCATGTTCCTCTAAATTAGGTTCATATTCAACATCATTTACATGAATGGGACTAGACACTTCATTAGGGACAACATACATTTCCTCATGAATTTCCTCCTTTTGTAGGTGAAGCAAAATCTGATCTAAATATGCATGAATTCGTGATGTAGATCTATCAAAGTTTTGCTTACCGAGTCTTAAAGCTTCTGTGGTGGAGTCTAAATTCATGGGAGTACAAAATTCTTCATGTTCAAATTGTGGTGAATGGTACATGCGTGCATGGTCATTAGGGTTTACAAAATATTGATCGCAACCCTCAAAGGATTGATTATGGTCCCAATGACTACCATTCTCACAATTTATGGGCATTTCATATCTTGGATTTTCTCTAGATTGCCTAAAATTATGCAAAATATGACAATTCTCAACAGGGTGGTCTAAACTACCACATGCGGGACATGCATAGATTTCAGGTTGCCTAAGAAAATTAGATGTGACAGATTCCTCATGTGATTGCATTTCTAAAGCTGCGATTCGAGCTTCTAATTGATCGATCAATGATGATTGTGTGAGTGAGGCACTAGCAAAATGTTCATTTTCACGTTGTGATGAATGATGCATGTGTGAATAGTCATTAGGGTTCATGTATTGAGGCTCGGGACTTTGAAAATGTCCATAATAATTCCTATAACTATTGACATCATGGTCTATGGAAGGTTCATAACGTGGAGTATGTCCATACGCAAGTTCTCTAAGGGATTTGTCGTATTCCCCAACTGTAGACCAAGATCCAGACATGATTTGGCTCAAAAGCTAAGTAACTATGTTACAAAGCCCAAAATTTGGTTTTTAATGGGTTTTCAAAAATTTGGTTTTTTTATGGGAAAATTTGGTTTTCGAAAATAGGAGCAATTTTTTTTTTTTTTTTTGAAGCCCAAATTTTAGTTTAAAAGAAACTACAAGCCTAACAAACAACTAAATTACAAGCCCAAATAAAGAAAGAAATAAAAATAAAACTAATTATTACAAACCCACAAAAAAAAGAAAATAAAAATAAAACTAAAATTATTACAATCCCAAATAAAGAAAGAAATAAAATTAAAATAAAAAAAATTATTACAACCCCACAGATTAAAAATGGAAGCCCACAGGTTGGGTTCTCTTAATGGGTTTAGGCTTACCTTTGAAGCACAACCCAGCTGCTCAGTTTGGTTGCAAAAGCCCAGTTGGGCTTTGGATCATCCTAAGCTTTGGCTTCAACACTCAAGGCCCAGTTGGGCTTTGGTCTTTCTTCTCCTTCAGCAGCTTACAGCCCAGTTGGGCTTGGTTCAAATCAGTTCACTTCACAAGCCCAGTTGGGCTTTATCTTACACCAGCTGCAGCAGCTTCAGCAGAGATTGCAGCAGACTTGGCCTGGCACCAGCAGGAGCACCACAGCAGCACAAGTTCTAGCAACAATAGTGCAGCACCAGCTCCACAGCAGCAGCACCACAAGTTCAGAGGCACCACAAGGCACAGAGCAGGACTTCAGGCAGCAGTTCTGGCACCAGCAGCAGCAACACCAGGTTCAAGGAAGAACCAGCAACAAAGGTGCAAATGGGCTGCAGTTCACAGCAGTTCACAGCAAGAAATGCAAAAAAAATGCTTATACTAAGATGCAGATGATTACACTAATATGCAGATGCTTACAAGAACTACACAGCAGGTATGAGTATGCAAAGAACAACAAGAAAAACTTCAAAAACACGGCAGCCAAGTCCCCGGCAGCGGCGCCAAAAACTTGGTAGGCATTTAAAGAGGTGAAAATAAGACAATAAATGGATGCCTACAGTGATACCTGCAAGTGCACAGGGTCAGTTGTAGCTTGTGTGCAAGAACAGGGTCATTCCACAGGGACTTGGGGTGTTATGAAGTTTTCCTAGCTAAGCTATATGCAAGGCAGTGACAATGAGGGATAGGCCAAGGCAGTGAGCAAGGCAAAGCAATAAGGCAGATCAGTTAAGAACCAAGGCTGTAAGCCAAGGGCAGGGGGGAGTTTGTGCACTGATTTCAGTGCACAGCAAGCTGTAAATTGCACAAAAACTAAACAAAGCAGCAAGGAAAATTTAACTAAGCAATAAAAAAAACAGATTCAGAGTTGCAAGTTACTGTGAAAACAAATTATGGGTTAAGCTAAGGCTTTGAATCCACCCTTGTGACCTATCCAGATAATGTAATTCTAGGTTGAATTCCTAATGGAACTAAGTGACAACTAAGGTCAACTTATGATCCTAAGCATACAAATGGAATGGAAAGAAAATTAGCTTGCTCAACTAATGTGCTCCTAGCATTGACTGTCTTTTGACAGTACAATCAATCACAAGCACACAGATGAGCACTAATTTCTCCCATTGCTCAATTAAAACAATGCACTAAGGCTCTAACCTAGCATTCCACTATCAGACAGTGCACCGAGGTTTCATCTAAACCTCAGCTGCAACAATTTAGCTCATGCTCAACATATAAACAACATTAACATTCATCACATATGATAATAAGAGCAAATTCAAACAAAACATGACTGAAAATTTACAAAACAAATGAACCAACAGTTGAGGAACTGGCTAGTCCAGTCCTCTTGGGTGAAGCTCTGGCTAATCCAGGCATACCCTTTACAACACCCACACACCCCTCTATTTATACCCAGAAACCCAATTAGGGTTCATACACTATTTCTCCCCAAATCCCCAAATCAGTAAAGTTAGGGTTTTGAAATATCACCAAATTTGATGGGATAACTGCTCCATCTCGTCGACCCATTCTTCTTCTGCCTCTCCTGGTCCATCTCCATGCTTCAATTGCTTCTATAGACTCACCTATTTTATCAATTTCTCACCTAGGGTTTCAGTGAGATGAGAGATGAGAAATTGATGAAATAGATGGCTAGAGAGATAGGGGAAATGATGGTTTTCGGTAGGTGATAGCCATGATGTCTTTTGGTGGAGGGTGTGGTGGTTGAGGCAGTGGAGTTGGCGGATTTGGTGGTGAAGGTGAGGCTGTTGCAGACGGAGTGTAGAAGATGGAGTCGATGGAGAAGAGATTAGGTGCTGTTTGGTTTAGGGTATAGGTGTTTGGTACTCAGGTGTTGAGCAGGTGGAGAGAATCTTGATGATCAGCGAAGATAAAGCGTTGGATGCAAAGATGATGGATTGATCCAACGGCGAGATGGAAGGAAGCGAGGAGCGACCGTTGGATGTGAAAGTACAACGAAACTGACGGCTCGAGATGAAGTTAGGTGCTGTAGTGTTAGACAGGAGCTTTAGACTTCGATGCACGACGATGAAGCGACCGTAGGATGCTGAGATGATCCAATCTGACGGCTGAAGATGAAGGCGGGTATGGATATTGGAAATGGGTTTGGGTGAGGGTTTTGGGCCTTGGGTATGCCAAGCCCATATCTTCTTTAAGAACAATTCTTCCTCTTCAAGCCCACTTCTAGCCTTTTGGTCTTGTGCACAACATTCTTCGCGGCTTCCTTGTGTAACTCCTCCCGACTTTTCATTACTTTTCTTCTCTTTTCGCTCCGCAATTCATCCAAACTTTATTTACAACCTAAAAATGCAAAATTAATTAATAAAAATATTTATTCTTGAAAACAAAGAAAATACAGAATATGGGATAAAATGTAGAATTAATGCACAAAAGATGAGTTAAATGCCAAGAAAAATATATAGAAATATGCACTTTTTAGAACTCATCACAGATCAACCCATCTCCATCTTTGCGGACGAATTGACTCTGGAACGGCCATTAACTTGGTTTAGGTCGGAGTCCTACAGATTGATCTCTCGAACCTAAGCACTTCCTTTGTAGTGCATCTGTGTGAGCTTGAACAGTTTGCGCGGTTGAGGAGTCTCGACAACACGCCTGTCTCTTCAATTCCCTGAAAAACCAGCAAATTGTTTTTTCCCATCTACAGATTGACGACCACAGTGGGAGGTTAATCTCTCGGTTGCAATCCCACATTTTCAAAAAATGGCTGGTCTTAGGTACGGGTTAGTTACAAATGCAGACGATGCTAACACTAGCAACAATAACAATGATGGTATTCAAGAAACCATTCCTGCTTCCAACAATGGTGGTGACACTACTCCTCCTCGAACCAATGTTGAAAATCATCCTCTCTTCGGCTGGCATCTTGAGGAAGTCAGAGAAAATCCACCCACCATCGTGATCTCATGAAGGTCCAGGAAGTTCTCGCCAAAAATCAGACTGACATGGCTACCACTCAGAAGGAATTATGCAATTTCCTCAAAACTCTTACTGACAAAATGGAGAAAACTCAGGAGAAGGGAAAAGACAAAGAAACATCTCCAACCACTGATCCTGAGGTTATTCCAGTTCACGACGATGATGAAGTTCACAAAACTACAAAACCTGATAGTTTTATCACTCATGAAGACCTGGAACGTTTTATAAAGAATCGAGGAAAAGGTCATGCACCGTCCGTGCACCGTCATCAACCTCCATACCCTGCTGCCACACAAAGGATCCCTCTCCCAAAAGGCTATACTTCTCCAACATTCACACTCTACAATGGAACGGGGAATGTCCGAGAATATGTTTCTCGATTCCTGAAAGCATTAGGAGAGCATGAACATAACCATGTTGTCCGTTTGAAAGAGTTATCGAAATCTCTGACAGGCCGAGCATATACTTGGTACAACAACATTGCACCAGGAAGCATAGCTAATTGGGGAGAAATGATTAATGCTTTCTACAGGAAATACTTCTTTGTTTCCGAGCAGATTACTCTTTCTGACTTAAGAAGGATGTCTCAGAAAAATACTGAAAATCCGAACGACTATGTGAAGAGGTTCAGAATCCAAGATTTGGATTGTCATGATCCTAAAGTCACTGAACAACAATTGGTGGACTTGTGCATCAACGGGATGATTCCGGTCTACAGAGTCTTGCTGGAAAATCTACGATTTCAAACTTTTTCTGAACTTTATGAAGCGTCCAAGCGATCAGAAACTATTGCTCCATCTTTGTTAGAAATGACGAAAACTGTCAAAGTTGAGGAGCCGCGAGACACTCGAAGCAACAACACCAGGCACTTAATCAACAAACAATACAATGTTGAGGCTTTCATTAACGTTTCTGAAGGGAGCAAGAGAAAAGCTGCAGCGCACAACAACATAAAAATGCTCCTCCAGCGCCTCACCCTCCGAAAGCGCAAGGAAGGACAATCAAGCAAGAAATGCACAACCACCGATTCAGCATCAACAGAATGACCAGGAAGAGCATGACTTCCCTTTTCCCATTGAAGGGGTAATCGAGTTATTGGAAGTCTGGATTCAAGACGGTGCGATCAAATTACCTCCTGTCAAAAAAGAACCTACTGAGGAACAAATGGAAAATCCGTACTACTGCCGTTTCCATAGGTATGTCAGTCATCCAACATTTGAAGCGCATATTCAAAGAAAAGGCTGACTCAGGAGAAATGAGGACTGAAGGAGTGCACAAGAATCCTCTCCCAATCAGAACGTTTATACTCTCCGAGCAGCCGGTCAAGGAAGCAGTTCAATCCTTAATTGAGCATGTCTGTGAGTTGATGTACTTGTCAAAGGCCCAAAGAGATGATGTGTTTTCTGCACTGAACCACATTGTGTCAGGGAAACAACTAACAATTCAGGAGACCCTCCTTGAACCTCCAGCAATAGACAAATAGTGATGTATGACTGGGGACTCCTCACCACGGTCCATCTCAAAGGAAATGAATTCAAGCGAGTGTTGGTCGACGTTGGAACTGCTGTTAAAATCATCCCCTTGAAAACCCTCAGAGCTGCTGGCATCACTCGACAAGAAGCAACTCATGCTCCTGTCTCAGTCAGAGACCATGAAGGAATCTCCAGGGATGCATATGGTTACATCACCCTCAGAATCAAAGTTGGGGAAACCTGGTCAGAAATTAAGTTTCACATAATTAGAAAAGATCCAGGATATGACATGATCCTTGGACGGTCATGGATTCATAGTGAAAAGATAACTGCAACACCTTCAATTGCATATTTCTCTGTTAGAGAAAGCTTCGACTCAGAGGAAAGCTCCGACTCAGAAGAAATGGAGGATACTCCACCATTCGAGCATATGGAAAAAGTCCAAGCCCTGATAGGACTTACACAAAAACCTGAAGAAAGAGCATATGAATTCATCAGAAGATTCCGCACTCAGGAAAGTCTTATTCCCCCTCATGCGTCTATATTATCAACTTTCAATCTTACTCATGACCAAGCTATTTTTAAATGCTATGAGTGGATAGTCTCGCCTCAGCAGTATTACACTAAATTGTTGGAGTCTCTTCAAACTGAGCACCCCATTGAAAGGTTTATCGCTGAAGACATGTCTCAGTTCAACAAGCGATACCCAGCATACTCTCCCTTGCGTGAGTGTCCACATGTGCCGCAGAATCGGAAAGCTCCGTCAACATGAAATCCCACTGTACGAGGAATTTCGAACCACCATAAGATATTCAAGGCACGACCAACCAAACCTAACAAATTTCACAAAGGAGATTTAGTCCTCAAGGCAACTAAGCGTAATCTCCATTCTACAAGAAGTTCTAACTGGGAAAGATCTTTTATGATTGCTAAGTCAGTAGTTGGAGGATACTACAAGTTTACTGATATAAGGGGCAAAACAAGTGTTCCAGTGATTCACGAAAATTGGCTGAAGGCTTTTGACGCATGAAACATTCAGCATCCCAAGATGTTTTGTGTTCAAGGCATGAACTCTCAAAACGCCTAACGTTTTCATTTTAGGATTTTCTTTCACATGTATTTTCAATTTCTCCAGGAGTTTGCAATTCTTGCTTTCAGTATTTGAATTCAGCAATTTATCAAAGTTCTTTATTTTAAGAAAATTTATATCAATTTCAAAAAGAAAATCCTCAGTCACTCACTTGTCCAAAACCAATCAAAATAAAATCTCACATCTCTTAGAAGTTCGAGGTTCAAGGGATTATGGAAAGGAAAATTAAAGGAAGCCGTCAAAGTAAGATTTCTGCTTCTCAGCATTCTCCAAGACTTGCATGGCCGCTTTTTCCAACTCCAGCTTTTCAGTCAACTCGGCAATCCTGACCATTCTTTCCACCATGGCATCACTGGTAAAAGGGATATTCTTCACTACTACATCCTTAATGGTGTTGATCTTCTGACGAAGCCACTTCAAATTAAAGCCGAGTTCTTCAGATTTTCCCAAGTTGTACTCCCAATCAAAGAGTACATATCGCGTAACCGTATTTCTGGCCTGGTTCGTATATCATCTATGACACGCAAGATGTTTCCTAATTTCCTTGTCAGGAAGTAGCTGCGTTTAGGGTCTCTTGTAATGACAATATGACCATACATCTTCCATAACTTCTCATACATATTGGCATACCCAGTGGGAACGCTGAATCCGCCAACACATACGTGATATGGTAGTAACTCACCAAATGGAGGCTCACAAATAATCCCTGAATTAGGATATTCATGTATCACAATGCGGTTCTCGACTATTGGAGCAGCTTCTATGGTCATTGTAACGGCTTCTTCTGGGACCGTCTCTTCTGCTCTTGGCTCGGATCCTTCCATGGAAGCAATAACAACTGGAGTCTCAGTTTCCTCGAAAACTTCAATAGAAATATTCTCATGTCATTGAGGTGCAGATATCATAACATCATCAACTTGATTCACCATATGGTTGGAATCATCCTTTGCTCCATTATTCTCAACTTCGGTATTTGGTACCTAATACGAAGATTACATGAGATAAGAGCATGGAAACCAAAGACAATCGTAAAATCCAGCATGTAAGAACTAACACTATCTAAGTTCTTTATTATGCATCCAAGACGTGAGCAAATAGTGTGGAAGTCATAAAACACGTTTTTCAATAAGCCTGACTGAAGAGATTTTATACTGCCCTGTATAAGACGACAAACTGGGAGCAATTGGTAAGGAATATAAGGTTTAGTTATATACCATTCTCTTCGTATGGATATTTTCTAAAACATATAAAAATTTCATGACGATTGGATAAACGAGTAAAGAGTTTTGGCCAAAACATTGGACTACATGCCATCTGAAAAATTCCTGAAAGTCTCCAGTAAGTTTACTGTTTCGCTTATTTGAGCCTTTAAACGTGCTCAAAACTTCTAAAGCTTCTTCAAAAATCTTGGAAATTTCCTGGGCATGAGGATACATGGGTAGATCGCGAAAACTCGACATCGGACGAAGATTTTATGTCGTTTTTGCTAAATGCCGAGTTCTGAATTTTTCTGGTGACGTATTTCGACAAATTTTTTCACTTATTCATGGGAATTCTAATTTTTTTATCAACGAATCACCAACCTTATACTTCTATGAAGATAATATAAAATGGATACTTACTTGAGAAGTCTTCAAGTCATTTGAGAGGTTAACATGGTCGGCACCAACATCAGGAGCACCATTACCTCCATTTGGTCTTGGTTCTTGAGGATTCTCTTTCTCACCTCCATTCGAAGACGAGTGAATAGCATGGCCATATTGATTTTCTACAAAAATCTCCTCCTGGAAGTATCGGCAACGATCATTGTTATTTAATTCAAGAAATATCATGATTGAATTATACAAAGAAATACTTACATCAACCTCTCCATCAATGCTGGATTCCTAGATTGTTCATGTAGAGGAAAGATGAAGACCGTCAATGGCCGATGGAGAAAAATTCTGAAACAAATTAACAATACTCTTTTGGGATCCTAATTGCATGGACTAGAAAATCGCAATGATAAGGAAAGTGCTAACAACACACCAAAGAAGCGGCTGGGGACTGCACATTATTCGGTATCATCCTATAAGATGTCCTGCTCCTGCTTTCTCCACCCTGGGGACTTTCTTGAAAGTCTGAGAAGTCTACATGAGTTCTATCTCTCACAACACGATCACCCTACAATGAGTCAATTCAAAAAATTAAGGTACGAATATCATGCTTTTACCAGAATCATAAAAAAAATATCTACATGCGAAGAATTTGGAGACTTTTTTCTTTTATCATCACTAGAAAGAGGTTTCAATCGTGGTCGATCCAAGAGTATTTCAGCAGGAGGAAACTCTCGTGACGGAGACCTGACGTCCATCACAAACTTATACAAGCGTTCGAGTTGTTGATTCCAGAATTCTGCATAGCCTGGAGTTACATAAATATCCCGGTCGGTAAAAGAAGACACATAATCGTTTCCTTCTACATGTGTGTTATCTAAATGAGCCTTCAAATACTCAACCGATGGTTTATTCGTTCGATGACCCGGAGTACACTGATCGAGACCTATTTGTCGAGCTGCTCTTTCGATATTATACTCTTCCACTCGGAATTCTCCTTGCATCACCGATACTATATAACCAAGAGTGCTACTCAGCATAAAAGACTTCTCTCCATCACTCACCTCAGTGCCAGATTTCAAAGTAATGATCTCTTTAGTATCATTGAAAGTGATCAATTGTGAGAAGAGATGAGGAATTGTCGTCCAGGGACGAAAGTTGAACTCAGACTCGGTGTCTAAAATGCTAGGGAGGCATGTCTTTTGTCGTGGCTGCTTTGTAGACCAGCGCATAATCCTAGCACTATTTTCCTCAAGGATGGCATGACGAGTATCAACATTGGATCCAAGACTCTACGAGGAATTGGAGCATATTTTTCAAGGTGCTCCCACATTAAGGCTTGGAGGAACGTGGTGTTATCATATGTTTAAATCTTCATGAAACCGTTGGAGATGCTGGAATCAATGACTAAAGAATCCAGATTGGCAAACAGCGAACCCAGAAACAGACTACCAATAGGAAGTTTCTCACCTTTAGCCATTCGTATAGCAAAAGGAATCACAAACGGCTTCAACAAATGCCCACTATCTTCAATAATGTCTCTGGAGAGCCACAAACATAAGAAAGCAGCAATGGTCAAAGTATCAGGTTCTTCAGTAATCACATCTCTCGGCCACCAATGCTTCAGCCATTAAGCATAGCAAACTTTGGGAGACTTGTTGAACTCTCGCATTTTAGCTTCCAGAATGTCAGATATTGTATTCTCCTCCGCTGTGAGCTCTCCAAGGAAATTACCAGTAACTGGGAGATGCAACAAGGCGACTACATCCTCCACAGTGATAGTGAATTCTCCCCATCTGCATATGAAAGTGTGAGTAGGAAGTAGGAACGCGCCAACGAGCAAGCAGAGCCACTATACCTGGTATGTCGTAATGAATTACTAAATCCCCAGTCGCCTGGATAACTCGTGTGACCTGCGCACGATCCATCATATCCCTTACATGACTATGACCCAGCATATATCGTGCCCATCCAGAGAATTGTGTCAAGGGTTTTCGAGAAAGTTTGAGTTCCACATGTGAACCCAAATAGTGTTTCCCACTAAAACAGAACCTAATTATGGCTTGAGGAGTTACTAGATTGTTCTGAGTTGTAATTCTAGGGTTTATGAGCAACCGGAATGCGGAACCTGAAGGACGCTTTTCGGGTTTGTACTGAAACACGAAGAATTCGTCATCGGTATTTGGGACGTTCTTGGTTTTATCTTCCTTTTTCCTAGAGGTCCTAGAATCATCATTTTTGGAAGATACATCAGCATAAGCATCCTCTCTGGAAGAATCCTCTCTAGAAGCATCCCCTCCAGAAGAATCCTCTCTAGAACCGTCCTCTCTGGAAGACTCTTCCCTAGAAGGCTCTCCAGAAGCGTTGTCCTGACGATCAGGCATCTTTATAAAGTCGCTGTGACATCCATACATAAATTTCATCAGTGGAATTAAATCGACGGAATAATCATGATGCTCGCATCAACTTCTACAAAAATGGTAATCCTCAACTCTTACCTATTTACGATTTCACGAACTTAGTGATAACAATGTAAAACTCTAAAAACTTGCACGCTTCTTCAAATCTGCAAGGACGAGCAAAATTCAAAGTCAAACACCTGACTTTTCATGAAACCATGAATGATTCATATCACCTCCCATGTGAACATTCACTGATTTTTTACGTGTACATACATTATAAAATCACCAAACTCATATATATACTGCGAGTTCACGAACTCATAAAAATATTATTTGCTTTCGACAATTTTTCATAAATCAATATTTGATTTTTAAAAAAAAAAACAAAAACGTGAATAAGTCACGTAATTTTAAAAAAAATAATCTTCGCGAGCTAATAACTCACGTAAATTTTATAATAAAAAAAAAATATTTTGCTCAAACGAGCATTTGTCTATGAAACGGGGGTCTTTTCTATTTTGTAAAGGTTTACATATTCCAAGTAAATTTTTTGTAAAATTCATAAACAAAATTTTATCATGAAGTACAGGTCTATTTCAAAAATATCTTAGGATTATTGTTTATTGTTTTAACTATGAACGAGTTCTAAAGGTAGTTGCGTGAAAGTTCATGCTTTGAAAACGAATTTGGATTTTCATGAGACCTCATAAACAAAATTCTATCTACTGCAACTAATTTCTATTCAAGGATTCATGTATCTTTTTCATATTAAGGGTTATTGCTCGTTTCTTAAACTATCGAACGAACGGGCATACGTATTTTCAAAAACAACAAATTTCTTAAAACCTAGCATTCTCATACTTATGTAATTTTGTTTTAAACAACTCATGGAAAACTCATGAACTCACAACAAACAAACAAAAAATCGGACTTACCTGGTCCCCGCTGGCCGGAATTTGGTCGGTGACGGTCGGCAACGGCTGAATCCGGCGGGAAATCTTCCCCTCTTGCTGCTACTCACGTGAAGGTGGTGAAGAGATGAAGAAGCCTGGTCGGTCAAGAATAAATAATTTTTAGGGTTACTTCCCTTTTATATCAATTTTATTTTCCAAAACCTAATAAAACATGAATTTCCTTTTTTGGGCTCGGGCCCAGAAATCCTAAACCGACCAGAACTAAGCCTCCGGGCGTTCAAATAAGTAGTGCCTCATCTCTCCATGCTCACGGGTTGACACTCTATCATACTATCATGGTCCTCACTCGAACATTTGCTCGTACATGACATCATTGGAGCAAATCGAGGATTCTGAAAATACCTTTGTACAACTGAGTTCAACAACTTATCTTGGCGACTGAAAATCACCATTTAATACTTACTGCGGAACATGACTGCCCCTCACTAAGCAGGGGACTTAATGTAGATGGAGGATTTTCAACAAAGGTCAAAATTGTAAAACCATGATACTGCATGTTTCTGACACGGATTTCAGGCATGTAACGAATCATATTTTACGAGCCATGATGAATATGTTCCTCGAAAGGCCTGCACTAGCTGAGCGTTCGATACCTTGCATTTCATCATGACCTCTATGTAGAATAACATAATTGGGCGGTTCTCCGTATGATTGAGGACTTAACGCCTTCAAGACGTCGGTGACACTTGTTGTTCCATGGCTACATAGAGAGACCCACCTCTACATAGAAGAATGATTGGGCGGTTCGCCGTAAGATTGAGAGAATTAATGCCTTCATGACGTCGGTGACACTCACTGTTCCCTGACTATGTAAAGAGACCGTGTATAGATCAGGTGGTTCTCCGTAAGATTGAGAGAGAAACGCCTTCAGGGATTCGGCAACGCTCGTTGTTCCCTGACTATGCACCTTTCAAAATGGGTATAACGCTTTAACTGGCTAATATCCCTTCTGCAATAGATTAATTCTACCGTGACATTCACCCTTGAATTCCTAGAAAATAATCTATTTTATCTCATTACTCCAATTCCATGGTCGAATCCACGGCTGATCTCATGAAATGGTAATAGATAATCATTTTATCTCATTACTCCGATTTCATGATCGAATCCACGGCTGATCTCGTGGAATGGTAATAGATAATCTTATTACTCTGATTCTATGGTTGAATCCACGATCCCATGGAATGGTAATGCTCATTTTATTATTCTAAATCCATGGTCGAATCCACGGCTGATCCTATGGATTGATCATAAATAACTACTAATCTTTATTACTGAGTTTCATGAATCATTCTCCACTGAATTTCATGAATTAGTAATAAATACTCAACAACTGGGCATCTGGACTATCACTGAGTAAGCCCCATTAAATGGTGCAAGTGTACTCAACAATGATGCACGAATGAGCACCCAAATGCACGAACGAGCATCCGAAAATATGGATAAACGAGGAATCCTGCACAAAATAGGACAGAAAATAATAACATTAAAATAATGAAGAGGCACCCATGGGCCGTGCCCACCGGCCGCCCGGCCATGCCTTAGCCGTGGCCGGTCCCATGCCTCTTCCATTATTTTTATCATTTTTTGTTATTTTCATGAACTCATGAAAACTCCTTCATACTATCAACTTTCCTTGTTTGAGCAAAATTCATGGCTTCTCCATATTTTCATGGTTTCATGAGAAATAATAATATAAAATAGGGAAAGGTGTCGTGGGACCGGGCAACATAGCTAGCCGGCCATGCCTTAGCCATGGACGGTCCCACACCTTGCAATCCCTAGTCTTTCATAATTATTATTTCCCTCATCTCATGAAACTCCTCCGTTTGAGCAAAAAATCATGGTTTATTCATATTTCATGTGGTCAGTCCCTCCCCCACTCATGACCCATTTTCAGCAATTCATCAATTGACGAACAATCAGTCAAAATTAGGGTTTCGAACAAATGCTCCACAAATCATCATTCTGGGTAAGTTCAAACACTAATAAATTTATGATTGGTCCATCAATCAACATATGGATTAATTAATAATATTTAGTAGTCTACCAATATTTTAATTAATATTTTATTGGGTCACGTTACCAATAAATGATTCGTTGAATTGGGAAATACTTGCTCAGTTGCTTGAAGATTGATCCAGCTATCAATTTTCGGTAATTTATCACAAATTCTTCAAATTGAGCAATGATTGCTCAGTTGCTCGAATATTGATCAACTATCGATATTCAGTAATTTATCATTCGTCGAATTGAGCAATACTTGCTCAGTTGCTCGAATTTACAATATTTCCCAATTCACCATGTTGATCTAATTATCAACATTTATTCAAGAACTCTACATGTTCAATCCATGAATCGCTGAGCATTTTTCAAATCATGCTCGATTCAACAAAACTTAGGCTCATTGTCTAATCAGTCAACAACTGAGTAATTAATCTACGTTTGCTTTGCAGACTCCACGATCGTGAGATATCAATCACGTCACAAATGGGGGATATCAATTAGGGTTTTGGTCTGGCGGCCTACGGCACGTGGATTAATCCACGATGAGAAATATGAGTAAGTCGTGCAATGATTGAAGGAGTTAGCAAAGTAGTGGGTGGACGATTAACCAAGTCTCCACATGACCTGGAACTGGTTTCACCACGATCTCCCACTTTCCCACTCTTTCACTCAAGATACCGTTACACTTATAGGGATCAAGGTGTTTACTATTCTGAATATATAAATAAGTCTCTGAATCCATGATTGAGGGACATCAACAGTTGTCTAACACAGAATTTTCCGAGTCATCACTCTCGAGAATTCATCAATCTACCAGAACTTATTCAAAACTTCAACAGTTCACCATTATTGCAGAATCCTTCAACACATCCACAATCCTTGATCATCATTGATCCCACATAATTCTCGGCTTCCCTCCTACAGATCAACCCATCTCCCTCTTTGCGGCCGAATTGACTCTGGAACGGCTAATGTCTTGGTTTTGTCCGGAATCTTACAGATTGATCTCTCAAATCTAAGCACTCCCTTTGCAGTGCATCTGTGTAAGGTTTAACAGTTTACTCAGTTGAGGAGTCTCGAAAACACGCTCGTGTCTTCAATTCTATGAAAAACCAGCAAATCGTTTTTCCCCATCCACAACGGGATTATTTGTTTAGTCCAATTCGATTATGGATAAGAGAAACTAAAATAATTCCGATCTTAGTTAGACTATCAAATTGAAGGATTAGGTTATTCAAGTCTAATCAAATGCCTTGACAAGAAAAACTAATTAACTAACCTAGTGTTTGTCTTGTATAAAGAGAAAGGTCTAAGTTATTTTCTGAATAATTAGAACCTGATGGGAGAAATAAAGTTAATTATGATCTTTATTTTTGTCTTATCAAAATAAGCCATTGTATATGTACAATGAGTTTAACAAGGCAACTAAGTTTCTTAGCCAATTCGTTAAACTATTAGGAAAAGTTTCTTCGGGCAATAATTTTCCTTGATAATATATTTAAACTAAATTACTTGTAGTTTCGGTTTTAATGTTGGTTATCTAAAAGTGGTATGTGAAACCTTTGTGCTTAACTCTTATAGGTTGTTTACAAGTCTTTTGGATTTGTAAGATCCTTTCAGTTTGACCTTTTTTTAGAGCACTGCTCGGTCGAACTCGCATGCGTTGCTATCTCAAGCATATTTGTCAATGTTAGGCCTATTCCTATGCACCTGCCAAACACTGATTTTAGGCATATATGCACCCACTATGGGTATGCCAAACTGCCAAACTCATATACCTATCTGTTATTCCTGGCATATAGGCATACATGACAGAGATTTCAGCGAGCGATAGAGTCTCGGTCGCTTGATGATCAAAGTAGCGATCGACGGTCTTTAAAACGCCAGCGACAGTCAAGCTAGCGCTCGGTTCTCTGATCATCTTTTATCAGATCTTCATCCAACGGCTACCATTTTCCCCCTCTATAAATACCTAAGTTCTACCCATTCCAACCCAACTTCAAATTCATTTAACCATGCCTAGTACTCGCATAACCGAAGTGGATTTTACTCCAGAAGAAGATGTTTCTCTAATTCGATGTTGGGTTTCAGTTGTAAGCGATAGAGATTTCACTTTATATACTTTTAACTTATGGGACACTGTGTTTCAAAGGTTTACGACGTTAAGTCACGTAAATTCAACAAGAACAAATGAGTTTCCTCAAAATCGTTATTGTTTCATCAATAACAATGTTAGAAAGTATCAGCAAATTATGTGGTTGATAAAAGGGGATAATCCTAGGTTGTCAAATGAAGAACTAAAAATTAGAGCTCATACCAAATTCGCCGAAGACAATGAAAGATGGTTTAGTAAAGACGAATGTTATGAACTCTTCAATGTTCATGTGCAGGGATTCAAATTATAAGTATTGTGCTATGCAATCAAGGTTAATTTTTAATGAAATGTAAAACTAGTTTCTAAAAGATAGTTTCCATTAATTAAAAAAAAAAAAGATTGCATTTCAACTAAATTGCTTACATTTCAACTAAAAGATTACATTTAAACTACTCATTACCTTGTTCATTTCCTCCCTGACCAAAGATCCAATTGCCCGGGTTTTCTGGATCAAGAGTGTTGTTCAATATATTAGTTAGCGAGACGGTTTGAGACTCACTTGGTGGTTGAGTCTCAACAGAATCACCATAACCTTGATAAGCAATGGGTTCAGGGCGCAAGGGAACACGATACAAATCTTGAAACATGTGTTGTTGATATTCTTGAGGAGTTTGTTGCAATGGCTACTGGAATGGTTGAAATGCTGATGAGGTTGAGGCAATTGGTAGATACATATTCGTTTGCCTAACTACTTCCATGTTCACACCACCACCTGGAGTCATTATGTCAGTTTGCAAATGACTAAACATACGTGCATGAGTTGTATCCAAGCTAATGTTTTCTTCACCACCACGTACTACTTGACTATCTAACACTATGTTTGGTGTAGAACTTTTTGGTACCTCCTCCATAGGACGACGTCTCAATCTTCTTTCACTTCTAACACTTCCACGACTTTGCTTACTTCAAGTTGGACTCATTCCTCTACGAGCTCTACCACTGGGACTCAAATGAGTCATTCCTCTACCTACAGCTCTACCACTTGGACTCATTCCTCTAACACTGGGACTCATTCCCCTACTACTACCTGAACCGTCATTACCCTCAAATCCTTGACTCATGTCAAACATCATGGTTTCCCTCATTTTTTTCAACTCATCCAAGTGCATTATCTGAAATCCCTAAACAAAATCCTCATGATTGTTCAACCGGGTCTGATACTCCAACTCTGTAGCATTGATCCCCATGTATGGATAAGTCTGATCAAGTGCACTTGAAGCAATTGGATAAGTAAAAATCTCTCTATATGTGTTGGATATAGTCTGTACTTCCCAAGAAAATAGTGGCATGGTCGACGATGAACTTTGATAAGGATATGCAAATGCGTCACCCGTTTACGGTGGAGGTTGGGAAGGAAGAAATTCATTGGCAAGTGGCAACCTACCTAAAGCTGGGAAATCCATCCGACCCAAACTTTGCGTTTGCATAACAATATTAGGCTTGAAAATAATGTTATACCAAGATAGGTAGTCATTTCTGTCCATTGGCTCCTGGATCAATTCATCATCTTCTTGCCAATGATGACCTTCTTTTATCAATTTGAAGTAATCGTCTCCTGAAACATCTGAACTGGGATAAGGGTTGACGGCTATCACTGATCTTCTTTGCAACTGAAGAACTTATCTTTCACCATAATACCAAACACCCTTCTCAGAAATAGGGCTGTATGACACCATCCTTTTAAGGCTTAGCTGTACCATTCTCAGACCTAGTTCTTCTTCGAACTCAGGTATTCCTTCATACGGCTGGGAGCCAAGGTTAAGGCTTGTTCTACACATTTGCTGAATCTTATGAACAATAGCAGTATGTTGACCATCTTCAATCTGTGTAGGTTCCCAATTCTCGGAATCATACTTCCGTATGATCAGAAATACATTGGTATGATTCTTAAGAGAAGGTTCCGAAACATGGAAATATATATACCACCAATACTGAAAATAATAACATTATTGGTTACTAAATTTTCCATATAAAAATGACAAACAAATACATAATGTGAAAAATATTGGTTCTTACCTCCAGAACTCCCCAAAAAGCATTAAAACTATCTTTGCCACACGTCGAGCATTCACCGAGGGCCATGTAAATCTCTGATAAAATCGGAGACCCCCAATCATATGTTGGTGCTTGCTCTAAATCTTCTAATGCTTCGAGAAACCCAATTAACACTACTGAGCTAGCATTTGGAAATAAACATTGGCCTAGTGTCCACAATACAAACAGACTTTCTAGCTCCTCATAATGGTCGGGGATCAAATATTCATTACCAGCTAACCTGTTTTCATTCATTTTCCTAGCATAACGCTGAAAAAAAATTTTCAACCCAGCCACCTTTAACCCATGAGCTTTTATTTGTCTATATGAAACATTTCCTTCTAATTCATTTGAATATAAAGGAAGTCTTTTTTTCCATCAACCGTCTGATAACCAATTTAGTCTGTTAAATGAAAGTAAGTTTCATCACATGGAATTCCCGTTAACATGTACAAATCTATCGGTGTAACTCATATTAACAACAATTATTCATAATCAGAGTTTGTTGTTTTTATAAAACAAAATACATAATATAAACATTAAACTACTTTAAAAAAAATTCTTACCGCATTCAAAGTCCTTGAAAAAGAATGTGTTTGTAGTCTTCCACCATCGTTCTAATATAACTTGAACTGCTTGAGTCATGTGATTTCTAGGTTGTATATGATATAGATGACGCCAATGATATCTTCTAATTCTCTCTTGAACAACAAGGGGAAGTAATTGAAAAATCTTATGTAACTCAGTCCATCCACCTCTTAGATTTACCGAATTAACTCGCTTCTCATGATCAGAAAGGTGATTAGAGAATACACCTTCACCGGCTACTTGTCTAACATTATTAAACTCATAATTTGTATCCACAACAAAACTTATTCCACTGGCTGGGGTAGTAGTACATCCTTTCGCTTTTCTGTTTTTTTTTCTCTCCATATTTTGTTTAAGAAGTGATTGTGAAGGGAAAGAGGATAATAGTTGAAGGGAAACAGAAGAGTTGAGAAGGGTTGAGAAGTATCTACAAGGTGCGGTATTTATAGCGTTAGAATATCGTACGTTGTCGATATTGATTATAATTCCAGCAGCCGAGTCAATAGCGAGCGATATTAACAATATCTCCAGCGATAAAGTCTTTATCGCCAACATTATTGACAATATCGCTCGCTAAAAAGTCTATCACTTATCGGTTTTCCCATAATGGCGCAATCGGTTTGCAATGCCACCTGGTATTCCAAACATCATTTTTTTTTGGCATGTGCGTAGGAGTAGGCCTTAGTGATCAAAACTATAAGTCTTGATTTCTAGCCTATTTATGGATGTCTCGGGCTAGGACATAGGTTGTGTAGTTGAGCTTAGACTTCACGGCGTTCATCATTTGAAGACGAAGAACTACTAAGGGGATGTTGTGGAACTTCATCGACAAAAGGGATGTGGAGACTTAAACTCATCTATCACTTAGAAAGTTTATATAAAGATTCTCAAGCTCGTCAAAGCTATTAGACTCGTCAAGAGACGAATTAACCGTTAATGACTCAATTAGTTTAACACGAACGTTAATCAATCAAAATTAATATAACAACGATCTAGATAGGAAATTAGTATAAATAGATAGATCTCGAAAAGTTAGGCGAAATAGACTGCACGAACATTAATCAATATAAATAACAGACGAAGAAGATATCTGTTATTTTAGGTGAAGCGTAAATTGGTCATTTCACATTAAAGTGTTATCAAGGCAACATCTGTGGATACTTAAAAGCAAATCGATAAGGTCGAGGAATTTCTATTTCATTTTATTTTCTTCTCTTTTCTTCTTCTTTCCTCTCCTGCTTCTCCTCTCTTCCTCTTCTTCTTCTTCTTCTTCGTTCTTCTTTCTATGGATTCCAGTTTAGAGGATTCGATTTTTATAAGAGATAGTGATGGTGCTAATTTGGACTGATTAAGATTTGGAGGAGAAGAAATTGATGTTACTGTGAATATGAAGAAGAGATGAACTGAATTAGGGTTCTTGAGCCGATATGGGAAATTATATGGATTTAAGTAATCTGATGTTTGATATGAGTTGCTAATAGTTGTTGAAGGATGGGGTGATTGTTAATTTGGTGATATGAAGTAAATATGAAGATGAATCAAGGGTTAAGGTTTCTCAGAATATTGTTTAGAGGTTCGATTAATGATGAATAAGATGGAATTACAGATGGGTTTTCCTTGAATTAGAGTTTGAGGATGAAGAATTGCATGAGATTGATGGTTAGGGTTCTAGAAATTATGATTTTAAGCTGTTAGTAGAATTAGGGTTTGATTATGTTTACAAGAAGATGATGGAATTATTATGAGTGATGAACTGGCTGGTGTTTGAGCATAAGGGTTTGAGGTAATTTCTTCTCTGAATTGATTTAGTAAAGTCATTTAATCTTTTGATTGAATATACGTTAGATTGAGTTTATTGGTTAGGATCTGTGATGATGGTGAAGACTGTAAAGTTTAGATAATTGAACTGATGGATATTGATAGTTTGGTGTTGTGCGCTGATTTGAGTCAAAGCAAGAAAGGATTCGAGTTCAATTACTTGAGCAAAGCTACTTCAAGGAGAGGGTTGCAGTTTGGATTAAATTCAATTGTTTGAGAATGTCTAATCTATGAATTGAACTGTGATTTGAAGAATGGTATTGAATTGTTAAACTGAGTAAAATGGAGATTGGTTTGCTACATAACATAGAATGAGAAAGAGTTGGAGTTACAAATAATTGTTGCCAATGGAGTTGATATTGGTGGTTGTTTTCTGAGTTAAGTTCTAGCTGAGTTGTGGTGGTTGAAATGGAGTTCTCAAGTGGAGTGATAAATGTTATTGAGATTGTGAATTTCAGATGTTGTTGTTATTGCAATGGTTGGTTAAGGCCAGATAAATGTGCAGGAGGTATGGTTGCAGGGAAGATAGAAACAAGATGTAGATGAGTAAAATGAATTGGAAAATAAGGAAATGACAGGATTAAATGGTTAAGTTTAAATTTCAGCTGAAGCTGAGGGTTGAGTTATCGGTTGATTGAGTTTGGGAACAAGGAAAGATGAAATTATGCGGATATAGAAGTAGTGTTACTTAGGACTTTGCTGATAAGATGTTTAAGCTGAAATAGGTTGTATTGTTGTTATGTCTGCGATCTTAGTGGATGCCTGCAAGTGCAGTTCCAGGTAAAGATTAAACTACAGTTGTATTAAAATTATAGAAGTCTATTAAAATGAATAGTTTGTGTTTGAATTAAATGAATAGAATCAAGTTTGTTGTGTTCTTGTAACTGAAATAGAATTAAGCTGTTAGTTATCCCTGACTAGTTTTGCTTTCCTGACTCAGTTAATATGACTGAGTCACATGTGACCCGACTTTCTTGAAACAGTCTAGTTGACTGAATAGAACCAGTTGACCGAGTTAGACCTTGACCAATTGACTAGTCTGACCATTGACCCTGGACCTTGACCTTTGACTTGACGTGGACTGTTAATTTACTTCCTTGACCATCAGTGACCGTTAACTGACCTAGTTATACACGGGCTTGTTGAGTAGATTTGGGCTTAGGACTAGTTTTACTATTGATGAGTTAGACCCTTATAATCTGAATTAGCCTTTGATTTCTTCTACACTATTGTAGATATTCATAAGACTTAGCTATGGACTATAGAATCAATTTAATCGGATTAGTAAACTCTTAGTTATGCTAAAGATAGATAATAAAAAGGTGTAGGATCAAAAATAGGCTTAGAATCATTAGATAGCCTTGTATGATCCTTTTGGATAAATTCTTAGAGTGCTTGTGTGATTAAGAGTTAGTTTATTTAACAATGATCGATTCAAAGGATGAACCGGTGGATCGTGGATCTCGAGGTAGGTTTGGCTTGTCATCAAAAGAGGTGGAATACTTTTAACTCTTTTGAAACCATTGTTTGTTTCTTTTACACAAAAGCCTATGTTTAACAAACTCATGCATTGTCTATTTGTGCATTTCATACGTTGTTTAGTTTGTATTATGATTGTTCTGTTGATTCTTTGAATCTTTCCATGAATTGGAAAGGACATGTAATGTTTTGTTGTCAATATGAATTGTTATGGGAAATGAGAATTTCCACGTGTGGTATATAGGATACGCTCCTTCATTTATATCTACATGAATTCAACTTTTACGCTTATTAGGTGTGGAACAACCCGGCATCAATATAGCTATGTAGGTGTGGAAAAACCCGTCATCACTTTTTTTTTTTTTGCTAAGTCCAATAGTTTATTAAGCAAAAAAACGTAATTACAAGCAGAGGACACAAGTCCCCCTACCCCATAAACCAAAAGGGTAAAATAAATAACTTCTTAAAACTGAAGAAAAATAAACAGAGAAAAAGAAAAAAGAAGACTAAACTTCTAAATTCCTTAACACTCTAAAACACCAAGAATCCAACAAACACTTCTCTCAAAAATGAGATTAAGTATTTTTACCTCCTTTAGTTTTCTTCTTTGGAGTCTTTATTCTTATAGCTTGATCTTGCATTTCCTTGATAAACTCTTTTCGAAAAAATAAATCCTTCAAAAACTTTTGTTGAATATCAAATTTCGTAATTGTACAAAATATATCATGTTCTTCTTTTGTTAACTGAGTAGCACTCACCTTGGGCTGGGTATGCAAGCCCAAGTTTGAATCCAAGTAAAAAGAGTCTTTGTTGGTTTCAAATTCTTCACGTCCAGAGTCTAAGTGCATTTGGATTTCCGTGTTTTCCTTGGACTGTAACACTCTAAATTTGTTCGGAGATAAAACTCCTCTATCATTAACTTTCACCTGTGTATTTCTTTCCAAATCCTCAGGAATCTTCTTTAAATTAGCTAAATCTTCTTCCATTTTTTTTCCAAGCTCCAAAACAATACGCTCTTCAGCACTTAATTCAACACCTTATTCCACTTGAGCCTTGAGCTGTGCAAGAAGTTCAAGGTTTACCGAACTGAATTCAAATTTCTGCTTACCATTGTGATGAGCGTCATCTGCTAGTGTATAGTCTTCATCAATTAACTGAGAAAACGCACCCCCAGGATGACCATGCACGGAATCCGCTTGCTCCATAGTGACTGGAGCTTTCTTTCCTTTTTTCTTACGCCCAGCTTCCTGCCATTCAGTGTTACCATTAGGAACATTACTGTCCCCAGCAGTAATCCCATTTACTTGCATGTTCTGACCATGAGCTGCACTCTGAACCTGCTCGTTATCCCCAACTGAACCTTGAGAATCCCCATGTTGTATAGTACTGTTAGTACCATTCTTCTTTGGCTGTCATTTCGAAACAATTAAACCACTCGCATTCTTTTCAACAATGTTCTGCCGAGAATTCCCTTGTTGTTTTCTCACGTTATTTTGCTTCTTTCTGCATTCTCCATCATTATGCCCAATGATTTTACAAATGAGTACAGAATTTTGGTTTCTTATAAATATCAATTGGCTGCTAAAAATTCAAACCTCCAACTGTGACATGAATGCCATCAATATCTAGCTTAGAAAAATTGATATCAATAAGAACTGAAGAATAATACCCATATTCATGCGCTAAAGTATGCTTATCCACCACAATAGGAGTCCCCAAAGATTTTGCCCATAGATAACAACGTCTTCTCCAACCAAAACTCCATTGGCAAGCCTGGAAACTTAACCACACGGAAGCATGGGATGTTTTTTTGTCTTTGTGGATCAAAACTAGGGTACCATTCCAAAAGACTAAGCTTTTGATGTTCAACAATCCAAGCTTCAGCATCAAACAACTTATCCTTATCTTCCCGCGATTTCAATTTGATAATAAAAAATCCATGAACCATAGGAATGAACTGGACACGCACATCACCAAGCTTCCATTGAGATTCCAAGGTTTTCTTCACATTACTGTAATTAAGATCGTTAAAATCTAGTCTCCCAATGAGACTAAACTTCCAGATTTCACAACCCTCTTGATAAAAATCTTTAAGAATTATCACCGCTGGCTTACCCTCTTTTACAGTAGGGTTTGGAAGCGAGCTAAGGTCATAAGAGGTTGTTAGTAGCGTTTTCTTCCCAACAAGTTTCTCAGCATACGTAAGAGGTTTTGCATGGGAAGGATCAGATTGATCCCCCATCACGAAACCCAAAAGAGAATCAAGAAAAAAAATAAAAAATACTATTTGCAAAAAAACCCTAAAATTTTCGCCACCGAGGAAAAACTTTAGGAGAGAGAAAACTTCATTTTTTCTTCACGGTTGGCATCACTAGTATATATTGTTTGAAGAAGGAGTTTGTCCATATACATGTTTGTGCATTTCCAGTGACTTAGTCACTTTGATGTTTGGGAAAACATGCATTGTTTTCCAAATCTTGCTCATGATTTCTTTAAAGTTAAATGTTATTCCTGTTGGGCACCCCTTCTAGGGATGATGTGCTCACCCATTCCCACTTTCAGTTTCAGAGACATATCAGAGTTGCGCAGCGAAAGCTTCGAGGAGTTGACTCCGTTAATTAGTTAACTTCTGCTATGTTTATTGTGTTGTATATTCTGTTTTACAAACCAAATGACTATTGTATATGTATCATTTGAGAGGAGTTCTTATATAAATATACTTCTGAGCGGGTTAGTTTTGAGTTAAGTTTTATAGCCGATTTCTTAATTTAATGTGTAAGTAATGACTTAGATTCTTAGTGCCTCTTTAATTAGTTAATATCTTGGATTAGTCAGAGGCTAGCTTAGAGGGCGCTACAGTGTTGGTATAAGAGCTCACTATTATATCTTATATGGGAAAAGATAGAAATAACCAGTTCCAGTTAGTGAACTAGATTAGTTTAGAACTGGGTTGGGGTGTGAGATAAATCTTAATTACTAAAAGCTATCAAGAACTAAAAGAATTAGTTGTCTGTCTGTTTCTTTTCTCTTGATGTATCTGCATAGCATGAAATAAAATTTTTAGGTTACACCAGTTATGATAAAAATATAGAGATTAGTTAGTCGTAATAAGTTAACACCTTGATTAATCTAGCACTGGAGAATAGTGAAGATTGTTTTTTCTCTGTTCGTAGGAAGGCATTGTTGGGCTTGGTCAACCTTGACAGGGCAACTGCATTCATAGATGACCGATCATAGAAGTTTGGTTTAATTCTTTGGTAAACTCATAGATACAATTACACTTAGAAATATTCGTAGGAATCTCCCTTATAATTAAAGACAATTATCTTATGAAAGAGAAATTAGTGTAGAGGTCTTAAAGACGAAAATTTATAATTCTCCATTATAGAAATTCGAGTAAGGAACTTAGACTTCCCTATTGGATAGAAAGAACTTAAAGTACGCATAGTTGAACTTAGAGCCACAAATTTTAGTTATGTAAAGCCATATAGGTTTGTACTTTATTTTATGTTGCTTGCGCTTAGACAAGAGATGGGATAAATTTATAAGGTGGGGAGTTTTTCAAGACCAGAAGGATGGTGTGATTTTCGAGGACGAAAATGAATAAGGTGGGGAGAATGGAAAGACCCTCAAGCTCGCTATTAGACTAGTCAAGAGACGAATTAACCGCTAATGACTCGATTAGTTTAACACGAACGTTAATCAATAGAAATTAATCTAACAACGATCTAGATACGAAATTAGTATCAATAGATAGATCTCTAAAGTTAGGCGACATAGACTGCACGAAGGTGTCATTCAGGTATCAGACGAAGAAGATATTTGTTATTTTAGGTGATGGGTAAATTGGTCATTTTACATTAAAGTGTTATCAAGGCAACCGACTTTTCTTCTCAGGGCACCTTCTGTGGATAACTTAAAAGTAAATCGATAAGGTCGAGGAATTTCTATTTCATTTTATTTTCTTTTCTTTTCTTTTCTTCTTCTTTCCTCTCATGCTTCTCCTCTGTTCCTCTTCTTCTTCGTTCTTCTTTCTATGGATTCCAATTTAGAGGATTCGATTTTTATAAGAGATAGTGGTGGTGCTAATTTGGATTAATTAAGATCTGGAGGAAAAGAAATTGATGTTGCTGTGAATAAGAAGAAGAGATGACCTGAATTAGGGTTCTTGAGCCGATATGGGAAATTATATGGATTTAAGTAATATGATTTTTGATATGAGTTGCTAATAGATGTTGAAGGATAGGGTGATTGTTAATTTGGTGATATGAAGTACATATGAATATGAATCAAGGGTTAAGGTTTCTTAGAAGATTGTTTAGAGGTTCGATTAATGATGAATAAGATGGAATTACAGTTTTCCTTGAATTAGAGTTTGAGGATGAAGAATTGCATGAGATTGACGGTTAGGGTTCTAAAAATTATGAGTTGAAGTTTTTAGCATAATTAGGGTTTGATTATGTTTACAATAAGATGATGGAATTATTATGAGTGATGAACTGGCTGGTGTTTGAGCATAAGGGTTTGAGGTAATTTCTTCTTTGAATTGGTTTAGTAAAGTCATTTAATCTTTCGATTGAATATACGTTAGCTTGAGTTTATTGGTTAGGATCTGTGATGATGGTGAAGACTGTAAAGTTTAGATAATTGAACTGATGGATATTGATAGTTTGGTGTTGTGCGCTGATTTGAGTCAAATAAAGAAAGGAGTTGAGTTCAATTACTTGAGCAAAGCTACTTCAAGGAGAGGGTTGCAGTTTGGATTAAATTCAATTATTTGAGTATGTCTAATCTATGAATTGAACTGTGATTTGAAGAATGGTGTTGATTTGTTAAACTGAGTAAAATGGAGATTGGTTTGCTACATAACATAGAATGAGAAAGAGTTGGAGTTACAAGTAGTTGTTGCCAATGGAGTTGATATTGTTGGTTGTTATCTGAGTTAAGTTCTAGCTGAGCTGTGGTGGTTGAAATGGAGTTCTCAAGTGGAGTGATAAATGTTATTGAGATTGTGAATTTCAGATGTTGTTGTTATTGCAATGGTTGGTTAAGGCCAGATAAATGTGCAGGAGGTATGGTTGCAGGGAAGATAGAAACAAGATGTAAATGAGTAAAATGAATTGGAAAATGAGGGAATGACAAGATTAAATGGTTAAGTTTGAATTTCAACTGAAGTTGAGGGTTCAAATGAGTTATTGGTTGATTGAGTTTGGGAACAAAGAAAGATGAAATTATGTGGATATAAAAGTGGTGTTAGTTAGGACTTTGCTGATAAGATGTTTAAGCTGAAATAGGTTGTATTGTTGTTATGTCTGCGATCTTAGTGGATGCCTGCAAGTGCAGTTCAAGGTAAAGATTAATTTACAGTTGTACTAAAATTATAGAAGTCTATTAAAATGAATAGTTTGTGTTTGAATTAAATGAATAAAATCAAGTTTGTTGTGTTCTTGTAAATGAAATAGAATTAGGTTGTTAGTTATCCCTGACTAGTTTTGCTTTGCTGACTCAGTTAATCTGACTGAGTCACATGTGACCCTGACTTTCTTTAAACAGTCTAGTTGACTGAATTGAACCAGTTGACCGAGTTAGACCTTGACCAGTTGACTAGTCTGACCATTGACTCTGGACTTTGACCTTTGATTTGACGTGGACTGTTAGTTTACTTCCTTGACCGTCAGTGAGCATTAACTGACCCAGTTGGCCCAGGCTTTGTGTAATGGGCTTGTTGAGTAGATTTGGGCTTATGACTAGTTTTACTATTGATGAGTTAGACCCTTATGATCTAAATTAGCCTTTGATTTCTTCTACATTGTTGTAGATATTCATAAGACTTAGCTATGGACTATAGAATCAATTTAATCAGATTAGTAAACTCTTAGTTATGCTAAAGATAAATAATAAAAAGGTGTAAAGTCATAAATAGGCTTAGAATCATTAGATAGACTTGTATGAGCCTTGTATGATCCTTTTGGATAAATTTTTAGAGTGCCTGTGTGATTAAGAGTTAGTTTATTTAACAACGATCGATTCAAAGGATGAGTCGGCAGATCATAGATCTCGAGGTAGGTTTGGCTTGTCATCAAAAGAGGTGGGAATACTTTTAACTCTTTTGAAACCATTGTTTGTTTCTTTTACAAAAGCTTATGTTTAACAAACTCATGCATTGTCTATTTGTGCATTTCGTACGTTGTTTAGTTTGTATTATGATTGTTCTGTTGATTCTCTGAATCTTTCCATGAATTGGAAATGACATGTAATGTTTTGTTGTCAATATGAATTGTTATGGGAAATGAGAATTTCCACGTGTGGTATATACGATACGCTCCTTCATTTATATATACATGAATTCAACTTTTATGCTTATTAGGTATGGAACAACCCGGCATAAATATAGATATGTAGGTGTGGAAAAATCCGGCATCACTAATATATATTGTTTGAAGAAGGAGTTTGTCCATATACATGTTTATGCATTTCCAGTGACCTAGTCACTTTGATGTTTGGGAAAACATGTATTGTTTTCCAAATCTTGCTCATGATTTCTTTAAAGTTAAATGTTATTCCTGCTGGGAACCCCTTCTAGGGGTGATGTGCTCACACATTCCCACTTTCAGTTTCAGAGACAGATCAGAGTTGCGCAGCGAAAGCTTCGAGGAGTTGACTCTGTTAATTAGTTAACTTCTGCTATGTTTATTATGTTGTATATTCTGTTTTATAAACCAAATGACTATTTTATATGTATCATTTGAGAGGAGTTCTTGTATAAATATACTTCTGAGCGGGTTAGTTTTGAGTTAATTTTTGTAGCTGATTTCTTAATTTGATGTGTAAGCAATGACTTAGATTCTTAGTGCCTCTTTAATTAGTTAATCTCTTCGATTAGTCAGCTGCTATCTTAGGGGGCGCTACAGTCTATTTCTATTCTATATCCTATATTGAGACATAAGTCGTATTACGATCTAGTTTTCTATATACACATTTGAGATTTCGAGCTGAGTTTATCTCGCTTACATATTTCTCGAAATATGTGTTGGCAAGCTTTAGATTCGACCAAGTTCATCTTATATCATGTGAAAATTTCCGAGTAACATCTTACATGGTTTGTGTGATACAATCATTTGGTGTAGTCTTGGAATGTTTCGTTATGATTATTTCAATAACTTGAAAATTGCTTTGATGCTAATAGTATGTGAAAACGACGATTGTCATCCTCTAAGAAAGTTTCAATGATTGAAATAAGAGTTTACAACACTTAAGCATTACTGGATATGTCATGTTGTGAACTCTTGCATATATGTAATCCATGTCCGGGAACCATAGTATGCACACCCGTTTGCGTACTTGTTGGTTTGAGAAATCCGAGAACCTAAGTATGCGTACCCGTTTGCGTACTGGCGTACAGGTTCATGTCCAAGAATTTTTGCTGGGATTGAAAGTTCGCGTACCCGTTTGCGTACTGGCGAAACCCAATCTTAGTCCGGGCATTTCAAGTATGCATACCCGTTTTCATACTTGAAGGTTAAAGTTTTAAAATCGGTTATGAACACGAACATAAACATTTATATAATAAGGAATGCAATCTTTGCAAACCGTGGCTATAATGTTCATGATTGATTCGAGTGAATCAAACCGATTTTGCTTCAATTGTGTTCTTGTATAATTCTATGAGAATATAGTAATTGAACAACTCTTTAACTAGTTTCATTTGAGTCATTTGAACTAGTTATGGTTAAGATGAATAAGGTTGATATGAGAGTAATCATATGTCTAACCTCGGTTAACTATTTGTGAACCAACATGGTGTACACGTTTGGGTACGGTTACATAAACCTAAATGAGGGTACATTTCATTTGTGTGTAACAAGCTAAGTTCGATCTAATGGTTGAAATATATTATCTTGGTTGAACCAGGTTTTTCATCTAACGGTGAATATTGAATGCTTTGTTACCAAGGTAACTTGGATTGCAAGCCCTGATTTGAAAACTATATAAAGGAGAACTCTACATTAAGTCAATTCCCAGGGTGTGATGGGCTGTATGTACAGGGCCCGGGTACAGATTCACCGCGGCATGATGACCCGCGATTACTAGCGATTCCAACTTCATGTTCTCGAGTTGTAGAGAACAATCCGAACTGAGGCAATCTTTCTGGATTCGCTCCGCCTTACGGCCTTGCTTCCCACTGTAATTGCCATTGTAGCACGTATATGTCCCAGCCCATAAGGGTCATGCGGACTTGACGTCATTTACACCTTCCTCCAGTATATCACTGGCAGTCCCTAGTGAGAGCGGTGCATGCACCTTGATTCTTTAGAAGCCATTTGGTGGCAGTAGTATTATCACCACTACGTACCACTATACCGTGCCAACTATCGGGTGGCTCTTGCTTGAATTAGATATAGATAGAGTCTTCCTAGTATGTAGGTCTTGCCCTATCTTGGTATCTATGAGTCTGAGCCCTAAAGGGCCTAGAAGGTGCTGGCACTTAGTAGCACTGACGCGCGTTACGTCACTCGGCTCCAAGGCTCACTTCGGTTTATAAAGGTACCTTGAAAATCAGGTGCATGTCTCAGCAACACAAAACGAGGGTTTCGCTCGTTATAGGACTTAACCAAACATCTCACGACACGAGCTGACGACAGCCATGCAACACCTGTATGAAAGTCAGTACCATCCCATTAAGGACGGTCTAGTGCAGTCCCCCGCTTGTGCAGTCCCCCGTCAATTCCTTTGAGTTTCGGTCTTGCGACCGTACTCCCCAGGCAGAGTGTTTCACGCATTATCTGGGCCCCTGATTTGCACCAAGGGCGAACACTCATCGTTTACGGCATGGACTACCAGGGTATCTAATCCTGTTTTTTCCCCATGCTTTCGCACATCAGCATCGGTAGAGACCCTGAGAGCTTCCTTCGCTTTTGGCCTTCCTTCGTAGATCTCCGGATTTCACCCCTACACACAAAATTCCACTCTCCTCTATCTTACCCAAGTTCATTGGTTTCAAAAGCAATCCGCCACTTTTTGGTGACTTTCACTTTCAACCCGATGAACGGCCTACGTGCCCTTTACGCCCAGTCATTCTGAAGAATACTCCCCTCCCCCCGTATTACCGCGGCTACTGGTACGAAGTTAGTCGGTGATTCTTCCTCGAGTCATGTCATGATCGCGCACTCGAAGAAAGAGCTTGACAAGCGAAATTTCCTTTCTTCACTCACGCCATATTGTTGGACCAGGCTTGCGCCCATTGTCCAAGATTCCCCACTGCTGCCCCCTGTGGGAGTCCGGGAGTCCCCAAGTGTGGCCGATCATCCGAAAAGACCAGCTTAGCATCATCGGCTTGGTCAGCCTTTACTCGACCAACTACCTAATACTATGCGGGCTCATCAAAGACCGCTTTCTAGATTGATTCAGGATTTATCCCGAACTCTTGGGAAGATTCCCACGCGTTACGCACCCGTTCACCATTTTTTTCTCAACTCATCAGCTAAAGAGATAGCTAGGAGCTGATCTTCCTTCTTTTTCCAACTCCCCGAAAACAACGTTCGACTTGCATGTGTTAAGCATATAGTTAGAGTTCGTTCTGAGCCAGGATCAAACTCTTTTTGACTATGATTGTAGGTTGAAGTGGTATAGAACCTAGTGAACCGAGCGTACATAAAGAAGACTTCTTCTCTTATGAGTTTACTGAATTCACTTCGTTAGATCAAACTTTCTTCTCTTATGAGTTTACTTGACTTATGTAGTGATCAAAGGAGAGAGAAAAACGTTCTCGGGTCCTGTGTTTCGGAGATTAATATGCTTCGCAGAAATTGGATCGTATATGATACTTTTTTATGAAAGCAGATTCCCTAAAAATCTATGCCCTTAGCCCGGTATTGCCGCCAATCTGAGATGCCTTTTAGGACTGATTTGTTAACTGCGTCATCCCTTGATCTCGAAGAGCCAGACCGGCCGAAACCAACAGCGGTGTCCAAATGAATCGAAGATCTAACAAGGCCCTAAAAAACCCTCTTACTTAGTGATGGCCACTTAATTTTTAAGATCACCACACTAAAATAAAAGTGATTCTTCTTTCTTAGTTAGGTCTTGGAAATGGGACGACCTGGGGTGGGTTTAGTTATGGTAACTCGGATCTGCATTAGAGATGAGAGTTGACTTAATGTGTGTTCATAGTTGCATAAACTAGAATGATTCTCCTTTAACCTTAGGTTTCTATCGAGACCCTGTAGGTTAACGACTTGGAGGACTTCATTGGGATTGTGAAGCCATACCTAACTATTTTCTTTGTAGTTGTGTGTTCTGATCTTTCCCGATTCTATCGTATTGAGTACAATTGAAATAATTGACTCGGGATTAATTTCTCTGATAGGCAAGATAAAAGTAATCACAAAAATCTTCATCTCATCGTTTGTGATTCCACAATATCTTGTTTCTCTAGTCGATTAAGATTATTATGAGATGATTGATAATACTAGGTTGTTCTTCTGGAATATAAGTCCGGTTTATCAATTGGTTCATTTCACCTTGATTTATCAAAAGACGGAACAAAAAATCTTGGATATTTCTGTGGGAGACAGATTTATTCAATCTATAGTCTTTTCTGTGTGAGACAGATTTGTTTATCAAGTCTTCGATTTTGGGTCGTAGCAACTCTTGGTTGTGAATGAGATCAACTAAGGGAATCAAGTGCGTAGTATCCTGTTGGGATCAGAGACGTAAGGAACACAACTGTACCTTGAATCAGTGTGAAATTGATTAGGGTTCAACTACAGTCCAGTACGAAGTTAATTGGTAGTAGGCTAGAGTCTGTAGCGGCTTAATACAGTGTGGTGTTCAAACTGGACTAGTCCCGGGTGAAAAGGCGAGGGTACCCAAATATACCACAAGCTAAAATTTTTCCTACCTATAAGTCCTTTCTCCGAAAGTGATTGTCTATGGACTGAGTTGAGACAATACAGCTAATTGGTTCACACTTCGTGTGATCGTCTATGGATACGAGATCGAGACAATACAACACCGATGTATGTTACTTGATAAAATGGCTTGGACTTAACCAAACACAATAGGATTCACTTATCGAGTAAATAGGAATTAATGTTTGTGTAATTCACTTTAATTATAATAAAACAATTATAATGCGGAAATATAAAGTAAATGACACAGCAAGATTTTGTTAACGAGGAAACTGCAAATGCATAAAAGATAAACCGCAATTATCTAGTTTCCTACCAATGGTACACGCTATAGCTTCTCAATCTCAAAGAAGACTTTAAACTGAGCGACCATAAGAGATTTCGCCTAATTAAGTTACTCTCCTATCCGAATAGGCGGCTACACCAGTAACAACATAATAAAGTGGTAGCTTGTTGTTACGAAGGATTAGTTTGCTAGAAAGGAAAACTTCAAGTATTTATAGACAAGGAAGTTTGTACACCAAGGAATTTCCAAAACCGAAAATATTCTCAAGATATTCATTAAAGCACAAATTCGGTTTTCATAATTCCTGGAAATGCTCTGTCCAAAAATAATGATTGAAATCTCTCAGAAAATCTCTAATTAGTAAATGCACATTACTAATTCTTATTTTCCTAAAAATGAAGTTAATTACCTTAATTAAAAGATTCTTAACTTATTTATGTTTCGATCATGGGATTCTCTTCCCTTATCTATTAAGGAATAACTTTGAACAATTAAAGAAATAAACATTCACAGCACGTGTTCAAAGTATGTCGACATCCTTACTTGGTAAGTTCTCTTCCACACTTACAACCTTGAAACCGATTTGCCACACTTACAAACAAGTTTAGAATTGGTTCACCTGACTTTCAAGAACTATGCGATTGATCAAATAACCTTCAATCACAATCATGGGTTTAACGGTTCTACCAAAACAAGTTTCGGTTCTACCTTCCATGTGAGTATTGTGCATAGTGACACTAGCTTTCCAAAATTCGGTTGACTAGGTATCTAACTTATATGTGTTGCACGTGTCCATAGGATCGGTTCCCCTTTTCCTAAAAACATGTTGCACATGTTCATAGGATCGTTTCCCCTTTCTGCTATAAACCTTGTTGCACCTCACACAAGGATCGGTTCCCCTTTGTGATGTACAACACCTCTTACTAGGATCTGTTCCCCTTTCCCATATTTGGTCAGACATAAAATCACAAACCTGATCATACCATCTCAGGTAATTACTTAAGATCGGCTTCACTAATAAAAGTCATACCAATACATAAGTCAGGCCTTTGTGAATAGTTCTACCAAGAACACAAACAAGTCTTGAATGGTTATACTCAATCACACATATTGGTTCTTCATAAGATATACAATGAATAACAAAACCAATAACGCCTGGCAATTTCCTTTTCGGTTCACAAACAAGTTTATGAACTTACTTCCTTAGAACACATGTAAAACATTGTTCCCTAGGATGAAATCCTCACCTTATACCCATACATAATCACAATAGTATTCAAATGATTATGGCGATGTCTTATCTACAAAGTTTAATAATTAAGCAATAAACCTCGTATTGTATTCCTTAATACTATGTCTATCTAGAGTTAAAATATGCTTTATAGTTTTGTTTTCAATATGCACGACTTGAAATATACGTTAGGGAATGAAATAGTTCAAGTCAAATATCACTAACCTCAAGTGGAAGGATGATTGTTGTCGTTGTAGCTCCTTGCTTCTTCACATCTTTAAGTCTTCGCAATACTTGTAATGTCTCATTATCCTAATACTTTCAAGCTAACCTATACGAAGTTGACTCTAGTACATAATCAAGCGACTCTTAACATGAGTTTTGATTCACTAAAATATGATAACCAAACTTGACATACCAACGCTTGGTGGGTTTAACCGAGCTATGCTCTAACAATCTCCCACTTTATCAATTTTAGTGACAAAACTCTTACATCACATGGATAAACAAATTACAAGAATTCATTACACATAAGCTTGATTCCCGAATTCAACAGCACAGTAAACTTCTTACATTCAGTCCTTGAAATGCCGTTGTTGACATTATAATACCAAAAATATTACTCCCCCTAAGGAAGATAGGTAGATATTCAATCTGCACGTCTTTGTTATACCAATTCATATGACATGTTACTCCTCCTTAGTCTGTGCTTTCGCTCTTTCGTTTAGATAAAACGTTTAAGCACCAATGTCTTTTTCCTTAGCGATACCAATCAATATAAAATCAATGCCGGTATCACTTGTTTAATCCATATATTTCTCCCTCTTTTTGTCATAAAATGACAAAGAAACGAAAAAATAAAGGACAACACGAAAGAATCTTACAAATCTCAAAATGGACTTGCAACCTGTAGAGTTAGGCACGAGGGTTCCACACATCATGTTCTGATAACCAATATCAAAACCGAAACTACGAGTAGTTTTATTTTGATATATTACCAAGGAAACAATTGTCCGAATTTTTTTTTCTAATTTAGTTTTTGCAAAACAAAAATCAACTAAGCACCTTAGTCCCTTTGCTAAACCGATTGTTCAAAAACAACCGTTTAATTCGATAAGACCAAAATAAAGATAACTTTATTTTTCTCATCAGGTTCTAATTATCCATAAACTTAGACCTTTCAGTTTTAAACAAGACAAGTACTAGGTTAGTTAACAAGAATTTCTTGTTAAGGCATTCGATTAGATTTGGATAACCGAAACCTCACTTCGATAAGTTTAACTAAGATCAGAATTAAATTAGTTTCTCTTATCCAGAATCAAATTTGACTAAACAACTCATCCCGTAATCCTTTTATTTCGTTAAGCCATAAATAATTCATACAAACCAAATAAATCAACTTGCATAATTGTTCACCTCAACCGGAAGCAATTGAAACAACATAAGCATTAAAACACCGCAGTTGCACTGAAATTTTGTAAGCCCAAACAATTGAATACCACAAAATAAAGCAAGATAACAATAGTTTTTCTGAACCAGAACCAATTGAATCACACACATCATGGAATAAACATCAATTGTACCGAAATTTTGTTAAGTAAAAGCAATAAATAAATATGATATAAACTCAGGCTTTTCTTAAACAGGAAAACAATTAACTAACAAGATTGTTACCTAAAATTTCGCATCCACTTCTCCAATATGATTGCATCTTCGTCCAGGGAGAATTTATATTGAACTATCATCATGTTGTCATCCTTATGCAAAAACAAAAAAATAACAACAAACCAACCTTTACCAGAGAAAGGTTGAAAATCGGTTTCGACAATTGCAAGCAAAAGTTGAAAACCGTCGAAACACATATGCTTTTATACTAAACCAAAACCGATTCAACATATTGTGACTTTTTCACATAATGTTTCTACCAGAACCCCTCATGATTCTTTGATAAAGCCTACCAACATGGGCTAGAACTTAATCCTGCTAAATCAAAAAGTTACCCAAACCACTAGGGTTCACAACATATGAGATCGAATATTAAGGTAGTAAAACCGAAATCAAACATCCCATAAACATACATAACAATAAGATAAATAAATTCAAGCACATGCTATGTAAACCGAAAACTATCACAAGAAAAATTATAAATCAAATAATTTTATTCATAATTAAGATAGTTTTTATTCATAATAGACTTTATTGAAATAAATCAAAAACTACTGTCTATTTTTCCCTTTTCAACTTAATCATTGGGAAGGATATTCCTTGGGACCAAGTGATTTTTGTCGCGCTTCTTAGATTTTTGATTCTTGATCCCGAAACTCTGATTCAAAATTTTGAATTCCTTTAAGAGTTTCTATGTCTTTTCAAGCAGCAAAACCCAGTTGTTTCTGAAAACAGTCAAGTTGTTTACCTAAACTTTCAAAGTAAACAAGAAGAGTTTTGTTGTTTGAATTTGGAGTAATTCTTTTAACACCTTCATAGTAGGTTTGTACCCCAATCATTTGACTTGCATTCTTATTAGTCACAACATTAATGCTTATCATCTTGTCAAAATCTTCTCCTTGATTTTGGTAATTATGCACGGAAAAACGAGATGTCTCTTGATACCAGATGATGAGATAAAATCTGATATCTTGATCATTTGGTTGACAATGATACCGAAAAGATCTATTTGAATATCCTCATTCAGCAGAAAGTAGACAAATTCTGCAAACGTCTTATCCCAGACTGATTTATCTCTTGTACTTGCAAATATGGTTGCTAAAGCAAGTTTACCGAAGACCCTAAGATGAAAGGGTATATTCTTTGTAGGTATTCTATCATTTTTCCATGCAACCTTCTTTCCAATGAGACATGTTGAAATGGTATCGTGTTCAATTTCAACTCCATTAATCAAGTGATTACTTTCCTCACTGTACTTAATAGCATTAGAAATTGTCTTACGATCAATATAATAGATACATCTGTTTGAGGGTGAAAACAGTTTCTGCTGATTTCGGTAATTTCGTGTGTAGGTGAGAAACGAGTCTAAACCCTAAACAACACGGGAGTACTTTAGATTCGAGAGATTAATCTGTACAAATCCGGCCTAAACCAAGAAATGGCCGTTCCAGACTTGCTTCGGTCACAAAGTGAAGAAGAAGGGTTGGTCTTAGGAAGGGAAGCGAAGAGACTGTTGAGACCAGAATAGTTGATTTCTGGAAGCGTGGTTGTTTTACGACTTGTATCAGAAAGTGAAACATTAGCAATGTGGGAAGCTAACAGGTGATTTCTGAGTATTGTATTCTCCTGACCAAAAACTTGTCGTTTGGTGGAAATAGGTGAGACCTATTTATACAAGTCGCAACGAAACGTACCCTGGTCTCGTAAGAAGTGGAAACGGTTGCGTAAATGGAAGAAAGCGGTAACAGGTAATGCCTGGAATTGATGTTTCCATAATGAAGGAAACGTTTCACCATTACTTCTTGTATTTACTAATCGCCCCACTCTTATGACACTTTCTTGTAACGGGCGTAGTGTACGCCGCACGCTGTAAACCGCCAGACCATTACCCTGATGAGCATCCCCCAGTTTTTGACATGTTTTGATGTATCGAGTGTTTTGTGTAGCATGTTGCTATTGTTTGTAAAGTTGAGCTTGGGAGGCTTGTCGGCTCGGTGGTGACCTTCGACGGTCGAAATTTTGTACCTTGAGAGGAAAGGTAGCCGTTGATTGTTACAACCTTCCGTTTTGGCAGCCAGCGGCATGGAGGCATGGCCTGCATGGCTTTGGCATAGTATAGGCGCGGCCAAGCTAGGATTTTGGCATAGTTTTAGGCGCGGCCAAAATTAGGGTTTTGGCATAGTTTAGGCGCGGCCAAAATTAGGGCTCGGCATTGGGCCAAAAGTTTCCACGCGTTTGGTGGCGAACTTGGACGGCTGAGATTTGCATCTCAGAAGGAAGGGTGGCCGTTGATTGTTGCAACCCTTCGTTTGGTAGCCAGCGGCATGGAGGCATGACCGGCATGGCTATGGCATGGTTTAGGCGCGGCCAAGCTAGGATTTTGGCATAGTTTTAGGCGCGGCCAAAATTAGGGTTTTGGCATAGTTTAGGCGCGACCAAAATTAGGGCTTGGCATTGGGAAAAAAGTTTCCACGCGTTTGGTGGCGAACTTTGACGGCTGAGATTTGCATCTCAGAAGGAAGGGTGGTCATTGATTGTTGCAACCCTTCGTTTGGCAGCCAACGGCATGGAGGCATGGACGACATGCCTTTGTCGTGGTTTAGGCGCGTCCAAGCTAGGATTTTGGCATAGCTTTAGGCGCGGCCAAAATTAAGGTTTTGGCATAGTTTAGGCGCGACCAAAATTAGGGCTTGGCATTAGGCCAAAAGTTTCCACGCGTTTGGTGGTGAACTTGGACGACTGAGATTTTCATCTCAGAAGGAAGGGTGGCAGTTGATTGTTGCAACCCTTCGTTTGGTAGCCAGCGGCATGGAGGCATGGATGGCATGGATTTCTCATGGTTTAGGCGCGGACAAGCTAGGATTTTGGCATAGTTTTAGGCGCGGACAAAATTAGGGTTTTGGCATAGTTTAGGCGCGCCAAAAGTTAAGGCTTGGCATTGGACCAAAAGTTTCCACGCGTTCTGAGATTTGCATCTTAGAAGGAAGGGTGGTCGTTGATTATTGCAACTCTTCGTTTGGTAGCCAGCGGCATGGAGGCATGGCCGGCATGGCTTTCGCATGGTTTAGGCGCGACCAAGCTAGGATTTTGGCATAGTTTTAGGCGCGTCCAAAATTATGGTTTTGGCATAGTTAGGGCGCGGCCAAATTTAGGGATTGGCATTGGGCCAAAAGATGCCATGCGTTTGGTGGCGAACTTGGACGGCTGAGATTTGCATCTCATAAGGAAGGGTGGCCGTTGATTTTTGCAACCCTTTGTTTGGCAGCCAACGACATGGAGGAATGGCCGGCATGGATTTGGTACGGAGGTGTGGCTGGCATGGCATGCTATTGGCACTATGGTGCGGTTGGCATGGTTGGTATGCCTTTGGAGCGGAGATGTGGCTGGCATGGCATGCCATTGGCACGATGGTGCGGTTGGCATGCCTTTGGCACGAAGGTGTGGCTGGCATGGCGTGCCATTTGCACTATGGTGCGGTTGGCATGGTTGGTATGCCTTTGGCGCGAAGATGTGGCTGGCATGGCATGCCATTGGCACGATGGTGCGGCTGGCATGGTTGGCATGCCTTTAGCGCGGAGATGTGGATGGCATGGCATGCCATTGGCACGGTGGTGCGGCTGGCATGGTTGGCATGCCTTTTGGCGCGGAGATGTGGCTGGCATGACGTGCCATTGGAACGGTGGTGCCGATGACATGCTTTTGGTGCGGAGATATGGCTATTAGGGTTTAGCGTGTCGAAACCCTAGTTTAAATATGTGGCACGCGTGATTGGCACGTTTGGCTAGCATGCGCGTCTGGCATGTGCATAGATGATGCCAGTCAGTACCGAGGGCTCTGCCGTGGAGCATGTGGCATATACATAAAAAAGGTACCCCGGTAATTTTACGTAGACATGTTGAATGGTTCAACAAATGTGCTGGTGGCGACATTATTACTCAAGTATGACGTCACTGTTTGACTAAGGTTTTAATATTTTAACCCTAAGCTAATACCACCATCAACATTAAGTCCCCTGCTTATCTCGGAACATGGGCCTTATTGCGAGGTAAGCATTAGATGGTGACAGAAGAGGACAAAATCGAAACAACAAGTCATGAAGAGATGGTCAGGAAGATCTGGCTAACCTTTTTCGGGAGGTAAAGAGAATCCACAAGTCTTGTGTTGGAGGCTTTGCATAAATTCGGCTCGGCCATGGTATGTTGGCATCAGTGCCGTGCCTTTGACTACTGGTCGACAGAGGCGGCATTGCAATTTGGTCCGTGAGACGGTGCTCTGTTTAGCCATAGAAAGGTGAACAGTGCTGCTGGCTAGGGCGCGGAGTGGCAGAGATGGCCGCTGGATGGGACGCAGGCAGTTGGCGTCATCTTAGCTTGGAGCCGCTGGCATCGTGCGGCTTGGAATGGAGCCGTTGGCAGTGTGCGGATTGGAATGGAGCCACTGGAAGTGTGCGGCTTGGAATGGATCCACTGGCATGGTGCGGCTTGGAATGGAGTCGTTGGCGCTGGATACTGTCTTCGGTCCGCGGAATGGTGGAAACCGGTTTCGGAATTCGGATACCAAACGGTGGTGATGGCGCTGGAACTTCGGATACCAAACGGTGGTGACGGCGCCTGGAAAGTTGGGCTAAATTAGGGTTTGGCATGCCGAAACCCTAATTAGCGCCTCTTACTAAAATCATTGTAGAATTCTCGTACGAACTCGGATTTTGGCGGTCCGCCCCTTCATTTTGATCAGAAATGAATATCTACCTCCCCACGTGGGAATATTTAGGTTTCGATCCTGTTTAGGAGGTGAAAACAGTCCGACAGTAAAACTCAGGGAGAATTCAGGAGGGATGTTACGGGCCCGTGGAACAATGGAAACTGTCTTCAGTTCCGTGGAAGGGTGACGACTGGCTTCAGTTTCTTGGAATGGTGGAGACTGGATTCAGTTCCGTGGAAGGATGACGACTGGCTTCGGTTCCGTGGAAGGGTGATGACTGGCTTCAGTTCCGTGGAATAGTGGAGACTGGCTTCAGTTCTTTGGAAGGGTGACGACCGACTTCAGTTCCGTGGAATGGTGGAGACTGGCTTCAGTTCCATGGAAGGATGACGACTGGCTTCAGCTCCGTGGAAGGGTGACGACTGGCTTCAGTTCCGTGGAATGATGTCAACCTTGTCTAAATTAGGGTTTGTCATATCGAAACCCTAATTAGCGCCCCTTACTAGAATCGTTGTATAATTCTCGTACGAACTCGGATTTTGAAGGGAGGACCCTCCATTTCGATCGGAAAAGAATTTTCTATCTCCCCACGAGGAAATATTTAGGTTTTGAGCTCGTTTAGAAGGTGAAAATAGCTCCACATTAAAACTCAGGAAGAATTCAGGAGGGATGTTGCGGGCCCGAGGTGGCATAGTCGCCCCCAGATATCTATTCCCGTTTATGGAGCAAGAAGGAATCGTTATTCTGTTCAAACTATAGAAACTCCGTCCGCATGAAAAGAGGTATCGACCCTCTTCTGTTTTCTGTTGCTCGTCTGGATCCGTGCTTTCTTTTGCAGTGTCTATCCAGTGGATTCCAAATTTACCAAACTCCATTACATTCTTGGGATGGATGGATGAACTATATGCTCGGCAACGATCATTTCAGGGCTAACCTTGATGATTGTGGTTGCGTTGTCGGTCCATCCTTGACTTTAGGTTGTTCAGTGTCTGGACCTTCTGACCGCGATGATGATATGTTGTGGATGATTGTATCGTAGAAATCTTCCGAAGCCACAGGATGAAATAGATGAGTTGGGAGACATTCTGTTGCCGATGTGCTGCTATCAAGTCTTCAAGGACTTTGTTCCAAGACGTCCTTCGAACCAGCTTTTGAATCTTGGACTATCGTATGGAATGGGATGCGGTGAGCAGTCCCCAGTTATATCTCTGTTAGATCCGATGGAATGGATGAATATGTGAATGTATCTTTGTGGCGTGCTTTTGGAGTCTTCGATGCACATGTACGGCTTCATGTTGAGAAATTCCCGCGGCTCGTAAAACTTCGGCAGTGATGATGTTGAAATCAGAAATAACTAGATTGAGGGGGGTGAAAGCGTATCATGCTGGTAGTACCCATGTGTAGCATACTTTCATTGGATCGCCTTGAATCCATGTCCACGGGATTTTATACAAGCTTATTGTACTCTTCTGGATGTGACGATGGGATGCTCAGGATATCACATGGACGAAATATTCTGGATAGCGAAGAGGTAGATATGAGAGAGTTATGTTATTTATCATGGCTCCCTCTGTTTCTTCAAGAAAATGTTTCAGCCGTGTCTCTGGAGTTATCTCATGAGTCTTTAATGATCGTCGGGATGGACTACGATGAGCAGTCCCCAGTCGCATTTTTCTTTAGTTTCTGAAGTTGTTTTCCTCTGAGCATGCTTGGGATCCACCGAGGCCTCGTAAAGTGTTGAAGGCGTATTCTAGACAGAGAGGTTATGATATTCTTGCGCTACAACCTTGAAGGGTAGATGACCTTGTTGTGGCTATGGCCTTTTGGTTGACTGTGTCTTCTGAGCTTTGACAGCGAAGGGATTCCGTGTAGATCTTTGTAGTGATTGATGCTGTGGTGGAGCTCTGGCTGGTATCAGCAAATGAGCAGCAACAGTTCTTGGTAGAAGATGTAATCAGAAGAGACTACATTGTCGTGGGAACAAAGTAGGTTGGCTGGAATTGTATGGGCATCCATGGAAGTAAAAGGATTGGCTGGATACGTAAGCAAGCAAACTTTCCATGATCACGAGTTTTTGCGGGATGGATCAAAAGGTGTCCATGACTACGAAGATTGGATGGCTGCGATCATGATCCTTGACATGGGGAGTGTGGTGGCACGACCCTTTGCAGGAAAGAGTGGCGGTCGTGGTACGAACTTTGGCAGGAGGGAGCGGCGTTGAAGCGGATTCGTCTCTTGGAGAGGACGTTGAAACTTAAGGAGCCAAATGTTGAAGCTTCGACTTCGGATACTGGAGCATCTTATGGAGAGAACGCTGAAGCGGAGCGGCTGCTGGAGAGAACGTTGAAGCGGAGCGGCTGCCGGAGCGAATGTTGAAGCGGAGCCGCTGCTGGAGGACGTTGAAGTGGAGCCGCTGCTGGAGGACGTTGAAGCGGAGCGGCTGCTGGAGCGAACGTTGAAGCGGATCCGCTGTTGGAGGACATTGAAGTGGATCCGCTGCTGGAGGACGTTGAAGTGGAGCGGCTGCTGGAGCGAACGTTTAAGCGGAGCGGCTGCTGGAGCGAACGTTGAAACGGAGCGGATGTGTCAATCAGCGTGCTGTCAAACTGGACACCCTTCAAGCGAACAGTGGTTAGGAGTCCCCAGTTCCATGTATCAATCGTGCTTTCCAGGAGAGGTTGGGGTTTGGGAACGACTTCCCTGGATGGAAACAGCTGCTTTCCTGATGCAGTGCGGTTGAAGGATGCAAATTTGTCTTAACGCTACACCTTGGTGAAACATAGAATCTCAAATAAATGTTTTATCATAGACTGCACGATTTTGTGGGCGAGGTCTCCAGAAATCATGCAGCTCCTGACAGGAAGAGGGTCTCTGTGAACTCAGGAGGGTTTCTGATTTCCTTTGCCTCGATTTTGGAGAAGTCGTTCCTGATCTTTACGTGTGATGAAATTGGATTGCTGATTCCCTTCTACTGGGAATTCAAGAGCAATGCGATCCTCTTCATCTATAAACGCACGTCCTGCTGAAGTGCCTGCTCAGGATGTTAAAAGTATTCCTTGTCAGCTCCCTCTTGGGTTGACGTGACTCTTATGGTGGCCGCTCCGTCAGTGTCTTGAGGAAATAGGTATCTCTTTCTGAGTTATAGACACGCCTATCTGAGCCTTGCGAGAACCTTTTGTCTTTCTATCAAATCATCAGTGGTAAAAGGAGGTTGGCTTCTTCCGACTCCTCCAATCTCTTTCCCTGATGGTGGAGTAGCAGCGGCTCTGGTGACGGTTGGAGCTGTCATACTTGAAGAAATGTTAGGTTGGTGGAAGCGGCTCTGGTTCTGGTGATCGTAGGTGTCTCGTGCAGAGATGGCGTGGTTTTGATCACGGAGTGCTGGAGACATGTCGTTGTTTCGAAGGGTGAGGATGGCGCTGCTTTAGCTGGTTGTGGAGCGGAGTAGATGGCGCTGGACTTTGGATGGCTGTGGAGTGAAAAGATGGTGCTGAAAGGGTGCAAGTTGTTGGCGCTGGAAAGATGCAAGTTGTTAGTGCTGGAAGGATGCAAGTTGCTGGCGCTGGAAATATGCAAGCTGTTAGCATTGGAAGGATGCAAGCTGTTAGCGCTGGAAAGGATGCAAGTTGCTGGCGCTGGAAAGATGCAAGATGTTAGCGTTGGAAGGATGCAAGCTGCTGACGCTGGAAAGATGCATGTTGTTAGCGATGGACAGGATGCAAGCTGCTGGAGATGGAAGGATGCAAGCTGTTTGCGCTGGCTAGGAGCGTATGGAACGCGGAGATGGCGTCGGCTAGAATTCGGAGATGGTGCCGGCTGAAGCATGGAGATAGCGTTGGCGGTCTCTTGGCGCTAGCTTGGCCACGTCTTGTTGGCGCCATGGAGCGTTGCTAGCGGGCCTGGTTGCCTCTTCCCATGTGTAACCAAAAATATGAAACCTTCCTCCATTCGAGCTCCAAAAACATCATGCCTATAAAAAGCGCTACCCATCTTCTTTATCCCGTATCATCAGTTTTATTCCCTCGTCTTGGAGCTAGTAGCAACACAACGAGCATACTCCAGGTATGTATTCCAGCATTCCTCCTTTAGCTTGTTCTTCCATCTTGGTGCAAACCCTAGCCATAGGCATGTCCACCGTAGTTTTATGGGTGACGCCGTCTTGACCGCGATAAGTCCCCTTCACTCCTCGTTGTGTGATAAATGATAACAGAGACATTGATTCCCGAGAGGATTGTTTGCTTCTACCATCTTGAGATCGGAATTGAAAGGTGAAACTGGAAATTGGAAATCGATATTGCAACCGAGAGATTGTCCTCCCACTGTGGTCGTCAATTGTTTGAAGGTGAAAACAGTTTCTGCTAATTTCGGTAATTTCGTTTGTGGGAGAGAAACGAGTCTAAACCCTAAACAATGTACTTCACGGGAGTACTTTAGATTCGAGAGATCAATCTGTACAAATCCGGCCTAAACCAAGAAATAGTCGTTCCAGACTTGCTTCGGTCGAGTGAAGGAGAAGGGTTGGTCTTAGGGAGGGAAGCGAAGAGAGTGTTGAGACCAGAATAGTTAATTTCTGGAAGAGTGGTTGTTTTACGACTTGTATCAGAAAGTGAAACGTTAGCAATGTGGGAAGCTAACAGGTGATTTTTGAGTGTTGTATTCTCCTGACCAAAAACTTGTCGTTTGGTGGAAATAGGTGAGACCTATGTATACAAGTCGCAACAAAATGTACCTTGGTCTCGTAAGAAGTGGAAACGGTTGAGTAAATGGAAGAAAGCGGTAACAGGTAACGCCTGGAATTGATGTTTCCATAATGAAGGAAACGTTTCACCATTACTTCTTGTACTTACTAACCACCTCACTCTTATGACACTTTCTTGTAATAGGCGTAGTGTACGCCGCACGCTGTACACCGCCAGACCAATACCCTGATGAACATCCCCCATTTTGTGACATGTTTTGATGTCTCGAGTGTTTTGTGTGGCATGTTGCTATTGTTTGGAAAGTTGAGCTTGGGAGGCTTGCCGGCTCGGTGGTGATCTTCGACGGTCGAGATTTTGCATCTTTAGAGGAAAGGTAGTCGTTGATTGTTGCAACCTTCCGTTTTGGCATCCAGCGGCATGGCTTTGGCATGGTTTAGGCACGGCCAAGCTAGGATTTGGCATAGTTTTAGGAGCGGCCAAAATTAGGGTTTTGGCATAGTTTAGGCGCGGCCAAAATTAGGGCTTGGCATTGGGCCAAAAGTTGCCATGCGTTTGGTGGCGAACTTGGACGGCTGAGATTTGCATCTCAGAAGGAAGGGTCGTCGTTGATTGTTGCAACCCTTCGTTTGGTATCCAGCGGCATGGAGGCACGGCCGGCATGGCTATGGCATGGTTTAGGCGCGGCCAAGCTAGGATTTTGGTATAGTTTTAGGCGCGGCCAAAATTAGGGTTTGGGCATAGTTTAGGCGCGGCCAAAATTAGGGCTTGGAATTGGGCCAAAAGTTTCCACGCGTTTGGTGGCGAACTTGGATGGCTGAGATTTGCATCTCAGAAAGAAGGGTGGCCGTTGATTGTTGCAACCCTTCGTTTGGCATCAAGCGACATGGAGGCATGGCCGACATGGCTTTGGCATGGTTTAGGCGCGTCCAAGCTAGGAATTTGGCATAGTTTTAGGCGCGGTCAAAATTAAGGTTTTGGCATAGTTTAAGGCGGCCAAAATTAGGGCTTGGCATTGGGCGAAAAGTTGCCACGCGTTTGGTGGCGAACTTGGACAACTGAGATTTGCATCTTAGAAGGAAGGGTGGCCGTTGATTGTTGCAATCCTTCGTTTGGTAACCAGCGGCATGGATTTCGCATGGTTTAGGCGCGGGAAAGCTAGGATTTTGGCATAGTTTTAGGCGCGGCCAAAATTAGGGTTTTGGCATAGTTTAGGCGCGGCCAAAATTAGGGCTTGGCATTGGGCCAAAAGTTGCCACGCGTTTGATGGCGAACTTGGATGGCTGAGATTTGCATCTCAGAAGGAAGGGTGGCCGTGGATTGTTGCAACCCTTCGTTTGGCAGCCAGCGACATGGAGGCATGGACGGCATGGCTTTGGCATGGTTTAGGCGCGTCCAAGCTAGGATTTTGGCATAGTTTTAGGTGCGGCCAAAATTAGGGTTTTGGCATAGTTTAGGCGCGGCCAAAGTTAGGGCTTGGCAATGGGCCAAAAGTTTTCACGCGTTTGGTGGCGAACTTGGACGGCTGAGATTTGCATCTCAGAAGGAAGGGTGGCTGTTGATTGTTGCAACCCTTCGTTTGGCAGCCAACGACATGGAGGCATGGCCGGCATGGCTTTGGTGCGGAGGTGTGGCTGGCATGGCATGCCATTGGCACTATGGTGCTGTTGGTATGGTTGGTATTCCTTTGGCGTGGAGATGTGGCTGGCATGGCATGCCATTGGCACGATGGTGCGGTTGGCATGCCTTTGGCGTGGAGGTGTGGCTGGCTTGGCATGCCATTGGCACTATGGTGCGGCTGGCATGGTTGGTATGCCTTTGGCGCGGAGATGTGGATGGCATGGCATGCCATTGGAACGATGGTGTGGCTGGCATGGTGGCATGCCTTTGGCGCGGCGATGTGGCTGGCATGGCATGTCATTGGCACGGTGGTGCTGCTTGCATGGTTGGCATGCCTTTAGCGTGGAGATGTGGCTGGCATGGCATGACATTGGCACAATGGTGCGCTAGCATGGTTGGCATGCCTTTGGCGCGGAGATGTGGCTGGCATGGCATGCCATTGGCACGGTGGTACGGCTGGCATGGTTGGCATGCCTTTGGCCCGGAGATATGACTATTAGGGTTTAGCGTGTCGAAATCCTAGTTTAAAATATGTGGCACGCGTGATTGACACTTTTGGCTAGCATGCGCGGCTGGCATGTGCAGAGATGATGCCAGTCAGTACCGAGGGCTTTGCCGTGGAGCACGACATATACATAAAAAAGTTACCCCGGTAATTTTACGCAGACATGTTGAATGGTTTAATAAATGTGCTAGTGGCGACATTATTACTCAAGTGTGACATCATTGTTTGACTTAGGTTTTACGATTTTAACCTTAAGCTAAAAACCACCATCAACAACATCGACCAACTTTTTGTCACAAAACTAAGTTTTTTGTGATCAACATTGTGTATATTAGCATAGAACACTCTTACCAAATCAGGTGAATATTCTCCAAGACTAAAAAGATTCCCCGGTTTCTATCTTGAACTAAATTCACATAATCCTTATTTTGGACATCTGGATCAAACTTCTTTTCAGTTATAAAATCCATTCCCTTAAGTGCTTCGTATTTCCTGAAGCAAGAGTTATCAATGAAATGTGCAAATTCATGCTTGTTGTCAATACTGTTAGGAAATCTGATTTCATCCAAATTCATCTTTACCTAGTGACGAAAGTCATGTTATGTTTCAATCACTTTGAAAATTTCTTTGACGAAAAATGGTTTGTGAATAACAACTATATAACGTCCTCTAAGAATGTTTCAATGATTGAAATGAGAGTTTAGATTGTATAACCAATGATGGATATAAGCATTGCTGTGGAAACACATATATGTATAAGTCCTTATTCCTTGAACCGAAGTTTACGAACTTTGTTGATCAAAAGAACCGGAACAAGAGCCGTGAACTAATTCCGCGAACTCAGTCCGCGAACTGGCGGAAGTTCCCGACTCGAGAAAATCTGCTGGAGTTTGAGAACTCCTTCCGGTAACTTAAGTCCGCGAACTTGAGTTAGGTCTAAAGACAATTGTTTGTGAACTCATGTTTATATAAACTAAGGAATGCTAATTGCAATCCGTGGATATAAAGTTCATGAACCAATTCGAGTGAATCAAATGGTTTTTGCTTCGATTGTGTCTTGTGTAGTTACACAAGATTTCCTTGCTATTGAACAACTCTCTAACTAGTTCATTTGAGTCATTTGAACTAGTTATGGTGAAGAAGAATATGGTTGATATGAAAGTGCCCATATGGATAACCATTTAGTTATCTATTGTTGAACCAACAAATGTACATGTTTGGGCACGGTTACACAAACCTAGAAACGTGCATTTCATTTGTGTGCAACAAGCTAGGTTTTCGATCTAACGGTTGGAAGATATTAGCTTGAATCTAATCAGGTTTTCATCTAACGGTGAATATTGAATGCTTTGTTACCAAGCTAACATTGATTGCAAACCCTGATTTGAAAGACTATATATATATACAAGGGAGAACTCTAGCAACTGGGAAACCTAATCCCCACACCTTACGTGTGATACCAGTTGTGTAATCTAGAGTCGATTCTCCTTTAACCTTTGGTTTCTTCTATTCAACCAGGTTAACGACTTAAAGACTTCATTGGGATTGTGAAGCCAGACCGATACTACTTTCTTGTAGTTGTGTGATCTGATCTTGCATATTCTATCGTACGAGTGCATTCGTAAGGATTGTCTAGAGATTGATATCTCCGATCGGAAAGATATAAAAGTAGTCACAAACATCTTCGTCTCATCGTTTGTGATTCAACAATATCTTCTTTCGCCGCGTCGATTAGATTATTGTGAGGTGATTGATAATACTAGGTTGTTCTTCGGGAATATAAGTCCGGGTTATCAATTGGTTCCTGTTTACCTTGATTTATCAAAAGATGGAACAAAACTTGTGGTATATCAGTGGGAGACATATTTATCTATCAATCTAGACTTTTCTGTGTGATACAGATTTGTTTATTAAAGTCTTTGACTTTGGGTCGTAGCAACTCTTAGTTGTGGGTGAGATCAGCTAAGGGAATCAAATGCCTAGCATCCTGCTGGGATCAGAGACGTAGGAGCATAATTGTACCTTGGATCAGTGTGAGATTGATTGGGGTTCAACTACAGTCCATACCGAAGTTAGTTTGTAGTAGGCTGTGTCTATAGTGTCTTCATACAGTGTGTGTTCAATCTGGACTAGGTCCCGGGGTTTTTCTGCATTTGCGGTTTTCTCGTTACCAAAATTCTAGTGTCTGTGTTATTTCTATTTCCGCATTATATTGTTTGTCTTTATAATTGAAATATCACAGGTTGTGCGTTAGAATCTATCAATTGGAAACCCGACTTTTGGTTGTTGATTGAAATTGATTGATACTTGAACATTGGTCTTTGGTAACGTTCAAGTGTTTTCTCTTGTATTCAATTAGACTCGCAGATTTCTATTTGCTTGAGTAAGAATTGAATCGAGAAAGAGAGATATTATAACTCTATGAGTCTGACTGTCTAGTTGATTCTCTAGAAAGTATATTGGAGTTAGTCCATACAGATTGCTAAGCGAAATATTGGGTGTGGTTGTTGTACCCCCGCCTTTTAAATTGGTATCAGAGCAGGCAAACACGTTTAAGACCTTACAAGTTTGTGTTTGTGGCGATCTGACTTTATGGACAAGAGTACTATCTTCGATAAACGCGTCACCAGAAATAAAAGTTCTGTCTCGTCTAATTCTATTAAAGAGAAAGGTTCTTCAATCTCGAATACAGATGAACCTTGTGTTCTGGCGAGACAGACAAACACTGACATGTGTAATCCCGATTACCCATCAAAAGAGTCATTCTCTCTAAATGAACGGGAGAATAGATAAAGAGAGTGAACTGATGTTAAATTATGTTGAAGTTCAAGCTGATCGGTTGAAACTACATGTCAAAATTCTTCTCGGGGAAATAAAAGACTACAATTCCAAAAACTCTGAAGCTTTGCCTTTGTCTCTCCTTAAGGAAAGTATTGAAAGGTATATCTTGGAAGTCAAACATCGCTTGAACAAGCTCTCAATTCAAGGATGTTTTAGAAAGTTCTCTAGACCATCTTCATCATCTACTACTGTGAATGAGGAAGATCCAGAAGAAAATTCAGTGTCATTTCCTTGTGGAAAAAATGTTGTTTATTTTTTGCTAAGTCCAATAGTTTATTAAGCAAAAAAACGTAATTACAAGAATTACAAGCAGAACGCACAAGGCCTCCCCACCCCCATAAACCAAAGGGGTAAATAAATAACTAAAGTAAGAGCCAAAAAATTCTGGAAAAAATATCAAAGAGAAAAGAGAAAAAAGACTAGGAGTCTCATTTGCTTCACTCTATTTAGCGCCAACAGAAAACATCATACCCTCCTTTCAACAAAGAGAGTTCACCTTTAGCTTTCTTCTTTGGAGTCTTCATTCTTTTTGATTGATTTGTATTTCCTTGATATACTCCTTTCGAAAAGATAAATCCCACAAAAACTTTTGTTGAATATCAAATTTCGTAATAGTGTAAAGAACTTCATTTTCCTATGTTGTTAACTTCATGGACTGAGGATTCAGGCCCAAGTCTGTTCTGGAGGAACATGAAGCCGAGCCAACTTCAGTTTCCTTGGAAAGTTCTTCCGTGACTTCCTTGGACTCAGTTAATAAAACCTCCTCTTGTAAAGCACTAAATTTGTTCGGAGATAACACTCCAGAATTAACTCCAACTTTGGAAGCCCGCTTCTGTCTAGCTATCTCCAACTCTTCACACGCTTTCTGCAATTTTGCAGCCTCTTCATCCATTTTTTTCTTTAGCTCCAAAACCCTAAGCTCGGTAGCGTTTAACCCAACAGTGTTTTGGACATCATATGGAGTATGTGACGTATTGTCAACCACCCTCCCATGCTTCCCATGCACAGCATCAGAAAAATTCACATCATTCAAAATACTTACAACCTTAGGAACAACGGGAATGTCCGGAGCATTCTTTCCTTTTTTTTACTCCCAGCTTCCTTCCATCCATTGTCACCATTGGTAGCCTTACTGTCACCAGTATTAATCTCATTAGCTTGTGATTTCTGACCTTGAGCTGCACTCTGGATTTGAAGGTTGTTAACATTGTTCTTTGATTTCTTACGGCATTCTGAATCAGAATGACCAATAAGCTTACACTTGGAACAAAACTTAGGCTTTTTATGAATCTCAAAATTCTGACAAAATTCTGAACCCCCCACTGTCACAAGAAATGCATCTGTGTTGAGCTCAACAAAGTTTACATCAATTAGGACTGAAGTGAAATGCCCATACTCATGAGAAAGAGTATGTTTATCAACCACAATAGGTGTTCCAAGGGTTTTACCTATAGCCAGTAGCGTTTTCTCAATCCAGTATTCTACAGGCAAGCCAGGAAACTTAACCCATACAGTAGCATGAGACGTTTTATGTTTGTCTGCATCAAAACCTGGAAACCATTCCATGAGATTAAGCTTTTTTTGTTCAAAAAACCATGCTTCCACGTTAAGAATCATGTCTTTGTCTTCCTGAGATTGCAACTTAATGATAAAGAATCCCCTGTTCATGGGAACGAACTGCACACGATCCAGACATGGAAAAAAATGTGCTTATAACCTGATAGACACATTTTTGTGTCTGATATAATCTCAATTGTATATATTGTTAGTGCTCGATTTTGTATTTATTATGGCTTTTTGTGTCTTTGTAGGTGTTTTTGGAGAAATAAGCTTTTACGGGAAAATTGGCTCGAAAAGTGGTATTTGCGCTCGTGAGAGAAAATTACTATTCGGACTCTCAGTTTGGATAAGGGGCACTTGAATTACTAAGTGGCACCACACTTCTATATACACTCCAATGGCTAAATGCACCCCAGTCTGGCTAGGGGGAGGTCATCTTCTCTTTTGTTTGAAAATAGAAACTGGCGGGAAAAGAAAACACAGTTCGTCGACGTTATTATCTGGAGAAATTTGGTCGAGATTTTCTCAGGGTTTTGGTTGCATTAAAGACACGTATCATCCTGTTACACTAAAACATGGTGGATAATCTCCTTTAGATTCGATAAAAGATGGAAGGTACGTCACTTTGAAGTAAAATAGGGCAGCCATTGTTTATGAGATTTGGCGGATCAGATTTGGCAGTTGTTGTTGGATTTGTACGAGGAACTGGATAGGAATGGTTGTTATATCATAACAGGCTTTTTATTGGGCTTTTGATTCGAAAAAGAAGTATTTCACGTTGATTTCCTTAAACAGAGAGTGAGAAAGATATTCGACTCTGTAATGGTATTTTTGGAAGTTACGTGAAAAGATAGGAAAGATTACTCTATGTTGATTTAGTTTTATCCTTGAGAGATTCAGGGACGTCAGATTGGACTAAAAAAGACTCGTAAAGAAAACTTGGAGAGGATTATTCGCAACTTGGCAGCGAAGAAAAGAAGAGAAGAAAAAAACGATTTCTGGGAGATTTTATTGGTCCTGAGGTGTATATAAGAGCAGCTGGAAGTTCAGAGAAGGGTATCGGGAGTTAGGGTTCCATTCAGAGGCCAGAGAATTCAAGAAAGAAGACTTGCAGAGAAGCTCTCTGCAGCTTCTGAAGCAGGAGGAAGAAGAAAAAGCTGAAGAACATTGGACAGATGAGGACAGTCGTAGAGGCAGTCTTTTTAAAACAGCATAACAGAAGTATTGTTGTTCAACAATAATAGATAACGTATATCATAAGCTTGTTATCTTTTCTCTGTAACAGTTCAACCCGTTGTAACAACTGTTTGTAACACCGTTGCAGCGTTACTAACTGTCTGCTTTATTAGTTTTCTCTTTTTTTTTTTACTTATTTGAGCTATGAACAACTATTTTGAGCACGTGAATAATATGAGGAGCTAAACTCCAATACTTGGATCACAGAGGAAGCCATATTTCATGCGTGTGGTAATTATATTTAATTCTTTCATGACTTTTTGCAAGGATTATTAATTGTTTTATGGTTTTATTGAATGGTTGTGATTTCAATTGATGGGTTATACATAGGTTAAGTCTTTTGATATCCCATGCTTTAGATTTATAGTCGTTTCTTTTCAAAAATCTACCTTGGCAAAGAAACAGAGTCAATATTCTATTTGAGCTATAATTCTCCAGAATAACTATATGAATCGCATGAATGAATTTATTGGTGTAATCCTGAGTCCCAGTCTCTCGCTACATTAAGTGAAACCAAAATTAAGTCTGAAATCAAATCTTTACAAGTCTTTGAACGAACTTCTACGTATCACTTTCAAAAGGACATCAAATTTTTGGCGCCGCCGACGCGGACTTGTATTTAGATTTGTTTTAGGTTTCTTTTTTTTATTATTTTTGTTCTTTTTTACGCGTTTTGGTATTTTTCGATTCTTTTTAGATTTGTAGCGAAGCTACAAGGAAAGAAAAAGTGCTATAACAGGAAAGCATCGCCAGAGAAGGAAAGAAAAGAGGAATCTGAAAGGAGTGAAGAAGAAGATTTTGTATATAGTTATTTTGTTTATTTTTAGAAATTGTAACTAGGATTTTATTTTTGTAATTTTTCTTTTCCTTTTTGGACATTTTTAGCTTTGGACTTTATTTTTGGACTGGACATTATTATTATTTTGAAACCCTAAGGAAGGGTTAAAAATTAAATATAAACTGTTTGCAGGGAAGGACGACAGTTACGATAATGTCTCGGCCCCTCGGGTTCGTACACTGACATTGGAGTCGGTGGCCTGAGTCGACTTTAATGGTTCCTCGCCCGTCTGGTACGGGAGGTAAGACTCTATCCACCCACGAATCTCCTATCAGTGGGTTTTATTTTGTGTGACAACTCACACCCCTGCAGTTGAATGTCGAACTGGTATTACAATAGCCAATACAACGAATATCCGACTGAGTTTCAAAATGGACGTTACTACTTTGACCATAGTGTGAATAGTGGTTGGAAATATCAGCCTTTTGAAGATTATGGTCCATACCATGGTGAGCCCAATTACTATCCACATACGCACCGGTCATATGAGCAAAAGTCTTATATTTCTCCTTTAGAAGAGTCTCTCAGGAAATTAGAAGAGCCGACACGTAGGATAACTGAGATGAATAACTTAGTTTATGACGAAAGAAAACTTTTTATAGAGGAATCCCTCAAGCTGATAGCTGAGACGAACGAAAGAATTGCTCGAAAGAATCTTAATTTTCAATACAGTGTCTCCAATAATACCCTTGAAAATGAGGATAGTTATTTGCATAATCAAGATGACGAGGATATAATTGGTAACACTACTTGTTGTTTAGATGAGATTCAACTATTTTCATGTTATTATAATGATTATGATGAGGATAGTGTTGATGAAGAATTTGAAATAAATAGGCATAGTGATCAGGAATTTGCTACTCCAACTGAGCTTAATAATAATATTATTTCTAGTTCAAATCCAAATAATTTTAATAATTATTCACCTGTTCAAAAGGACGAGGATTTGACTAGAGATACCCCCGTTTTAGACAATGTAGTATTTCCTTTTGATTACGAAGCTAATAATGGTTTAGTGGAACGAGTATATTTTGAGTCTAGCGATTTAGAAACAATAGACTTAGAAAAAGAAAATGAACTCGTCGAGAATAGTGAGGATGTACCCGACTTAGAAGAATCAATTGACCATTTTCATGAATTAGATGACCTTGAAATTAGGAAAGTTGTGACTAGTCTTTCTAGAGACACTGAAAACTCTAAGTTTGGGGGTGATTATCATTCTCCATGTGATTTAACTCTTAGAAAGGTCCCTCACTTGGGACTTGATATATGTGCCTCAACCATTTTACAAGATTAATTTCATACACGTTTTCCTGAACCTAGTGATGTCCTCAAGAAATTTCAGTTATTAGAAACCCATCCTCTGGTTGATGTGGTTTACCCAGGCTATGATACCCAGATTGACTTTGTTTTCCCACCAAATATTTTTCTTCCAAATGTGGGAATGTTTGATTTTCAAATGTGTCGAATATTAAGTTTTGAGACTAAACCTAATTACTTTAGGAGATTAGGGTCGACATACTTGTTTAAGGAAGATCACCACTCTCATTGTGGTCAGCTGTGTAAGTCAAATCTGATTGACTTAGAGGATCCTCAATTATTCAGGTTATTATTATGTGCTTCTAAGTTTTTATTTGAGTTTTTCCAGACTCTAGAACCTGAACATCTGGATCTAACCTATGAGGAAATGCATCCCATGAAAATATTTTATTTGGACCCTATAGAACCTGAAACTGAACCACATCTAGATGTAGTTGTCTTAAACAGGAAACTAGACAAGGGTGTGTTTTATTTGTTTGTTTTATTGACAGGTTGCATATTCCTTTTACTTGTGATAGTTCTATTTGGTTTTGATGACCCACAGATATTTCGACTATTACTTTATTATTCTATGAGGTGACTAATCCTTTCTTAGTCTGGCTGAAGACGTTAAAATTAGCACTTCTTGGGAGGTAACCCATTCTCATGCAACACAGTAATATCTTTCTTTATCTCTTTTGCTTCAAATGGTAACAGTTTCTCCTTGTTCATGCTTTTAATTTGATCTTTAGAACATTGAGGACAATGTTAGATTTAAGTTTGGGGGTATAGGAAAAACTTTTTAGTTGCATAATTAAACTCCAGAGCATAGAAATTTATGCCTATTAAGGATGGCACTAACCAATCTAAGTGGATGAAAGCATTTTGGTTGTAGGAGTTGAGGAACCAATCTGACTAGATGGCAACATCTAAAGAGTCTATTCATAAAAGCACAGAGCTCAGGTGTTAGAAATAACATGATAGTTTCACCATATCTCGTTGGTCCTTTTCACTTTTGTTTTTATTTTGTTTTGTTTTTAAACTATGTTTCTCTAAGTGATTAGGTGGGGCTCACGATTCAAGTTGTTACCAATGCTAGGGTGAATTAGAGTGATTGAGATACAAAAAAAAAAAAAGAGAAAAAAAAAAGAGAAATTGAGACCAGACCATCAGACCAACTGGAATAAATTCAATAAAGTCGACCACCGGAACCCTTGCATATGCCAGTTGTGTTGACCGAGAGTTAGGATTATCGACTACTGGTACCCTTGTATATGCCAGTGTGTTGATATTAGTCAGGCCGGTATCTCAGTCCATTAGGATAGGGTCATTTTGGCGGAGGCCTTCAGACAGATATGAGAAACACCGTTCACCTAGTAAACATCAAAACCATCTATGTTTTTCTCTATATCCATCTTTTTGATCTATCCATGTGATTAGTTTTGACTCCGGATATTGAAGTCCATAGTGCGACTATCTGAGTAGAGATCTATCACTTATATACGAATTTTAGTATGCTTGAGTGCAAACTCGTATACAACAATTGGAATTTCGCATCTGGGTACTTCCTCCTGTAGTCAATAAGTATGCCAACTAAGGAGATTCTTTAGTGCCTTCCAAGGTTCTGTGTAGATAGCTAGAGTCTGGAGTATAAAGGTTTTGTGGGTATACCTCTGGTAAGCCCTCAGGAGACAACACTCCGCTACAAGGGACACCTAGGGGTTTAAAGGCTTATTGCATACGCTAAATGCAATCCACGATGACTGCGATAGTGAGTTAGGATTTTATTTTCTAGATTTGATCTGCTCGAGGACTAGCAAATAATAAGTTTGGGGGTATTTGATAGACACATTTTTGTGTCTGAAATAATCTCAATTGTATATATATTGTTAGTGCTCGATTTTGTATTAATTATGGCTTTTTGTGTCTTTGTAGGTGTTTTTGGAGAAATAAGCTTTTGCGGGAAAATTGGCTCGAAAAGTGGTATTTGCGCTCGTGGGAGAAAATTACTATTCGGACTCTCAGTTTGTATAAGGGGCACTTCAATTACTAAGGGGCACCTCACTGCTATATAAACTCCAATGGCTAAATGCACCCCAGTCTGGATAGGGGGAGGTCATCTTCTCTTTTGTTTGAAAATAGAAACTGGCGGGAAAAGAAAACACAGTTCGTCGACGTTATTATCTGGAGAAATGTGGTCGAGATTTTCTCAGGGTTTTGGTTGCATTAAAGACACGTATCATCCTGTTACACTAAAACAGGGTGGATAATCTCCTTTAGATTCGATAAAATATGGAAGGTACGTCACTTTGAAGTAAAATAGGGCAGCCATTGTTTATGGGATTTGGTGGATCAAATTTAGCAGTTGCTGTTGGATTTGTACGAGGAACTGGATAGGAATGGTTGTTATATCATAACAGGCTTTTTATTGGGCTTTTTATTCGAAAAAGAAGTATTTCACGTTGATTTCCTTAAAAAGGGAGTGAGAGAGATATTCGGCTCTGTAATGGTATTTTTGGAAGTTACGTGAAAAGACAAGAAAGATTACTCTATGTTGATTTAGTTTTATCCTTGAGAGATTCAGGGACGTCAGATTGGACTAAAAAAGACTCGTAAAGAAAACTTGGAGAGGATTATTCGCAACTTGGACGCAAAGAAAAGAAGAGAAGAAACAAAAGATTTTCGGGAGATTTTATTGGTCCTGAGGTGTATATAAGAGCGGCTGGAAGTTCAGAGAAGGGTATCGGGAGTTAGGGGTCTAGTCATAGGCCAGAGAATCCAAGAAAGAAGACTTGCAGAGAAGCTCTCTGCTGCTGCTAAAGCAGGAGGAAGAAGACGAAGCTAAAGAACATTGGACAGACGAGGACAGTCTCAAAGGCTGTCTTTTTCAAACAGCATAACAGAAGTATCGTTGTTAAACAATAATAGATAACATATATCATAAGCTTGTCATATTTTCTCTGTAACAGTTCAACCCGTTGTAACAGTTGTTTGTAACACCGTTGCTAACTGTCTGCTTTGTTAGTTTTCTCTTGTTTTTCACATATTTGAGATATGAACAACTATTTTGAGCACGTGAATAATATGAGGAGCTAAACCCCAACACTGGGATGACGGAGGAAGCCATATTTCATGCGTGTGGTAATTATATTTAATTCTTTCATGACTTTTTGCAAGGATTATTAATTGTTTTATGGTTTTTATTGAACGGTTGTGATTTCAATTGATGGGTTATACTTAGGTTAAGTCTTTTGATATCCCATGTTTTAGATTTATAGTCGTTGCTTTTCAAAATTCTACCTTGGCAAAGAAACAGAGTCAATATTCTATTTGAGCTATAATTCTCCAGAATAACTATATGAATCGCATGAATGGATTTATTGGTGGAATCCTGAGTCCCAGTCTCTCGCAACATTAAGTGAAACCAAAATTAAGTCTGAAATCAAATCTTTACAAGTCTTTGAACGAACTTCTACTTATCACTTTCAAAACGATATCAAATTTTTGGCGCCGCCGACGCGGACTTGTATTTATATCTGTTTTAGGTTTCTTTTTTTTTTATTATTTTTTTTCTTTTTTACGCGTTTTGGTATTTTTCGATTCTTTTCAGATTTGGAGCGAAGCTACAAGGAAAGATAAATGCTATAACAGGAAAACATCGCTCGAGATGGAAAGAAAAGAGGAATCTGAAAGGAGTGAAGAAGAAGATTTTGTATATAGTTATTTTGTTTATTTTTAGAAACTGTAACTAGGATTTTATTTTTGTAGTTTTTATTTTCCTTTTTGGACATTTTTAGTTTTGGACTTTATTTTTGGACTGGACATTATTATTATTATTTTGAAACCCTAAGGAAGGGTTAAAAATTAAATATAAACTGTTTGCAGGGAAGGACGACAGTTACGATACTGTCTCGGCCCCTCGGGTTCGTACACTGACATTGGAGTCGGCGGCCTGAGTCGACTTTAACGGTTCATCGCCCGTCTGGTACGGGAGGTAAGACTCTATCCACCCACGAATCTCCTATCAGTGGGTTTTATTTTGTGTGACAACTCACACCCCTGCAGTTGAATATCGAACTGGTATTACAATAGCCAATACAACGAATATCCGACTGAGTTTCAAAATGGACGTTACTACTTTGACCATAGTGTGAATAGTGGTTGGGAACATCAGCCTTTTGAAGATTATGGTCCATACCATGGTGATCCCAATTACTATCCACATACGCACCGGTCATATGAGAAAAAGTCTTATATTTCTCCTTTAGAAGAGTCTCTCAGGAAATTAGAAGAGCCGACACGTAGAATAACTGAGATGAATAACTTAGTTTATGACGAAAGAAAACTTTTTATAGAGGAATCCCTAAAGATGATAGCTGAGACGAACGAAAGAATTGCTCGAAAGAATCTTAATTTTCAATACAGTGTCTCCAATAATACCCTTGAAAATGAGGATAGTTATTTGCATAATCCAGATGACGAGGATATAATTGGTAACACTACTTGTTGTTTGGATGAGGTTCAACTATTTTCATGTTATTATAATGATTATGATGAGGATAGTGTTGATGAAGAATTTGAAATAAATAGGCATAGTGATCAGGAATTTGCTACTCCAACTGAGCTTAATAATAATATTATTTCTAGTTCAAATCAAAACAATTTTAATAATTATTCACCAATTCAAAAGGACGAGGATTTGACTAGAGATACCCCCGTTTTAGACAATGTAGTATTTCCTTTTGATTACGAAGCTAATAATGGTTTAGAGGAACGAGTATATTTTGAGTCTAGCGATTTAGAAACAATAGACTTAGAAAAAGAAAATGAACTCTTCGAGAAGAGTGAGGATGTACCCGACTTAGAAGAATCAATTGACCATTTTCATGAATTAGATGACCTTCAAATTAGGGAAGTTGTGACTAGTCTTTCTAGAGACACTGAAAACTCTAAGTTTGGGGGTGATTATCATTCTCCATGTGATTTAACTCTTAGAAAGGTCCCTCTCTTGGGACTTGACATATGTGCCTCAACCATTTTACAAGATTAATTTCATACACGTTTTCCTGAACCTAGTGATGTCCACAAGAAATTTCGGTTATTAGAAACCCATCCTCTGGTTGAAGTGGTTTACCCAGGCTATGATACCCAGATTGACTTTGTTTTCCCACCAAATATTTTTCTTCCAAATGTGGGAATGTTTGATTTTCAAATGTGTCGAATATTAAGTTTTGAGACTAAACCTAATTTCTTTAGGAGATTAGGGTCGACATACTTGTTTAAGGAAGATCACCACTCTCATTGTGGTCAGCTGTGTAAGTCAAATCTGATTGACTTAGAGGATCCTCAATTATTCAGGTCATTATTATGTGCTTCTAAGTTTTTATTTGAGTTTTTCCAGACTCTAGAACTTGAACATTTGGATCTAACCTATGAGGAAATGCATCCCATGAAAATATTTTATTTGGACCCTATAGAACCTGAACCTGAACCACATCTAGATGTAGTTGTCTTAAACAGGAAACTAGACAAGGGTGTGTTTTATTTGTTTATTTTATTGACAGGTTGCAGATTCCTTTTACTTGTGATAGTTCTATTTGGTTTTGATGACCCACAGATATTTCGACTATTACTTTATGATTCTATGAGGTGACTAATCCTTTCTTAGTCTGGCTGAAGACGTTAAACTTAGCACTTCTTGGGAGGTAACCCATTCTCATGCAACACGGTAATATCTTTTCTTATCTCTTTTGCTTCAAATGGTAACAATTTCTCCTTGTTCATGCTTTTAATTTGATCTTTAGAACATTGAGGACAATGTTAGATTTAAGTTTGGGGGTATAGGAGGCACTTTTTAGTTGCATAATTAAACTCCAGAGCATAGAAATTTATGCCTATTAAGATGGCATTAACCAATCTAAGTGGATGAAAGCATTTTGGTTGTAGGAGTTGAGGAACCAATCTGACTAGATGGCAACATCTAAAGAGTCTATTCATAAAATCACAGACCTCAGGTGTTAGTAATAACATGATAGTTTCATCGTATCTCGTTGAGTCCTTTTCACTTCTGTTTTTATTTTGTTTTGTTTTTAAACTATGTTTCTCTAAGTGATTAGGTGGGGCTCACGATTCAAGTTGTTACCAATGCTAGGGTGAATTAGAGTGATTGAGATACAAAAAAAAAGAGAAAAAAAAAAGAGAAATTGAGACCAGACCATCAGACCAACTGGAATAAATTCAATAAAGTCGACCACTGGAACCCTTGTATATGCCAGTTGTGTTGACCTAGAAATATGATTATCGACTACTGGTACCCTTGTATATGCCAGTGTGTTGATATTAGTCAGGCCGGTATCTCAGTCCATTAGGATAGGTTCATTTTGGCGGGGGCCTTCAGACAGATATGAGAAACACCGTTCACCTAGTAAACATCAAAACCATCTATGTTTTTCTCTATATCCATCTTCTTGATCTATCCATGTGATTAGTTTTGACTCCGAATATTGATGTCCATAGTGCGACTATCTGAGTAGAGCTCTATCACATATATATGAATTTTAGTATGCTTGAGTGCAAACTCGTATACAACAATTGGAATTTCGCATCTGGGTACCTCCTCGTGTAGTCAATAAGTATGCCAACCAAGGAGATTCTTTAGTGCCTTCCAAGGTTCTGTGTAGATAACTAGAGTCTGGAGTATAAAGGTTTTGTGGGTATACCTCTGGTAAGCTCTCTGGAGACAACACTCCGCTACTATGGACACCTAGGGGTTTAAAGGCTTATTGCATACGCTAAATGCAATCGACGATGCCTGCGACAGTGAGTTAGGATTTTATTTTCTAGATTTGATCTGCTCGAGGACTAGCAAATAATAAGTTTGGGGGTATTTGATAGACACATTTTTGTGTCTGGTATAATCTCAATTGTATATATTGTTAATGCTCGATTTTGTAATTATTATGGCTTTTTGTGTCTTTGTAGGTGTTTTTGGAGAAACAAGCTTTTGCGGGAAAATTGTCTCGAAAAGTGGTATTTGCGCTCGTGGGAGAAAATTACTATTCAGACTCTCAGTTTGGATAAGGGGCACTTCAATTACTAAGGGGCACCTCACTGCTATATACACTCCAATGGCTAAATGCACCCCAGTCTGGATAGGGGGAGGTCATCTTCTCTTTTGTTTGAAAATAGAAACCGGCGGGAAAAGAAAACACAGTTCGTCGAAGTTATTATCTGGAGAAATTTTGTCAAGATTTTCTCAGGATTTTGGTTGCATTGAAGACACGTATCATCCTGTTACACTAAAACAGGGTGGATAATCTTCTTTAGATTCGATAAAAGATGGAAGGTACGTTACTTTGAAGTAAAATAGACAGCCATTGTTTATGGGATTTGGTGGATCATATTTGGCAGTTGCTGTTGGATTTGTACGAGGAACTGGATAGGAATGGTTGTTATATCATAACAGGCCTTTTATTGGGCTTTTGATTCGAAAAAGAAGTATTTCACGTTGATTTCCTTAAACAGGAAGTGAGAGAGATGTTCGGCTCTGTAATGGTATTTTTGAAAGTTACGTGAAAAGATAGGAAAGATTACTCTATGTTGATTTAGTTTTATCCTTGAGAGATTCAGGGACGTCAGATTGGACTAAAAAAGACTCGTAAAGAAAACTTGGAGAGGATTATTCGCAACTTGGCAGCAAAGAAAAGAAAAGAAGAAACAAAAGATTTACGGGAGATTTTATTGGTCCTGAGGTGTATATAAGAGCGGCTGGAAGTTCAGAGAAGGGTATCGGGAGTTAGAGGTCTAGTCAGAGGCCAGAGAATCCAAGAAAGAAGACTTGCAGAGAAGCTCTCTGCTGCTGCTGAAGCAGGAGGAAGAAGACGAAGCTGAAGAACATTGGACAGACGAGGACAGTCGCAGAGGCTGTCTTTTTCAAACAACATAACAGAAGTATCGTTGTTCAACAATAATAGATAACATATATCATAAGCTTGTCATATATTCTCTGTAACAGTTCAACCCGTTGTAACAGCTGTTTGTAACACCATTGCTAACTGTCTGCTTTGTTAGTTTTCTCTTGTTTTTCACTTATTTGAGCTATGAACAACTATTTTGAGCACGTGAATAATATGAGGAGCTAAACCCCAACACTGGGATGACGGAGGAAGCCATATTTCATGCGTGTGGTAATTATATTTAATCTTTCCTGACTTTTTGCAAGGATTATTAATTGTTTTATGGTTTTTATTGAACGGTTGTGATTTCAATTGATGGGTTATACTTAGGTTAAGTCTTTTGATATCCCATGCTTTAGATTTATAGTCGTTGCTTTTCAAAATTCTACCTTGGCAAAGAAACAGAGTCAATATTCTATTTGAGCTATAATTCTCCAGAATAACTATATGAATCGCATGAATGAATTTATTGGTGGAATCCTGAGTCCCAGTCTCTGGCAACATTAAGTGAAACCAAAATTAAGTCTGAAATCAAATCTTTACAAGTCTTTGAACGAACTTCTACTTATCACTTTCAAAACGACATCAAATTTTTGGCGCCGCCGACGCGGACTTGTATTTAGATTAGTTTTAGGTTTTTTTTTTAATTATTATTTTTGTTCTTTTTTACGCGTTTTGTTGTTTTTTGATTCTTTTCAAATTTGGAGCGAAGCTACAAGGAAAGGAAAAAGTGCTATAACAGGAAAGCATCGCCAAAGAAGGAAAGAAAAGAGGAATCTGAAAGGAGTGAAGAAGAAGATTTTGTATATAGTTATTTTGTTTATTTTTAGAAACTGTAAATAGGATTTTATTTTTGTAATTTTTCTTTTCCTTTTTGGACATTTTTAGTTTTGGACTTTATTTTTGGACTGGACATTATTATTATTTTGAAACCCTAAGGAAGGGTTAAAAATTAAATATAAACTGTTTGCAGGGAAGGACGACAGTTACGATACTGTCTCGGCCCCTCGGGTTCGTACACTGACATTGGAGTCGGTGGCCTGAGTCGACTTCAACGGTTCATCGCCCATCTGGTACGGGAGGTAAGACTCTATCCACCCACGAATCCCCTGTCAGTGGGTTTTATTTTGTGTGACAACTCACACCCTGCAGTAGAATGTCGAACTGGTATTACAATAGCCAATACAACGAATATCCGACTGAGTTTCAAAATGGACGTTACTACTTTGACCATAGTGTGAATAGTGGTTGGGAACATCAGCCTTTTGAAGATTATGGTCCATACCATGGTGATCCCAATTACTATCCACATACGCACCGGTCATATGAGCAAAAGTCTTATATTTCTCCTTTAGAAGAGTCTCTCAGGAAATTAGAAGAGACGACACGTCGGATAGCTGAGATGAATAACTTAGTTTATGACGAAAGAAAACTTTTTATAGAGGAATCCCTAAAGATGATAGCTGAGACGAACGAAAGAATTGCTCGAAAGAATCTTAATTTTCAATACAGTGTCTCCAATAATACCCTTGAAAATGAGGATAGTTATTTGCATAATCCAGATGACGAGGATATAATTGGTAACACTACTTGTTGTTTGGATGAGGTTCAACTATTTTCATGTTATTATAATGATTATGATGAGGATAGTGTTGATGAAGAATTTGAAATAAATAGGCATAGTGATCAGGAATTTGCTACTCCAACTGAGCTTAATAATAATATTATTTCTAGTTCAAATCAAAACAATTTTAATAATTATTCACCAATTCAAAAGGACGAGGATTTGACTAGAGATACCCCCGTTTTAGACAATGTAGTATTTCCTTTTGATTACGAAGCTAATAATGGTTTAGAGGAACGAGTATATTTTGAGTCTAGCGATTTAGAAACAATAGACTTAGAAAAAGAAAATGAACTCGTCGAGATGAGTGAGGATGTACCCGACTTAGAAGAATCAATTGACCATTTTCATGAATTAGATGACCTTGAAATTAGGGAAGTTGTGACTAGTCTTTCTAGAGACACTGAAAACTCTAAGTTTGGGGGTGATTATCATTCTCCATGTGATTTAACTCTTAGAAAGGTCCCTCACTTGGGACTTGACATATGTGCCTCAACCATTTTACAAGATTATCTTCATATACGTTTTTCTGAACCTAGTGATGTCCACAAGAAATTTCAGTTATTAGAAACCCATCCTCTGGTTGATGTGGTTTACCCAGGCTATGATACCCATATTGACTTTGTTTTCCCACCAAATATTTTTCTTCCAAATGTGGGAATGTTTGATTTTCAAATGTGTCAAATATTAAGTTTTGAGACTAAACCTAATTACTTTAGGAGATTAGGGTCGACATACTTGTTTAAGGAAGATCACCACTATCATTGTGGTCAGTTGTGTAAGTCAAATATGATTGACTTAGAGGATCCTCAATTATTCAGGTTATTATTATGTGCTTCTAAGTTTTTATTTGAGTTTTTCCAGACTCCCGAACCTGAACATTTGGATCTAACCTATGAGGAAATGCAGTCCATGAAAATATTTTATTTGGACCCTATAGAACCTGAACCACAACTAGATGTAGTTGTCTTAACAGGAAACTAGACAAGGGTGTGCTTTATTTGTTTATTTTCTTGACAGGTTGCAGATTCCTTTTACTTGTGATAGCTCTATTTGGTTTTGATGACCCACAGATATTTCGGCTATTACTTTATGATTCTATGAGGTGACTAATCCTTTCTTAGTCTGGTTGAAGACGTTAAACTTAGCACTTCTTGGGAGGTAACCCATTCTCATGCAACACGGTAATATCTTTCCTTATCTCTTTTGCTTCAAATGGTAACAGTTTCTCCTTGTTCATGCTTTTAATTTGATCTTTAGAACATTAAGGACAATGTTAGATTTAAGTTTGGGGGTATAGGAGAAACTTTTTAGTTGCATAATTAAACTCCATAGCATAGAAATTTATGCCTATTAAGGATGGCACTAACCAATCTAAGTGGATGGAAGCATTTTGGTTGTAGGAGTTGAGGAAACAATCTGACTAGATGACAACATCTAAAGAATCTATTCATAAAAGCACAGAGCTCAGGTGTTAGAAATAACATGATAGTTTCACCATATCTCGTTGAGTCCTTTTCATTTCTGTTTTTATTTTGTTTTGTTTTTAAACTATGTTTCTCTAAGTGAATAGGTGGGGCTCACGATTCAAGTTGTTACCAATGCTAGGGTGAATTAGAGTGATTGAGATACAAAAAAAAAAAAAAAAAAAAAAAGAGAAATTGAGACCAGACCATCAGACCAACTGGAATAAATTCAATAAAGTCGACCATTGTAACCCTTGTATATGCCAGTTGTGTTGACCTAGAGTTAGGATTATCGACTACTGGTACCCTTGTATATGCCAGTGTGTTGATATTAGTCAGGCCGGTATCTCAGTCCATTAGGATAGGTTCATTTTGGCGGAGGCCTTCAGACAGATATGAGAAACACCGTTCACCTAGTAAACATCAAAACCATCTATGTTTTTCTCTATATCCATCTTTTTGATCTATCCATGTGATTAGTTTTGACTCCGGATATTGATGTCCATAGTGCGACTATCTGAGTAGAGCTCTATCACTTATATACAAATTTTAGTATGCTTGAGTGCAAACTCGTATACAACAATTGGAATTTCGCATCTGGGTACTTCCTCCTGTAGTCAATAAGTATGCCAACCAAGGAGATTCTTTAGTGCCTTCCAAGGTTCTGTGTAGATAGCTAGAGTCTGGAGTATAAAGGTTTTGTGGGTATACCTCTGGTAAGCCCTCCGGAGACAACACTCCGCTACTAAGGACACCTAGGGGTTTAAAGGCTTATTGCATACGCTAAATGCAATCGACGATGCCTGCGACAGTGAGTTAGGATTTTATTTTCTAGATTTGATTTCCTCGAGGACTAGCAAATAATAAGTTTGGGGGTATTTGATAGACACATTTTTGTGTCTGATATAATCTCAATTGTATATATTGTTAGTGCTCGATTTTGTATTTATTATGGCTTTTTGTGTCTTTGTAGGTGTTTTTGGAGAAATAAGCTTTTGCGGGAAAATTGGCTCGAAAAGTGGTATTTGCGCTCGTGGGAGAAAATTACTATTCGTACTCTCAGTTTGTATAAGGGGAACTTAAATTACTAAGGGACACCTCACTGCTATATACACTCCAATGGATAAATGCACCCCAGTATGGATAGGGGGAGGTCATCTTCTCTTTTGTTTGAAAATAGAAACTGGCGGGAAAAGAAAACACAGTTCGTCGACGTTATTATCTGGAGTAATTTGGTCGAGATTTTCTCAGGGGTTTTGGTTGCATTAAAGACACGTATCATCCTGTTACACTAAAACAGGGTGGATAATCTCCTTTAGATTCGATAAAAGATGGAAGGTACGTCACTTTGAAGTAAAATAGGGCAGCCATTGTTTATGGGATTTGGTGGATCATATTTGGCAGTTGTTGTTGGATTTGTACGAGGAACTGGATAGGAATGGTTGTTATATCATAACATGATTTTTATTGGGCTTTTGATTCGAAAAAGAAGTATTTCACGTTGATTTCCTTAAACAGAGTGAGAGAGGTATTCAGCTCTGTAATGGTATTTTTGGAAGTTACGTGAAAAGATAGGAAAGATTACTCTATGTTGATTTAGTTTTTTTATCCTTGAGATATTCAGGGACGTCAGATTGGACTAAAAAAGACTCGTAAATAAAACTTGGAGAGGATTATTCGCAACTTGGCTGCAAAGAAAAGAGGAGAAGAAACAAAAGATTTCCGGGAGATTTTATTGGTCCTGAGGTGTATATAAGAGCGGTTGGAAGTTCAGAGAAGGGTATCGGGAGTTATGGGTCTATTCAGAGGCCAAAGAATCCAAAAAAGAAGACTTGCAGAGAAGCTCTCTGCTGCTGAAGAAGGAGGAAGAAGACAAAGCTGAAGAACATTGGACAGACGAGGACAGTCGCAGAGGCTGTCTTTTTCAAACAGCATAACATAAGTATCGTTGTTCAACAATAATAGATAACATATATCATAAGCTTGTCATATTTTCTCTGTAACAATTCAACCCGTTGTAACAGCTGTTTGTAACACCGTTGCAGCTTTGCTAACTGTCTGCGTTATTAGTTTTCTCTTGTTTTTCACTTATTTGAGCTATGAACAACTATTTTGAGCACGTGAATAATATGAGGAGCTAAACCCCAATACTGGGATGACGGAGGAAGCCATATTTCATGCGTGTGGTAATTATATTTAATTCTTTCATGACTTTTTGCAAGGATTATTAATTGTTTTATGGTTTTTATTGAACGGTTGTGATTTCAATTGATGTGTTATACTTAGGTTAAATCTTTTGATATCCCATGCTTTAGATTTATAGTCGTTGCTTTTCAAAAATCTACCTTGGAAAAGAAACACAGTCAATATTCTATTTGAGCTATAATTCTCCAGAATAACTATATAAATCGCATGAATGGATTTATTGGTGGAATCCTGAGTCCCAGTCTCTCGCAACTTTAAGTGAAACCAAAATTAAGTCTGAAATCAAATCTTTACAAGTCTTTGAACGAACTTCTACTTATCACTTTCAAAACGACATCATACCCTCTTGTCAAAAATGGTGCACATCACATGAAAGGAGGAAATCTCCACAGAGTGTTAAGATAGTACTTTCTAACATTTAGAAAGTATGTCCTTTTTATGATTCAAAAGGACACGTCGGGCAAATGAGAAACTCTAGGTTGAGTAACAATTCCCTTGTTCATCTTCAACCCACCTTTGACGTAATATTCAAAGGAATAACTGACTTTTATATATCTAAACCAATTGGTTTCAGTACTCACCCTGTGTATCCTACCAGGAAAGTCTGTTCTGTGAATTCCTTAAATGCTCTGACTCAGAAAAAATGTCTTAACAATCTAAGAGAAGATCAGAATCTTTCCATCTTCAAGAGGGGAGTTAATATACATTTGATGTAAACAAGGTATCAGGAAGAAGCCGATTTCCTTCAGGTAAGAATCAATTCTTTGAGTCATATTTTTGTAAGGATGAAATTTATAATTACCTTTCACATCATAATGGTTTTCCTCCAACAATTCGTAAGGAAAAGGATAACCAAAAGCAATGTCCATTTAATGAGCCAATGACTCATACTTATGTTAATTAATCACAAGGTTAAAATCTCATTTACAAAAAAAATCCTAGCTAAGTGAGAAATGTTTAGGTATACTCTTTACCAAAGTGACACTGATTATCTAGCTAATTTCTTATCGTTCTTAGATGGATTATCAGGTAACACTTTTACATGAGTATTTTTGTAAGATTCCTTTTTTATTTTTTTTGCTTCTAGTTTTTGGCTCTATGCCTTCAAACTTGTTCCTTTTGAAAAGCAAAAATATGGACGTTGTCTGTCAACAAGATGCTATACAAACAATCTTCACAAACAACCTTTTTTGGAAGGAGTTTTGTGGACCCTCTTCTTACGGGTATACGTACGGTTTTGGGATTCTCTCACAAACCAATTTTGTAAAGCCTAAGTCTCTCGAAACTTGTTTATATACCTACCCTATTGAGTTGAATTATCTCACTCTAGGCTCTCTATCATCAATGGCTTCATCATCCTGGTCTTGGGATTTACCTGAAGACTTCGTTGATAATGCGGTATATTTTCGAATTCGATAAAGAGAAGGGAACTTTTGTTGAAGTGGAAGGATCTTTTCCTCAATCTCCTGATTCTTACTCGGACATTGAGGAGGTTGAAGATATTTCGGCTGAAGTGGTTTTCGATTTTCCCAAAAACTTTGAGGATGCAAAGCAGCAACTTGTTGATACTATGAAGTGTCTTGATATGGTAAGAACTGAGTTGAAAAAGGTTAATTATGACCTTGTTCTCATGAAAACTCATGTCGAAGAACTTTTCAATAAAGATATCCACTCTGAAGATGTCGTGGATAATATCAATCACAAGCTCAAAGATCTCAAGACTCGTGAAGATCCTGAACCGTCTATTTGATCTTAATTCGTGCTCGGGCATAGCACTAGAGTCTTCCTTAGTTTCTTAGCTTGTTGGTTTGAGTTTGCCTAGTAAATCTTCTTCTTTTTTGTTTTTATTTAGAAGAATAACTAGAGTTTGGAATAGCCATTATTGTGGTTACACATAGCTATGTCCAACGTTTTCATCTTCATGTTTTTAGGTTTATTTGTTTAAATTCTAAAACTGTTTAGAAGATGATTTTTTCAGTATTAATCTTTATGGTTTTATATATTGCAATTTTTATGGGATATGTGTGTTTGCGTCCGTGAACTATGATTGTCCCATACCCTGTCAAAAGTAAAGTCTTTTATAAGTCGATATGCATATATTGATAAAAGAATGAATTGACTTTTGGCAAATTACAAAAGTTAAGTGGTGTAGATTTTATATAACCAAAATTAATGATTAAATGAAACCTAGTTTTATCCGCAAGCGCACATGTCAATTGTAATATAGATAGCAAATGCGGTTTGTTCCCACAGGGAGTGTCAAATACCACTACTAATTAATACCAAGAATAACTAATCAACAAGGTGATGTTTAACAATTTTTTATAAGTTCGAGAGGAAATGAAATAATAAAAACGTAACCAAAATGGGTAATGGGTTATTAGGATTTTCGATTTCCACCAATTCAATCATATAATTTCTACTAATCTCTATTAATTACTCAAGACAAATTTCGAAATCAATTTCATGTCTCGGAAGATTGTATGTTTAATTCTAAAATATAGTTTCTCCGCTGTAACCTCCTTCGCTTCATGGGTAGTGATTCTAAAGCATTACCTATCAATCCTAAAACATATCACGTCAAGGGATTTAACCAAAGCACGAAATATCAATTGAAAAGCATAAACAATCAAGAAAATCACATAATCAATTAATCACCAAGCTATATGAAGAAAAATTACTAGTCAATGAATTATTATTAGAGATATCATCGTAGTGTTCAAACAATTATTTGGCTTCCATCTAAACCCTAATAAACAATTTAGAAAATCATGGAGAAAATAAAATCAAAACCACAAAACCCTTGTTTCTCCTCTACGGCTCTGCAGCCGCAGCTCCTCTTCGTCTCCCCAAAACCGGCCTCCTCTATCTTCTCTTGACTCCAATATATAAGTAGGTATTGCTGGGAAATAAGAACGACTAGATATAGATATTTCCGAAGCCCAGTCCAATAGTCCACCGATTTCTACATCCAGATTACTACCAGAGTCCGGCCAACTCCTTACTTAATATCTTCTACGTCCAGTGTAAACGCCATCCTCCAACAAAATCAAACCACGACAGATCGTAGCCCCAAGCTTAGTCCATGCATAAACTCATCATTCACGTAGTAATAAAACTCCAGAAGGACTGAAACTTCATAGTGCAGCCAACTGATTGTTTATTCTCCATCTCAACTATCCTCCAAGGCTTCACCGACGAAACCCATCTTGACTGCTCCATTGCTCACGGCCATGACAACAAAAACAACATCTTAGTTTCTCTCCGTCTCTTCCCTCCTGAATCTCATCACTGCTAACTGCAACTATCTCAGTATTCGATTACTAGAACTCCATTCATGCATTTGTTCTCCAAGAGCAACCGATAAAATGACACCCTCGAATATGTAGCACACTCGTTCAACCTTCACCAGCAAACCACATACATCTCCACTTTCGATATTGATTTGTAGCACTAACCACCAACAGTTCATGGACTCCATCGTTGTTACTGTGCAGTCGAGAATTATAGACTGCAGTGATCACCGTCTAAACCTCCTACCAGATATCCGACCTTCCTCCACTGTTCAGTCCGTCCATCTAGCCACTGGTCGCCTTCCGTTTACTCGTCGTGCCTGGTTGCACAAGCTCATTCATCGAACTCCAATTCCATCTGTTGTTGTTGCATAAACAAATACCCAAAGTCTATTCACATCATAAATTCCATCGGCTTCAATCAAGCAACAACAGCTCAATCACCACCATCGTTCTGTACATATCCAACACCTAGAAATCTCCATCGATCATTTGCAAATTCAGTTCGATGCCATCTCCTTTCTCTTCCCTTTAAATCTCGGTCACAGGCCAACTAGTTTCTGTCCCTCTCAAGGATTTTTCTCCACCGACTGACAACAACTTTCTTCATTCTCTGATCTGCTGAATCTTGTCCCTGACTGGTTGCACAAGCTCATATCAAAAAGACCCACTGAGAACTCCGCATTAGCTTCCAACATCAACGGCAGTGAACTCTTTATCTCCTTACTGCTTTCAGCCATGAAAACAATTAAAGCCAACAGCTTTCTCCATTGCTTCATTATCGAACACAACTGATCATATCCCCATCCAGCTAATGGAGCTCTCCTTGACTCCTGGCCTGAATATACAACTTAATCCAGTGCATCTCCAACTGCAAAACCCAGATTTTCTGCCAGTCGATCACCACCGGTATGAGAATACCGACACTTCAGCCATCTTTTGCAACGCAGCCATCAGTTCATAGCACTCTCAACAGAAATCAGAGTCTCTCCTTATTTTGCTGCCAAATTAATCTCTCGGCATAAACTAAAATCACCAGCAGCTGCGATTTCTCCATCAACACCTTCACAACCAACTACGGCACTAGCTCGATTCCATATTAAGAGAATCCTCTGACTCGGCTTGACTCAAACAGCCATTGCTTCCATTTCTTTGGTTTTCACCCTATAGTGGACCACACGTGCTGTAAGAGTAAACAAAAGAATTTTGTTCCATGGGGGATTTTGCCGTGATATATAAGTGTTGCTATACATACAGAATACCACGCCAGCCACGTTTTCGTCGTAAACACCATATAACTTCTTATTTTATACGTTTATATTTGAATGACAGAATTCACTTGTACTTTCTACAAAAACACTAAAACAATATTATTAGCTAGTACATCGAGTCCTAGCTAGTATAAATATGGGTATAAAATGTAGCACTTACGTGCTTATCAACACCCCTATATTTATATTTTGCTAGTCCTCGAGCAAAACAGAAAATTGACCCGCTAGACAGTTGGTCATAAAATGAGAGAGACCGAGACCCGCTACACAGTTGGTCATAATTTTTTGTATTATTATTTTTTTTAAGACCCGCTACACAGCTGGTCATATAGTAAGATAGATAGATAGAGAGAGAGACCCGCTACACAGCTGGTCATATAGTAAGATAGATAGAGAGAGAGACCCGCTACACAGCTGGTTATATCATTTTTTATTATTTTTTAGACCCGCTACACAACTGGTGATAATATGCAAGAAAAAAGAAAAAGACCCGCTACACATCTGGTCATAACCCTAATATTTTTTTATCTTTTTTGACCCTAACGAAGGTACCACTCCCCCCCACTTAAACATTACATTGTCCTCAATGTAATTGAGTCATCCAACGTAGAAATTAAGGTGGGAAATTTTAAAATACGATAAAAATAAAAGATAGAGTGCAGGAAACAAATCTGATGGATTGACTCCCACGAAGCAAAAGGTATTTGTTTCCCTGCTTGCCAGTAGCACGTAATATCAAAGAAGGTGCTGATGCACCAAAGTAAGCCGCCAATGATATATATAGAGTTTGAAAAGTTGGGGATCAACCCAACTAACTCGGTCAGTTAAAAATATGAACCTGCGAACATTATAGACCTCCAGAAGGATGTGTAAGTTCATTTCCAATATAAAATCGTAAGAGATGATTAAATCACTCACATAAGCAACATGCATTTCTATTTTCGGAGTATTCTATAAATCAAGTTCTAAATCAGCTGAAATAATTTGTACGACTGATATTGGTTCAAATTCATCCGCGGAGCAAGAGCTCAATGGAGTAATAATATCACGACTCATAGATCCATTATCATCTAAAACAGTTTCATTATTAATATCATTAAGACCAAAAAAATAGAACTTAATGGCTTAAGGTCCAGGTCGGAGCTTTCTCGACTGATGGAACTAGTCGAGACTCGGACAAAACTAGAGGTTCTAGTTTGGGCTTCCATTTATTAGTATATTGCAGTGGTGTGGAGTCTAATAAGGCATTGACTTCACAAATAACACTATCATAATCAAAATCCTACCTAAAATGAGCTAAGCAAACCTCTAGTGGATCTTCCAAGTGGTCCTTGCAAAAGCTTGACGAGTGCATCTTTTCGCCTGTAGCACATCAGCATAAGGTACCTGGAAAGTATTCAAAGAAACTACATAAAAAGGACTAAAATAAATCTAAAAGAAAAATAAATTATACACAAAAAATAAAAATAAGCTATATACAAAAATTGATATCAATCAGAATGTATTATTCAACCACTCCCCGACAGCGGCGCCAAAAACTTGGTGTAGATTTTATATAACCAAAATTAATGATTAAATGAAACCTAGTTTTATCCGCAAGCGCACAGGTCAATTGTAATATAGATAGCAAATGCGGTTCGTTCCCACAGGGAATGTGAAATACCACTACTAATTAATTCCAAGAATAACTAATCAACAAGGTGATGTTTAACAATTTTTTAGAAGTTCGAGACGAAATGAAATAATAAAAACGTAACAAAAATAGGTAATGGGTTATTAGGATTTTCGATTTCCACCAATTCAATCATATAATTTCTACTAATCTCTATTTATTACTCAAAACAAATTTTGAAATCAATCTCATGTCTCAGAAGATTGTATGTTTAATTCTAAAATATAGTTTCTCCGCTGTAACCTCCTTCGCTTCATGGGTAGTGATTCTAAAGCATTACCTATCAATCCTAAAGCATATCAAGTCAAGGGATTTAACCAAAGCACGAAATATCAATTGAAAAGCATAAATAATCAAGAAAACCACGTAATCAATTAATCACCAAGCTATATGAAGAGAAATTACTAGTCAATGAATTATTATTAGAGATATCATCGTAGTGTTTAAACAATTATTTGGCTTTCATCTAAACCCTGATAATCGATTTAGCAAACCATGGAAAAAATAAAATCAAAACCGCAAAACACTTGTTTCTCCTCTACGGCTCTGCAGCCACAGCTCCTCTTCGTCTCCCCAAAACCGGCCTCCTGTATCTTCTCTTGACTCCAATATATAAGTAAGTATTGCTGGGAAATAAGAACGACTAGATATAGATATTGCCGAAGCCCAGTCCAATAGTCCACCGATTTTTATATCCAGATCACTACCAGAGTCCGGCCAACTCCTTACTTAATATCTTCTACGTTCAATGTAAACGCCATCCTCCAACAAAATCAAACCACCACGTCGTAGCTCCAAAGCTTTGTCCATGCATAAACTCATCATTCACGTAGTAATAAAACTCCAGAAGGACTGAAACTTCATAGTGCAGCCAACTGATTGTTTATTCTCCATCTCAACTATCCTCCAAGGCTTCACCGACGAAACCCATCTTGACTGCTCCATTGCTCACAGCCATGACAACAACAACAACAGCATCTTAGTTTCTCTCCGTCTCTTGCCCTCCTGAATCTCATCACTGCTAACTGCAACTATCTCAGTATTCGATTACTAGAACTCCATTCATGCATTTCTTCTCCAAGAGCAACCGATAAAACGACACCCTCGAATATGTAGCACGCTCGTTCAACCTTCACCAGCAAACCACATACATCTCCACTTTCGATATTGATTTGTAGCACTAACCACCAACAGTTCATGGACTCCATCGTTGTTACTGTGCAATCGAGAATTATAGACTTCAGTGATCACCGTCTAAACCTCCTACCAGATATCCGACCTTCCTCCACTGTTCAGTCCGTCTATCTAGCCACTAGCTACTGGCCGCCTTCCTTTTACTCTTGTCGTGCCTGGTTGCACAAGCTCAGTCATCGAACTCCAATTTCATCTGTTGTTGCATAACCAAATACCCAAAGTCCATTCACATCATAAATTCCATCGGCTACAATCAAGCTGCAACAGCTCAATCACCACCATCGGTCTATACATATCCAACACCCATAAATCTCCATCGATCATTTGCAACTTCAGTTCCATGCCATCTCCTTTATCTGCCCTTTAAATCTCGGTCACAGGCCAACCAGTTTCTGTCCCTCTCAAGGATTTTGCTCCACCGACTGACAACAACTTTCTTCATTCTCTGATCTGCTGAATCTTGTCCCTGACTGGTTGCACAAGCTCATATCAAAAAGACCCACTGAGAACTCCGCATTAGCTTCCAACATCAACGGCAGTGAACTCTTTATCTCCTTACTGCTTTCAGCCATGAAAACAATTAAAGCCAACAACTTTCTCCATTGCTTCATTATCGAACACAACTGATCATATCCCCATCCAGCTAACGGAGCTCTCCTTGACTCCTAGCCTGAATACACAACTTAATCCAGTGCATCTCCAAGTGCAAAACCCAGCTTTTCTGCCAATCGATCACCACCGGTATGAGAATACCGACACTTCAGCCATCTTTTGCAACGCAGCCATCAGTTCATAGCACTCTCAACAGAAATCAGAGTCTCTCCTTATTTTGCTGCCAAATTAATCTCTCGGCATAAATTAAAAACACCGGCAGTTGTGATTGATCCATAAACACCTTCACAACCAACTACGGCACTAGCTCGAGTCCATATTAAGAGAATCCTCTGACTAGACTTGAATCAAATAGCCATTGCTTCCATTTCTTTGGTTTTCACCCTATAGTGGACCGCACGTGCTGTAAGAGTAAACAAAAGAATTTTGTTCCATGCGGGATTTTACCGTGATATATAAGTGCTGCTGATACATACAGAATACCAGGCCAGCCACATTTGGTCGTTTTCGTCGTAAACACCATATAACTTCTTATTTTATCCATTTATTTTTGAATGATAGAATTCGCTTGTACGTTCTACAAAAGCACTAAAACAATGTTATTAGCCAGTGCATCGAGTCCTAGCTAGTATGAATATGAGTATAAAATGTAGCACTTACGTGCTTATCATTAAGCCTATTATGTCAATTATTGATGGAAGATAGGTTAAAATCTTTTGTTTGCAAGGATTATGTCTATTGTATGTCATTGTGTGAATAGTGTTGAAAAATAAGATGAATCCTTGTGTATTCCGCGGTATTGATCTTCCCTGATCCATATTCTATGTATTACTATGAGGCTCAGGAAGTTATCTCATGTTGATCACTATTGACTGAGTTAACTATTTTATGATTAACTTAGTTATTGCTCCATAGATTCTCTTATGTCGAGCATGACCAATTAAATTGATTACTTTTTGTGGTTAATTTGGTTGTGTATTTTGATTAGATTAATTACGGGTTCTCTTGTGGTTAATCTAATTGAGTATTTTTGAGTCTCCATAAGTTCACTTATGTTGATCATTTCCGATTAAATTAATCATAGGTTCTCTTTTGGTTAATTTAATTGCGTATTTTTGGATTCAAATTCATATTCGTATGTGATTTGTCATGTCCAAAGAAAATCCTTCTTTTCTTTTGAAATTAAGGTCGCCCTTGTTTTTTTTTTTGGGAATGACATTTTATGGGGGAGAGTTCTTAATTGAACTTGTGCTTAATTGCCAAATCTTTGTGGGGAGTGCGGCAGTGGAATATTATAGGGGTTATCTTGTATCTTTAAACTCCTTGATGAATGCATTTAGCTTCGGCTTTATGATTGCATCTAAACAAGATGATATATGCTTTCTTATGGTCATGAAATATCTCTTTTGGAAATTTCACTAGGATCCCGTTCTTGTACCTTTGCCAATTTTATTGCCAATTTTCGGATCATTATGTAAGGGGGAGTGGTTTCCATGTGAGATGGAGTATTGACTAAGGGGGAGTGATACATATCACCATAGTATTGTTGTCAAAGTTGTGATACAATTGAAATTTGATGTTGTGTAATAATATTATGACACTGTATAACAATGATCGAGAATTATGTTTTCTCATTGTTATAGCTATGGATTTTCAACAACGATGATGCTGAACTTACAACCTTTGGGATCATTGGAGTACTTGGAAGTGACGAAGATTTCGAGTAATGTTGAAGATTATACATGTGGAATAGGAGCTACATAAGTTTCTTTATTTTTTTTGTATTCCATATATATTGATAGTTTTGTCACTAAAATTGACAAAGGGGGAGATTGTTAGAGCATTTCTCGGTCGAACTCGCATGCGTTGCTATCTCAAGCATGTTTGTCAATGTTAGTGATCAAAACTATAAGTCTTGATTTCTAGTCTACTATAGCTAAGTCTCGGACTAGGATCAAGAATTCCATGGCGGATCATCATACAAGACGAAGAACTACTCAAGGAACTGGTGGAACTTCATCGACAATAAAGTATATGGATACTTGAACTTATCTACCACTCAAAAGTCTATCTACTCTATCTCCTATCTTGAGACAAAAGTCGTTTTGCTGTATAGACTTTGATTATACACATTTGGTATTTCGAGCCGAGTTTAACTCGCCTATATATTTCTCGAAATATGTGTTGGTAAGCTTTCGCTTTGGCCAAATTCATCTTTACCTAGTGACGAAAGTCATGTTATGTTTCAATCACTTTGAAAATTGCTTTGACGAAAAATGGTTTGTGAATAACAACTATATAACATCCTCTAGGAAAGTTTCAATGATTGAAATGAGAGTTTAGATTATATAACCAATGATGGATATAAGCATTGTTGTGGAAACACATATATGTATAAGTCCTTATTCCTTGAACCGAAGTTTGCGAACTTTGTTGATCAAGAGAACCGGAACAAGAGCCGTGAACTAAGTCCGCGAACTCAGTCCGCGAACTGGCGGAGGTTCTCGACCCGAGAAAATATGTTGGAGTTTGAGAACTCCTTCCGGGAACTTAAGTCCGCGAACCCAGTCCGAAAACTTGAGTTAGGTTATATCTAAAGACGATTGTTTGTGAACTCATGTTTATATAAACTAAGGAATGCTAATTGCAAACCGTGGCTATAAAGTTCATGAACCGATTCGAGTGAATCAAATCGTTTTTGCTTCGATTGTGTCTTGTGTAGTTACACTGGATGTCCTTGCAATTGAACAACTCTCTAACTAGTTCATTTGAGTCATTTAAACTAGTTATGGTGAAGAATAATATGGTTGATATGAAAGTGCTCATATGGCTAACCATTTGGTTAACTATTGTTGAACCAACAAATGTACATGTTTGGGTACGGTTGCACAAACCTTGAAACGTGCATTTCATTTTTGTGTAACAAGCTAGGTTTTCGTTCTAACGGTTGAAAGATATTAGCTTGAATCTAATCAGGTTTTCATCTAACGGTGAATATTGGATGCTTTGTTACCAAGCTAACATTGGTTGCAAATCCTGATTTGAAAGACTATATAAGGGAGAACTCTAGAAACTGGGAAACCTAATCCCCACACCTTACGTGTGATACTAGTTGTGTAAGCTAGAGTCAATTCTCCTTTAACCTTTGGTTTCTTCTTCTAAACCAGGTTAACGACTTAAAGACTTCATTGGGATTGTGAAGCCAGACCGATACTACTTTCTTGTAATTGTGTGATCTGATCTTGCATATTCTATCGTATGAGTGCAATCGTAAGGATTGGCTTGAGATTGATATTTCCGATAGGCAAGATATAAAAGTAGTCACAAACATCTTCGTCTCATTTTTTGTGATTCCATAATATCTTCTTTCGCCGCGTCGATTAAGATTATTGTGAGGTGATTGATAATACTAGGTTGTTCTTCGGGAATAAAGTCTGGGTTATCAATTGGTTCTTGTTCACCTTGATTTATCAAAAGACGGAACAAAACTTGTAGGTATATCCGTGGGAGACATATTTATCTATCATTGAAGACTTTTATGTGTGATACAGATTTGTTTATTAAACTCTTTGACTTTGGGTCGTAGCACCTCTTAGTTGTGGGTGAGATCAGCTAAGGGAATCAAATGCCTAGCATCCTGCTGGGATCAGAGACGTAGGAGCATAATTGTACCTTGGATCAGTGTGAGATTGATTGGGGTTCAACTACAGTCCAGACCGAAGTTAGTTTGTAGTAGGCTGTGTCTATAGCGGCTTAATACGGTGTGTGTTCAATCTGGACTAGGTAACGGGGTTTTTCTGCATTTGCGGTTTCCTCGTTACCAAAATTCTGGTGTCTGTGTTATTTCTATTTCCGCATTATATTGTTTGTCTTTATAATTGAAATATCACAGGTTGTGCGTTAGAATCTATCAATTGGAAACCCGACTTTTGGTTGTTGATTGATACTTGAACATTGGTCTTTGGTACCGTTCAAGTGTTTTCTCTTATATTCAATTAGACTCGCAGATTTCTATTTGCTTGAGTAAGAATTGAATCGAGAAAGAGAGATATTATAACTCTATGAGTCTGACTGTCTAGTTGATTCTCTAGAAAGTAAATTGGAGTTAGTCCATACAGATTGCTAAGAGATATATTGGGTGTGGTTGTTGTACCCCCGCTTTTTCAATATGAAAAACCCTAGTTATGGTTTTGAGCAATCTTCCCCAATATGTTTGAACACATAGCAAGAGATTATCTTTTATAGGAAGACTTGACATCAAAAACCGGAAGTAACTAGTTTTAGGAAAAACACTCAAAATCGGAAACCGTGGCTTGTGGGGGAAACAATTCCGATTTTGTGTCTAGGTCTTTCTTTTGGAAAACCGGTTTTCTATGGACTGGATCTTTATTTCGGGTTGTTTTTGTCCAATAATCTGTGTACTCTTTTATTACCACAATGTGATAATATCACTTGAAATTTATTCAAGAATTTACTAGAGTATACAGAGATAAAATTGACAAAATATGATATTTGTTAAAAATATCATCAGAATCATAAACCATGTAATATTTCAAAAGATCACTTGCTTCATTAAAACACTTGCTTCATTAAACAGTTGCGAGGTGCATGAAGCAATCCATTGTCAATAATATTATTAACTGAAAACTTGTTCCTTGTAGGAATACATATTTTCCAAAATCGCACCCTAGATGGCGAAACATTGACAGAATTGCATCTGAAAATGTACATGTATATATTTTGGTAGGCCATCCAAAATATATTTAAGTTTCCAGATTTATCAAGAACACAATAGCCATGGTTCATACAAATCATAAGAGGAATCTTATACATTTTCAAGATACACCCTATCCCATAGGCCTTAGTATCAATCTATACTTCTGCCTTGCTCTATCATGAGCTTTCCAAACTTCTTAAGATAGTACTCTCGAGTTTGAGAGTTATTCTCTTCATAATGAAACCTATATAACCCACAAAATCTGTATAATTCATTTCTTGCTTTATCTTCATCTTCAAAGCTTTCAGCTGCAGTGGTGTAGCTTCCAGCAACTCCACGGATTCGAAACTGCTCTATATACAAATTGCCATGTACCTGAGTACAATGACAACGTGGTGTCGATAGATTGAGGATAACCCTCTCCCAATTCCAAAGAATCGAGCTTCTATGATTCAAATGAAAAGTTCTGTTTTGGATTAATAATTTGATAAACTCTTCATTACAGACTCATATCTCTTATAAAGCCAGAGAAAATCTAACCTAACATCTAACGGCTACAATCCGACCAGATGGCTACATCTAAGCCCTCTTTACAATTGATAACTACACCCTCTCATAACTAAAAGCCATCAGATACTACTAATGTTAAACACTAATAAGTAAAACGATAAGGGCACTCTCCTCCCATACCGAGTACATGACATTACCGACCCCTTCAAAACATCCTTGTCCTCAAGGATGTGAATTAATTGAATCGACTCGACTTTAGGGGAGTCGGCAGTGGCAGCATTTTCAAAATCAGTGGAGGAATAAGAATAAGGAGTCGCAAGAAAAACAGGCCCACACTGTCTTCACAATTCACAGCTTGGTATGCACTGTCAGTAAGTACTACCTGCAACAACACTAATAGCTATGGTTCGACAAGAACCTGGAATGACAACGGCGCTGAGTTCCTGTGCTGACATCAAGGAGGTGTGTGTCTCATGTGGTTTGTCCTTACACATCCCTTCATCTTTGTTCTTCCTTGTCCTCCACTCTTGAACGTCACAGTTCAGTACCCTGATGAAGATCTCAGTTGTCGTTGCTGTCAGATGTAGAACAAGCATCTTGTCCTTCTTATCACAAGGAATCTTCATTTGGTTGTAGTCAACTTCCCCCATATACCAAGGAACTTCCAGGATAATTACAACAAATGCTGCAACATGAAAGAAGGAGAAGTATTGATGGAGAGCTCGTAATCCAGCTGACAGTTTTTGCACTCCATAATACAATGTAAACCAATTTAAATTTCCAGCTCCAATATTCCAACCATGCCAACATGTGGATAATTGGAATCATGATGAGTAAATATCTAGCCCCACAGCAAAAGACTTTCCCTGTGAAGCTTTTTACTTCAACTCCTAACCCAGAGATCAACTGCGTAATGTTATGCTCATACATGGTTGTAGTTTTCCCCCTATCGAACACAAGCAACCTAGCAAATTCCAGAAACTTAGCAAAGCTGTTTGGAGCTCTCGGCGGCAACGTTGTATTGTTAAAAGATAGAGCTAGGAAGAACATATGGAAACTGAATGCTACACAAAAGATTTCACCACCCTGAACTGTAGGAGAGATCCACCCCGCATAGAGGAATATCATGACAAGAGTGTTACCAGAATTGTCGGTGAGAAAGGAACTTAGTGTAGACCCCTTTGAGATTTTCATCTGATCGGAAAAAATACCAACCAGGGGATGAAGTCCCATATCATGTATCCCTGTAAATAGCCAACAACATTCCCATCCTGTGCAGTTTAATTGAGTATTGGCTTCAACAGTTTTGATACAGATTTCTACTCTAAGAGAACTCCACAAACAGTTTTCATGTCTTCTACTAACCCCTTCCCTTGACTTCTCAGCCTGATAGTCTTTTAGGACCTGGAGTACCACTGAATTCCAGGATGCAGTATCCCATTGAAGCATTGAACAAACGACTGAGATAAAAAAAAAATTATTATTTACCCAATTAACATTTCTGACATTCCACAACCCAGGTGGAACAATTCTGAACTTCCACCTCAAATAGCCTACCCACAGCAGCATCTTAAGAATCAGAAATACCTCGATTAAGATTTGAGTTCCCATTATAATACCCATCGGCATCATACAACTGCTGTAAACCTTAAGTGCAGGTAATAAGTAACCGAATCTTAAGAATTGTGAAAAAACTCTCACTCTTGTGATGTAATCTTCCACGCACAGAGCTCTCACAACTAGCTTGCTATCCATTTTAGAATACAAATCTGCCATTAAAACTGTCTCATGCCTTGAAAAACTTCCGCAGGCTTCAGATGTCAGCAAATACAAGTACAAGAAAAACACAATTCTTGAGAGATAAAGTTCAGCTCTAGAAACTCTGTGAGCAGAGAATAGAAGCACTGAAATAAATTTAAACTTCATAAAAAATATATGCAGCACATGATCCTCTTCTTGTCTATCAACTATACCCATTAAAGGTTCCATACAGAAAACCTTGAAGGGAGTAGGAAAGAGTATATTTTCTTTACCACCAGTACAACTCCATAATCGAAAATGCCAATAAGATTCATGTAAAGCATAACACAAGGACAGAAGATCAAAAAGTGAAGGATTCAAATATACCATTTCAACTCTCTCTAGAATAGTAACAGTTTCATAAATAACAGGTGCAGGTGGTTGACAGTGCAGAAATAAACCCATCCTTAAAAGCCTGAAGCATCTGACAATAGTTGTGAGAATTACCATAAGAGAACAGTCATGAAACCCCCTAGAAGCACCAGCTGGATGCAAGAATTGGATGACCTCAAGCAACTCACATTCGAGCTGTAAGGAAAAAAAATCTGCTCTTCATACCAAACTCTTGACCAATCAATATAAGTACCTTCCTAAATCTCTCCAAGTCAGTCCATTGTCGTGTCAATATACTCTCAGTTACCATATCCTTGTATGACATATGCAAAAACAACCGACTTAAAATTCCACTACAACCATCTTTAACAAACATAAACTGAAATTCTGACTGGTGTCTGAATCCGAAACCCAAACCATAAACATGATTTCCATTGTTTCCATCAAGGACAATTGACTCATCAACCCTCTCTCTATTCCAGTCTCTGGTATCCCACCGAGGCATTGGAGCAAGCACTATCCAAGCAGTAGCAACATACTCACCAGTAGCGGACATCCAAAGAATTGAATTACCAAAACACCAAATGTACCAGTACCCATGTTCATAAACAATTATTCCCTTGTAATCATACATTAAACCTGACCCACTAACCCTCTTTCCTGGATCAAATATAGAACAAATAGAAGCAGAGTAATGATAGAAATAAACAGCCGTATTCAAATTTCCAGCAGTATCAACAACACCATTATTAGCTACTATATTAAGAATTGAGGCAGTAAACACCGAATCTAGTAAGTACCCATTAGTATTAACCAGCTCCTGAAATTTTTCTTTAAAAAATCTACCCAAAAATTTTAAACCCCCGAGAAAAGAAGAACCTAATTTAGAGTCAACCTGTAATTTCTCTTTTCCACGATCAAATATGTTATGAGAAGAATTTAGAATAATGTTAAAACACTCACCAAATTCGACCTGATATTTCCTTTCTACATCATTCATGGCAGCTTTGACTATTTCTTCGAATTGAAAACTTGCAGAATCAGTCGAATCGTCGGTTTCCATGTCAACAGTAGAAGAAATTGATTGAACCCTAGCTTTTGTAATCTCTTCAATTTGAGAAATCAACCCATTACTTGAGTCATCCTCTTCTTCATCGAATAAAAATGAAGGAATCAACTCCTCCAGAGAATCATCTTCTTCTTCATCAACGGCAGGAGGAATCGATGTAGTACCCCTAATGAAAAGTATCAATCTATACTTCTGCCTTGCTCTATCATGAGCTTTCCAAACTTCTTAAGATAGTACTCTCGAGTTTGAGAGTTATTCTCTTCATAATGAAACCGATATAACCCACAAAATCTGTATAATTCATTTCTTGCTTTATCTTCATCTTCAAAGCTTTCAGCTGCAGTGGTGTAGCTTCCAGCAACTCCATGGATCGAAACTGCTCTATATACAAATTGCCATGTACCTGAGTACAATGACAACGTGGTGTCGATAGATTGAGGATAACCCTCTCCCAATCCAAAGAATCGAGCTTATATGGTTCAAATGAAAAGTTCTGTTTTGGATTAATAATTTGATAAACTCTTCATTACAGACTCATATCTCTATAAAGCTAGAAAAAATCTAACCTAACATCTAACGGCTACAATCCGACCAGATGGCTAAATCTAAGCCCTCTTTACAATTGATAACTACACCCTGTCATAACTAAAAGCCATCAGTTACTACTAATGCTAAACACTAATAAGTAAAATGATAAGGGCACTCTCCTTCCATATCGTGTACATGACACATTGTCATTCAACATAATGATATACAATCCTATGTCCACCAAAAGATTGTGTAAGTCACTCATGACATACACATGCATGATTCCTAACAGAATTAGGAATAAGAGTATTACATACTTCATACGTGATTTCCACTACGATCTTATAAAGTAATCAAATCCTGCTATTACGTTAACTGAATCACTTATTAGATTCATTTCTTATAGGTTGGATTGCACCAAACACAGATTGTTAGATCTTTTCGTGTTTGCCTGCTCTGATACCAATTGAAAAGGCGAGGGTACCCAAATATACCACAAGCTAAAACTTTTCCTACCTATATGTACTTTCTTCGAAAGTGATTGTCTATGGAATGAGTCGAGACAATACAACTAATCGGTTCACACTTCATGTGATCGTCTATGGATACGAGATCGAGACAATACAACAACGAAGTATGTTACTTGATAAAAAGGTTCGGACTCCAAACACAATAGGATTCACTTATCAAGTAAATAGGAATTAGCTTTCGTGTAATTTACTTTAATTATGATAAAACAATTATAATGCGGAAATATAAAGTAAATAACATAGCAAGATTTTGTTAACGAGGAAACCGCAAATGCAGAAAAACCCCGGGACCTTGTCCAGAATTGAATACTCTTAGGATTAAGCCGCTACACAAAATTACACCTAACATCGTATAGTTGAGACCAAGCAACTAAACATATAGGTCACCTAGTTCCGTCTGTATTCCCACGCCTCCAACTTATAAATAAGTCACGTACTTGGAACAATTCCTTTGGTTCTTATTCCAAACAGGAAAGGAACAACAAATTTGTTTGGTATCAACTTTATTCAACCAAGTGATATGAGTCGGACAAAGGCTCTTCTGTTTATCTTAACATAAACTCCTTCGTCAGGTCCTTATATCTATCTTATGTTCAACTACCGAAGTAATCGTTTAAGATTAAGCCAACAACACTATTAATCCAAAGAATCGTGTTGATGTTGATCTACTCAATTAATCAATCCAATCTATCACAAGGATAACTCGATTATTAATTGGCTCCTCTTTTACTGAAACAAGTATTGTGCACACCAAAGATTATGAACCCACAAATCAGAAATCTTCAATATCTTCTTCGTCTTCAAATCTTCTTAGATCTTCAATAATAACCTGCACACAATCACTTGAATCTCTTGTGATCAATCGCGCACAAAACGGAGTCTGTTAACAATGGATTATCACAAGATCATCTTTAGAACTAACAACAGTCTAAAGATTCCTGTCGAAACTCTGAAGTAGTTTGAGTGAATCTTATATCAGAAGAGAAGATTCTCAAGCATAAAAAAACTAGGTGCAATCAAATTTCACCACCATTAGTCAATCAAATCAATGAAAACAAAAGATAAACCGCAATTATCTAGTTTCCCACCAATAGTACACGCTAGAGCTTCTCAATCCCAAAGAAGACTTTAAACTGAGCGGCTGTAAGAGATTTCACATAATTAGGTTACTCTCCTCTCCGAATAGGCGGCTACACCAGTAACAACACAATAAAGAGGAAGCTTGTTGTTACGAAGGATTATTTTGCTAGAAAGGAAAAATTCAAGTATTTATAGACAAGGAAGTTTGGACACCAAGGAATTTCCAAAACCGAAAATATTCTCAAGATATTTATTAAAACACAAATTCGGTTTTCATAATGCCTGGAAATGCTCTGTCCAAAAATAATGATCGAAATCTCTTAGAAAATCTCTAATTAGTAAATGCACAATACTAATTCTTATTTTCCTAAAAATGAAGTCAATTACCTTAATTAAAAAATTCTTAACTTATTTATGTTTCGATCCTGGGATTCTCTTCCCTTAGCTATTAAGGAATAACTTTGAATAATTAAATAAATAAACATTCACAGCACGTGTTCAAAGTATGTCGACATCCTTACTTTGTAAGTTCTCTTTCACACTTACAACCTTGAAACCGATTTGCCACACTTCCAAACAAGTTTAGAATTGGTTCATCTGACTTTCAAGAACTATGTGATTGATCAAATAACATTCAATCACAATCATGGGTTTAACGGTTCTAACAAAACAAGTTTCGGTTCTACCTTCCATGTGAGTACCGTGCATAGTCACACTAGCTTTCCAAAATTCGGTTGACTAGGTACTAGGATCGGTTACCTACATATATATGGTATCTAACTTATATGTGTTGCACATGTCCAAAGGATCTGTTCCCCTTTGCCTAAAAACGTGTTGCACATGTTCATAGAATCGGTTCCCCTTTCTGCTATAAACCTTACTGCACCTCATACAAGGATCGGTTCTCCTTTGTGATGTACTGCACGTCTTACTAGGATCGGTTACCCTTTCCCATATTTGGTCAGACATAAAATCACAAACCCGATCATACCATCTCAGGTGATTACTTAAGATCGGTTTCACTAATAAAATTCATACCAATACGTAAGTCAGGCCTTTGTGAATAGTTCTACCAAGAACACAAACAAGTCGTGAACGGTTATACTCAATCACACATGTTTGTTTATAAGATATGCAATGAATAACAAAACCAATAACGCCTGGCAATTTCCTTCTCGGTTCACAAACAAGTTTATGAACATACTTCCTTAGAACACATGTAAAACATTGTTCCCTATGATGAAATCCTCACCTTATACCCATAAATAATCACAATAACAAACAAATGATTATGGTGATGTCTTATCTATGAAGTTTAATGGTTAAGCAATAAACCTCGAATTGTATTCCTTAATACTATGTCTATCTAGAGTTAAAATATACTTCGTAGTTTTGTTTTCAATATGCACGACTTGAAAGATACGTTAGGGAATGAAACAGTTCAAGTCAAATATCACTAACCTCAAGTGGAAGGATGATTGTTGTCGTTGTTGCTCCTTGCTTCTTCACATCTTCAAGTCTTCGCAATACTTGTAATGTATCATTATCCTAATACTTTCAAGCTAACCTATACGAAGTTGACTCTAGTACATAATCAAGCGACTCTTAACACGAGTTTTGATTCACTAAAATATGACAACCAAACTTGACATACCAACGCTTGGTGGGCTCAACCGAGCTATGCTCTAACACCGAGTTTTTCTGCATTTGCGGTTTTCCTTGTTAACAAAATTCTGGTGTATGTGTTATTTCTTTTCTGCAATATATTTTGTTATATAATTGAAATATCACAGGTTGTGCGTTAAGTTCAATCAATTAGAATATCCGACCTTTGGTTGTTAATTTAAATTGATTGACACTTGAACATTGGTCTTTGGTACCGTTCAAGTTACTCCTATTATATTCAATCGGGCTCACAGATTTCTATTTGCTGATTGCAGATTGAATTAAGAGTTAGAGATATTAAACTCTTTGATATAATTTTGTCTAGATTGAGTATGACTGTCTAGGTGGTTCCCTAGAAAGTATATTGGAGTAAGTCCTCTCAGATTGCCAAACGAATTGTTGGGTGTGGTTGTTAGACCCCCGCATTTTCAATTGGTATCAGAGCGGGAAAACACAGTAAAACCTCATAAGTCTGTGTTTGTAGATATCTGATATGGACAGAGGTGTTATCTCTATAAACGTACTACCAGTCTTCGATGGCTCAAATTACTTGTGGTGGAAAATTGATATGCGCGCCTTTCTTCAAGCGTGTGATTTTCAATCATGGGTTTATGTAGTTAATGGCTATGATGCTCCCGTTGTGGCAATAGGAAATGCAACCGTTCCAAAGAATATTGGTGCATATGACGTTGCCGAGATACTTGCTACAAAGCAGAACCCCGACGGTTTGAATGCCATCATACATGCCATTACCTCAGATCTTCAGCACCATATGACTACGTGCACTCGGTCTAAAGATGCTTGGGATATCTTAGAAACCGTATTTAAAGGAAAACCAGTGAAAAGGAAGCTAGGCTTCAAAACCTAAATTCCGACTGGGAAAACCTTCGTATGGCAGATGAAGATTCATTTGATGAGTTTAATCACAAAGTGTCTGAAATTGTTAATGCATCCTTTGCATTGGGTAAGACTATTCCTGAAAAGAACATTGTGATGAAAATTCTAGGATCACTGCCATCTAGATACGATTCTAAGAAGCATGATATCGTTGAAGGAAATAACCTTGATGCTCTCTCCAGAAATACGCTGGTCGGAAAGCTAAAGATCTTTGATCATGAGCATACATCCAAAATCGGAAAGGATGTTGCCTTCAAAGCTCAAAAGAACACTAAATTACTTGACAAAAGTAAAAGTGTTTATGTCTCTGAGGATGATCTTTCTGAGGATGATTTATCAGATAAAGATCTTGACAAGTCAGTCTCTTTGATCACAAGACAGTTTAGAGATCTCTTATTGAAGAGAAGTAAACGGTTTTCCAGAGACAAACCTAGGTCATCAGGTAAACCTCACAATCGCATTCCTCCTAAAAACAAGGATGCTGATGAGGCTGATGGTGAGGATATGCCACAATGCTTTAAGTGTTAAGGTTTTGGTCATTTTGCAAATGAGTGTCCAAACCGTAGAAAATACACTAGGAACAAGGGTCTTGCTGCAACCTTTCATGAAATGTATGATCACTATGATTCCAATGAAGACGAAAAATCAAGTGTTGCGCTTCTTTGTGACGATATTGATTTTGATAATTGTAGCAATACATACATCAATCTTGATATTCTTTCAGAAGGAGACACAAGCAATCTGGAAGAGAAAATTGACCTTTCTATTGGAAACTCTCTATCTGATTTTCCAGGTTCCATTTTGTGTCTAGTAGCTTGCACATCTTGGGCGTCTGAATCATTTTATCCATTGACATGCTCTTATTGTTCACTCAAAGGTCATGAACTCTCAAAGTGTTTCAAGTACAAACACAAGATGAGATATGTCAATAAACTTCAACGAAGAGCAAATCGGCTAGCAAACAAGCTCAAACTTGTTCAAAAAACCACTGAGGTATGTAAGATTTTATCCTCTTCAAAGAAGTTAGTTTCCAAAGAGAAGACAAGACCACTAGGAAAGAGAGTATGGTCTAAATATTTTGATAGACAGGGTTCTATGAATTCCTTTCAAAAAGGTTATGGTGGACAAATTATTGCTCACGGTAGCACAACTTAATTGTGTTGTCTTGGTGCATCTTGTCTCATGTGCCTGATTAAAAGAGACAAGATTGTGCCCACCTCAGGCTTTAAGGAAAAAAAAAATGTTTTTGTTTTCTTAGATTTGCCGTATGTTTTGTGAAATTGGAATTCTTTCATATTGGAAGGGACTTCCCTGTTTAATCAATAAAAAGAGGGTTATTCTCGAAAATTCTACTCTCTTTAGGGTTATGATTGTACGTGCATGAATCTGTGTGGTTAAAAGTTCCGTAACCCTACATTCCTTTTCCTTCTCTGAAACTCTTTTCATCTAAAGACTGTATGTTGAGTTTAAATTGTGATTCCCTCTCTCAAACCCATACACGTATGGATACTCCAAGCATCATGTTTTCTGATGGAAAAGATGTTAATATGATTGTTAAGCCATCAATCATGAAGGAAAAAGAGAAATCTCTGTTACCTCCAACTTTGTAATGAAAAAGAAGGAATGTGAGGAAGCCAAGAGATGTTCCTTCAAATTCTCAGAAGTTTTCTGGTGTTCTTGAAGAGTTGAAGGAATCAAGGAAGGAGATTCAGAAAATAAAGATTTTTGTTATGAGAACTCTCGAAATTCAGAATGCCCTGGTTCGACATCATCAGCCCAGAAGGTTTGTTGGAATTGACTCCTTTCTTCACGAACCTTATGTACCTATGGCTGTAGACGACAAGGGGTTCGGGGAAGATAAAAAATTCTTCAGAGGTCTCAATGTCTAGTAAATCTTCTTATGAGAATTTATTTCTTGTGTTTTTAGAAAAATAACTAGGGTTTGGAATAGCCATTATTGTGAGTACACATAGCTATGTCCAACGTTTTCATCTTCATGTTTTTAGATTTATTTATTTAAATTCTAAGTTTTTTGGAAGACGGTTTTTGCAATTTTAATCTTTATGATTTTATATATTGCAAATTGTTATCGGATATGTTGTTTATGTCCGTGAACCTGTGACTGTCCCATACTTGTTCAAAAGTTATCTCTATTATGTCGGTATGAAAGTATTGATAAAAGATAGAATCAACTTTTGACAAACAAAAGTTAAAGCCTTTTATATCATTATGCAAATTTTGATGGAAGAAAGGATGAACTTTTGTTTACAAGGATTAAGTCTATTACATGTCATTGTGCAAATAGTCATGAAAAATAGAATGAATCCTTGTGTATTCCGCAGTATTGGTCGATCTTCGATCCACATTTTTTTGCACATACTGTGTTGCTCTGTAAGTTCTCTTATGTCGAGCATGAACAATTTAATTGATCATCTCTGTGGTTTATTCGATTGAGATTTTTGGGTTCAAAATCATGTTTTCATGTGATTTGGTAATATCCAAAGAAATCATTTTTTTCTTGTAAAAGAAAGGTCTCCTTTGTTGTTCTTTCGGGAAGGACATATTATGGGGGATATTTCTTAATTGAACTTGTGTTGAATTGCCAAATCTTTGTGGGGAGTGCAGCTGTGGAATATTATAGGGTTATCTTGTATCTTTATAAACTCATTGATGAATGCATTTAGCTTCGGCTTTATGATTGCATCTAAATAAGTTGGTATGTTATTCTCTTTTGGCCATGAAGTATCTCTATGAAAATTTTATGAGGATCCCACTAGTTTTCGTACCTTTGCCAATTTATATTGACAAAAAAGAGGAGAATTAATGTGTAGTTTCATACTACAAATACATATGGTTTACAGATCATTATGTAAGGGGGAGTGGTTTTCATGTTGAGATGAAGTATTGACTAAGGGGGAGTGATACATATCACCATAATATTGTTGTCAAAGTTGTGATACAATTTAACTTTGATGTTGTGCAATAATACTATGACACTGTATAACAATGATTGAGAGCATTTGTTTTCTCGTTGTTATCGCTACGGATCTTCAACAACTATGATGCTGAGTTTAACACGTTTAGAATCATGGTGTACTTGGAAGTGACGAAGTTTTCGAGTCGTGTTGAAGATGCCAAGGAGATCAAGCATTTGGATGAGAAGCTATAATTTTTATTTATCTTGTAATCCATATGTATTTATAGTTTTGTCACTAAAATTGACAAAGGGGGAGATTGTTAGAGCACTCCTCGGTCGAACTCGCATGCGTTGCTATCTCAAGCATGTTTTTCAATGTTAGTGATCAAAACTATAAGTCTTGATTTCTAGCCTATTTATAGATGTCTCGGACTAGGACATAGATTGTGTAATTGAGCCTAGACTTCACGACGTTCATAATTGGAAAAAGAAGAACTACTAAGGGGAGCTTGTGGAACTTCATGGACAAAAGGTATGTGGAGACTTAAACTCATCTATCACTTGGAAAGTCTATTTCTACTATCTCCTATATTGAGACATAAGTCGTATTACGATATAGTTTTCTATATACACATTTGAGATTTCGAGATGTGTTTATCTCGCTTACATATTTCTCGAAATATGTGTTGGCAAGCTTTCGCTTCGACCAAGTTCATCTTATATCATGTGAAATTTGCCGAGTAACATCTTACATTGTTTGTGTGATACAATCATTTGGTGTAGTCTTGGAATGTTTCGTTATGATTGTTTCAATAACTTGAAAATTTCTTAGATGCTAATAGTATGTGATAACGACTATTGTCATCCTCCAAGAAAGTTTCAATGAGTGAAATAAGAGTTTAGAAAACTTAACCATTATTGGATATGTCATGTTGTGCACTCTTGCACATATGTAATCCATGTCCGGGAACCATTGTATGCGCACCTGTTTGCGTACCTGTTGGTTTGAAAAATCCGGAACCTAAGTATGCGTACCCGTTTGCATACTGGCGTACAGGTCCATGTCCGAGAATTTCTGCTGGGATTGAAAGTTCGCGTACCCGTTTGCGTACTGGCAAAACCCAATCTTAGTCCAGGTATTTCAAGTATGCGTACCCGTTTGCATACTTGAAGGTTAAAATTCTAAAATCGGTTATGAACTTGAACATAAATATTTATATAATAAGGAATGCAATCTTTGGAAACCGTGGCTATAATGTTCATGATTGATTCGAGTGAATCAAATCGATTTTTCTTCAATTATTTTCTTGTATAATTCTATGAGAATATAGCAATAGAAAAACTCTTTAACTAGTTTCATTTGAGTCATTTGAAATAGTTATGGTTAAGATGAATAAGGTTGATATGAGAGTAATCATATGGCTAACCTCGGTTAACTATTTGTGAACCAACATGGTGTACACGTTTGGGTACGGTTACACAAACCTAAATGAGGGTACATTTCATTTGTGTGTAACAAGATAAGTTCGATCTAACGGTTGAAAGATATTAGCTTGGTTGAGTCAGTTTTTTTATCAAACGGTAAATATTGAATGCTTTGTTACCAAGGTAACTTGGATTTCAAATCCTGATTTGAAAACTATATAAAGGAGAACTCTAGCAACTGGGAAAACTAATCCCCACACCTCTTGTATGTTACTATTTGCATAAACTAGAGTCGATTCTCCTTTAACCTTAGGTTTCTATGGAGACCCTGTAGGTTAACGACTTAAAAGACTTCACCAGTATTGTGAAGCCAGACCCAACTATTTTCTTTGTAGTTGCGTGTTTTTATCTTTCGCGATTCTATCTTATTGAGTACAGTTGAAATAATTGAATCGAGATTAATTTCTCTGATAGGCAAGATAAAAGTAATCACAAACATCTTCATCTCATCGTTTGTGATTCCACAATATCTTGTTTTGCTAGTGTTGATGATGGATTTTCCGCAAGGGATAAAATCGTAAAATCATGATACTGCATGTTTCTGACCCGGTATCGGGAACGCATGTGAAGATTCGTGTTTTGTGATCCATGAACCGTTTCACGATCTCTGATCGAGTACCTCTCGGAGCAATGATTAATATGTTTCTCGAAAGGCCTCCCATTTGCTGAGCATTCGATGCTGCACATTTCATCGTGCCCTCTATGTAGAATAACGATTGGGCGGTCCTCCAATATAATTGTTTGTTGAGAGGGTTTAACGCCTTCAGGACGTCAGCGATACTCGTTGTTCCCTGACTACATAAATAGACCCCCCCCCCCTCTACATAGAAGAACGATTGGGAGGTCCTCCTACATAATTGTTTGTTGAGAGGGCTTAACGCCTTGAGGACGTCGGCAACACTCGTTGTTCCCTGACTATGTAGAGAGACTGTGTATAGAATCAGGCGGCTCTCCTACATAATTGTTTGTTGAGGGGGCTAAACGCCTTCAGGACGTCAACAACATTGTACGTTGTTCCCTGACTACGCCCCTTTCAGAACGAGTATGATGCTTCAACTATCTCATTTCTCGATTCTACAATAGATTAATTCTACCGTGACATTCACCGATTGAATTCCTGGAAAATAATCTATTTTATCTCATTACTCCGTTCCATGGCTATCCCCGGCTGATTCCATGTATTAGTAATAGATAATCTATTATATCTCATTACTCCATTCCATGAATCCCCTGGATGGATTCATGGATTAGTAATAGATAACCATCTTATCCCATTACTCCGTTCCCTGAATTCCGATTCATGGATTAGTAATAGATACACAATTCATAATTATTACTCAACAATCATCGGGCATCTGGACTATCACCGAGTAAGCCCCAATAAAATGGTGCAAGTGTACTCAACAATGATGCACGACCGAGCACCCAAATGCACGAACGAGCATTCGAAAATATGGACAAACGAGGAATCCTAAACAAAATAGAAGAGAGAAAATAATAATAAAAGAAGAGGCGCCTAGGGACCGAGCCCACCGGCCGGCCGGTCACGCCGTGGTGGCCGGTCCCCCATGCCTCCTCCCTTTATTTTTCTTATTTTCTTATTTTCATGAACTCATGAAAACTCCTTCATTCGAGCAACTTTCCTTGTTTGAGCAAAACTCACGGTTTCTCCATATTTTCACGGTTTCATGAAAAATAATAAAATAGGGAAAGGTGTTGTGGGACCGGACTGCCATGCCGTAACCGTTGCTGGTCTCACACCTTGCAATCCTTGTTTTCATAATTATTATTTCCCTCAGCTCATGAAACTCCTCCGTTTGAGCAAAAGATCATGGTTTCTTCATATTTTCTCAAATATTGCTCAAACCATGAAAAAGTCAAATGGTCGCACAACTGACTAGGCTATTCACAAAAATATATTAAAATATGATTATTTTAATATTCTCAAAATATTGATCAAACGAGCAAAGTTCTACTTGCTCATTCGAGCAAAATCAATAATTTCAGTCAAAGATTAAACTCTTCTGAAAATCCAAGATATTGCTCGAACGCACATCAGAAAATATCGAAACTCTCAGGACTGAGACACGGACATGCTTCCTTGACACACCAAGGTCGTCCCTAAGGCTTGCAAGGAGCCGGTTCAACAAATTCTTATAATTTTGACCTAATTTGCTCAATTGCTCATATTGGGTCCAAACTCTTTCCAACCAACTTGGAATTTTCTCAATCGACCATCAGCTTGTCCCACACCACCAAGGGCCAGTTCTATGCTCCCTTGGCCGGTCCCTCACTTCTCCATAATTAGGTTTTATCACCTAATGCTCGGACGAGAACAATTCTAATAAATGATTAAACCAGCATTTAATAATCCCTTCACTAACCGGTCAACTAAGGACTCTGGTGCACGCTCACTCGAACACTTGGGCACCACATGGACGTCCATCATCCCATGTGGTCGATCCCGCCCTCACTCATGACCTATTTTTATCAATTCATCAGTTGAAGAACAATTGATCAAAAATTAGGGTTTCGAACAAACGCTCCACAAATCATCATTCTGAGCAAGTTCAAACACTAATAAATTTATGTTGATCCAGCAATAAACATCTGGATTAATCATATAATATTTGGTAGTCTACCAATATTTTAATTAATATTTTATTGGGTCACGTTACCAATAAGTAAATTCATTGAATTGAGCAATACTTGCTCAGTTGATCGAATAATGATCCTACTATCAATATTCAGTAATTTGTCGAATTGAGCAATACTTGCTCAGTTGCTCGAATATTGATCCTACTGTCAATATTCAGTAATTTGTCGAATTGAGCAAATACTTGCTCAGTTGCTTGAATATTGATCCTACTTAGAGCTGTCAATTTATAACCCGGCTTGCGGTTGACCCTAACCCGGCTTGTTTCAACCCGGCCCGGCTTGGCTTGTTGTCTAAACGGGCCGGGTTAGGGTTGGCATATACAACCCTACTAGAAAACAATCCGGGCTAGGGCCAACCCGCGAGTTACCCGTCAACCCGTCAAAATTAATAAATATATCCCTCAATCCCACCAACTCTTTAAAATCCATGATTTGCAAACATATATTAGAATTAGTTAATTTTAAATCAATAAATAAAGCTAATTTTGGATCCACCCAAACAAATATAACAATTTTTAGATTTTAAATAATCAATCAATAAATTAAATTACAACTTAGATTCATCAATCACATATTTATTCGGGATGTCCTAAATTGATAAAAGGACTAGCATAATTTAAACAGTGAGTTAGTCTTACTCACATTAATTTAAACTTATAAAATGATAAAAAAAAAAGTAAAATGCTTAGTTGATGTTAGGGTTCTCTGCCTAAGAAAACTAAAGCGCTGTAACCGGCTATATCATTGATTAAGTGGCAATAAAAACGTCCACTTTACAACTCAGTGGTGGGGCTTCTAGTTAAACACCAAATTGACCTAGGTTCGACCTTTACTAAATGAATAATCCTAAACAATCCTAAATTTTAAATTTAATTTTTAAATTGATAACATTAACAAGCCAACCGCCAACCCGTCAGGGTTGACCCGTCTAGGGCTAGGGTTGGGGTTTTGAGCTTTTTCGTGAATAGTACTAGGGCTAGGGTTGACCCTAACCCTAGTACGGGTTGGCAAGCTAGGACCGGGTTGACCCTAGCTTGCCCGTTTGACAGCTCTAATTCTATTGTTAATATTCAGTAATTTGTCGAATTGAGTAATACTTGCTCAGTTGTTCGAATATTGATCATACTGTCAATATTCAGTAATTTTTCGAATTGAGCAATTTGCTCAGTTGCTCGAATATTGATCCTACTGTCAATATACAGTAATTTTTCGAATTGAGCAATACTGGCTCAGTTGTTCGAATATTGATCCAACTATCAATATTCAGTAATTTATGGAATTGAGCAATACTCGTTCAGTTGCTCGGATATTGATCTAACTATCAATATTCCGCCGAATATTACTCAATATTCAACGATTCAATATTTGCTCAGACGAGCAATATTAACGTCATTCAAGAACTATAACATGTTCAATCCATGAATCACTGAGCATTCGTCAATCATGCTCAATTCAAAAAAACTTAGACTTACTATCTAACCAAGTCAATGACTGACTAATCAAATACACGTCTGCTTTGCAGACTCCACGTTCTTGAGATATCAATCACGTCACATGGGGGATAACAATTAGGTTTTTGGTCTGGCGGCCTACAACACATGTGTTCATCCACGATGAGAAATGTGAGTAATTCGTGCAAATGGTTGAGGGAGTTAGCAAAGTAATGGGTGAACGATCGACCAAGTCTCCACACGACATGGAATTGATTTTACCATGATCTCCCACTTTCCCACTCTTTCACTCAAGAAGCCGTCACACTTATTGGGATCAAGGTGTTTACTATTCTGACAATATAAATAAGTTCTGAATCGATGACTGAGGACAACAATCGTCTACACACTAGTCCTGTCGACCAAACTTATTTGCACATATTTGCAGAAACCTTCAACACATCCACAATCCTTCATCACCATTGATCCCCCTCCTACAGATCAACCCATCTCCTCTTTGTGACCGAATTGACTCTGGAACGGCCATTGACTTGGTTTAGGCTGGTGTCCTACAGATTGATCTCCCGAACTCAAAGCACTCCCGTGGAGTGCATCTGTGTGAGGTTGAGCAGTTTGCTCGGTTGAGGATTCTCTCCCGAACCGTCGTATCCTCAATCGTTTTTCCTTATCTACAGATTGGAGACCACAGTGGGAGATTAATCTCTCGGTTGCAATCTCAATTCGTCAAAATGGTTTATCTTAGGTCAGGTTCAGTTACAAATCCTAACACAAACAAAGCTAGCACTATCTACAACGGTGGTACTCCAGAAACTACTCCTGCTTCCCACACCGGTGTTATTGATACCACTCCTCCTCAAACCAACGTCGGCAACCATCCGCTCTTCGTCCGGTCTCCCAAGGAAATGAGAGAAAATCCGCCTACCATAGCTGATCTTATGAAGGTGCAAGAGACTCTTGCCAAAAATCATATTTCCATGGCTGAAAACAGAGCTATGCAATTATCTCAAAACTCTCACCGATAAGATGTCAGAGAAAACTCAAGAGAAAGGAAAATACAAAGAAACATCTTTGGCTGCTGATCATGAAGTCATTCCAATCCATTTAGTAGACGATGATGAAGTCCACAAGGCTGTAGATAACCCACCAACAAAGGAACCTGCAGGCTTCATCACTTGTGAGGACCTGGAACGCTTCATGGAGGAACGGGGAAAAGACAAAACACCATATGTTCACCGTTATCAACCTCCATATCCTGCTGCTATGCAAAGAATTCCTCTCCCGAAGGGCTGCATCTCTCCAACGTTCACATTGTACAACAGAACGGGGAACACTCGAGAACATGTCTCTCGATTCCTGGAGGCACTAGGAGAGCACGAACACAACCATGTCGTTTATTCTGAAGGAATTCTCGAAATCTCTGATAGGCCGAGCATACACCAGGTATAATAACATTGCATCTTGGAGCATCTCTAGTTGGGGAGAAATGGTTAATGCCTTCTACATGAAATACTTTTTCGTATCTGAGAAGATTACTCTCTCAGACTTAGGAAGATTGGCTCAGAAGAACACTGAACATCCGAACGACTATGTGAAGAGGTTCAAAATTCAAGCTTTGGATTGTCATGACCCTAATGTCATCGAGCAACAATTGGTGGACTTGTACATCCAGTCTACAAAGCCTTGCTGGAAAATCCCCGGTTTTAGAACTCCTTGAAGCAGCCAAGCGATCAACAACTATTGCTCAGGCTTTAGTGGAAAGAACAAGAACTGCAAAAGTCGAGGAACCACGAGAAACTCGAGGCAGTGGCAGTCACTCTGATCAATAATCAGTACAATCTCCAACCTTCCATGAATGTTGCTGAAGGAAGCAAGAGAAAATCCGAAGTGTAGCAGCATTAAAGGGCTTCTCCAACATCCCAGTCTCCTCTGAAAGCGCAAAGAAAAGATAACCAATCCTGAAATGCACAAACCTCGACCCGGCATCAACGAACAGGGAAATGATTAAACGAGGACTCAAACTTCCCTCTTCCCATTGAAGAAGTGATCGAGTTACTGGAAGTATGGGTTCAAGATAATGCAATCAAGTTGTTGTTCATCGGGAGAGAGCTGAATCAAAAATGGAGAATCCCAAGTACTATCACCTTCATAGATTCATCAATCATCCAACAAGTAACTGCAATATTTTGAAGAAATCTTCAAAGAGAAGGTTGATCCACAATAACTTCAACTGGGGACTGAAGGAGTGCAGGGACACTCTCTCAATCAAAACCTTCACTCTCTATGAACAACCAGTCAAAGAAGCATTTCAGTCACTGATCGAACACATCTGCGAGTTACTTTATTTGTCAAAAGCTCAAGGGAAAGACATTTTCACGGCTCTGAACCACATTGTGTCAGCAAGTCCATTTCGGAAATACTTCCTGAGCCTCCACACGACAAAGAGATGTACGACTGGGGATTTCTTATTACAGTCAATCTCCAAGGAAATGAATTTGAGAGAACGCTGATCGATGCTGTCACTTCTATCAACACTATTCCACTGAAATCTCGCAGAGTCCCAGGCATCACTCGACAAGCAGCTGCTCATGCTTCTATCTCAATCAGAAACCATGAAGGAATGCTCAAAGATGCTTATGGCTACATCACTCTCAAGGTGAAAATAGGTTCCACCTGGACATATACCAAGTTTCACATAATCAGGAAGATCCAAGGTATGACACGATCCTCGGACGAGCGTGGATCCATGCTGAAAACATGACTACAAACAAAGCGTCTTTTGCACATCTCTCCAACAAAGAAATTTCTGATCCATAAGATTTGGCGAACGTTCCATCATCAGAGTACTTGGAGGAAATTCAAACTCTGACGAGATTCAAAGAAGAACCTGCAAAGAGATGCATAGACATTCATCAAGAGGTTTCGCATTCAGGCAAGTCCCATTCCTCCTACGTCTATGTCATTTATTTCCTCATATGCTATCCTAGCATGGGGACTCAATTCTGCTGGAATCTCTGCTATTACAAGACGCTATGAGTGGATAATATCGCCTCAAGAATATTTTACCAAGTGGTTGAGTCTGACACCTCTCCGAGTCGAGCATCTCACTGAGACATTCATTACTGACAGGATGTCCAAGCATGACAAAGAACACTTTGGGCATTTCTTCATAGCCTTGCAGGAGTGTCCATGCGTACCAAAAAACCAAAAAGCTCTGATGTCTGCAAAAGTGTTGAGTCACCATAGCGAAAGGAATACTGAATCAACAGAAAATACTCGGGGCCGAGACCATCAAGCCTAAGGTATTCGATGCTTAAGGGATATGACGCTTCTAAGCTCAAGCATATAAGAAGCCTTCAAATTGTACTCCCAATCAAAGAGTACACCTCCGACAGTGCCGCATCTAGCTTCAGCACAAATATATTGACGATGACACGCTGATTCAACACCAACACGATCAATCGGTAAGTTTTCACTATCCCATGATAAGACTTCTGGAGTAGATGCAACATCATTCATCCATCGATGGCATGAACTCCTTCAACATGCACTAAGGACTTGATCTTATTTGACAAGATTCAAGACATAACAAATCATTGTATGATTCCATGAAACGTCATCAACGGAACTTCTCTATATCACAATCCCCTGCACGACTGAGGAATTTCCTATCTTCACCAATCACATCCAGAATGGAGATTACCGCTGTTATCTGCCACAACAACATCGATTCACTGGCGAAGCCAGTTCACAGTAAAGTCATGTTGTTCAGGAGAATTTTGGGTTGAACTCACAGTACACCTTCATCTTAAGAATGCTCAACCCACCAACTAGTTTGTGAATGTAAAGGCTTATTGGATGAAGGAGCGAAGACTATGTCGATAAATCATGGTTCTAGCATTTTCGAACTCCGTCCATGGTCTCAACATCAACAAGAATGTATGGGGAAAGTTTAATCGTGATCTCAGCATCAACAACAGTCTCATGAGCAACATCCTCACGACAGGGCTTCATCAACTAACCATTCTCTGAAACATTGCTCGATGGATCGTACTTCTTCAATCCCTAATGATTCATATCAAGATGTGTAGACATGATAACATGTTCACATAAAAGTCTTACCAAAGCTTGCGCGACTGGTGGGCACAATCCAAAGACTTTTACAAGATGATCTCATCACCTTTACAAATGAGATACAACACATTTCAGGCCATGGGTTTACAAAAACGTACCAATGGGTGAGGAATGGGACAATGCTTCCTCAACGAAAGATTTTCTTCTATATCTCTGCTACAACATACCAAAAGGGCACATCAATCGGACATGCGGGCAGAAAGATATGGCCTCCACACTCATGTTTATGGGATCTGAAATTTTGCACGGGATTCCAAGTTATGAATGTGCACGCGTCATTGGTTGCCCTACACATCTCCAAACCGAAAGATTATTTTTGCATTTGATTCCTCAGTGTCTTAGCTTCGAAAATTGGGGTTAATCATCGAATTCCGACGTCGCATGAGGTTCCTACAGTTTCCAGAGCACACAACATGCGAGCAGCAATTCTTAGACGGGATTCATAACAACCACGGTCGATCGATGGCCACCAGGACCTCCCACTAAGTGCTTCATCCAGGTACCTCCAACTTCGACCACCTAAGTCTTTACGTCAAGTTTTTTGTAGCTGGTTCCTCTATCTAGGTCTTGCCAGAAGAAGGGAAAACGAAAGGAGAGATTTAACAAAATACTGGGGACTGATGATCCACTGATCATGACGATCAGTTTCACAGTCCAAGACTCGTGACTTGCACCGAGCTCTCCTATGCTAATCCTTCATCAAAATACTTCATTATGCATCCAAGACATAAGAAAATAGCAAGTCACAAAAAAGGCATTTTACAGCAAGCCTGTCTGTAGTGATTTTACACTGCCATGTACGAAGCGACAAGCTGGGAACAATGGGTGTAGAATATGAGGTTGAGTCATATACCATTCTCTTCGTATGGATGTTCTCTGCAACATATCAAAATTTCATAACAACTTGATAAACGTCTAAGAGATGTGGCCAAAACATTGGACTACATGGCAGCTGAAAATTTTCTGGAAGTCTCCTGGAAGTTTACTGTTTCACCTATTTCGGGCCCTAAACATGCGGAAAACTCAAAAATATTCTTTCCTAAAGCTTGGAATTTTCCTGGGCATAAAAAACAATGGGTAGATTGCGAAGATCCAATATCGAACAAATATTCTACAGTGTTTTCATTAAAAGGGCGAGTTCTGAATTTTCTGGTAACGTATTTCGGAAAAAATTTCATTCATTCATATGGGTCCTCGTTCATTCATTCAAAAATCGGCAATTTCATACTTCTATGAAGAAAATATACGATGGTTACTTACTGGAGTGGTCCCTAAAGTGCTCAAAGGACCAAAATTGCCAACATTACCGTTGGAAACATCATTGCTTTCATCCAGTTTCGAGATCCAGGGTTTTCTTCTTCACCATCCTCCGAAGACGAATGGGCATCATCAGTACCCCCTCATTCCATGGAAATCTCCTTCTGGATACATCAACACCAATTAGTGATATTTCATTCAAGGAGTTCTATGAACGATTATACGAAGAGGTACTTACATCGACTTCTTTTTCGATGCTCGATTCAGAAACCATTTGTTCACCAGTAGAGAATTGAAGACCGTCAAGGATGGATGGAGCAAAATTATAAAAAGAAATAACAAACCTTGTTCTTATGATCCTAATTGCACGGGAAGGGAAAAGTCATGACACAAGGAGCTCTAACAACTCACCAAATAAACAGCTTGGGACTGCACGTCATTTACTAACATCCTGTAGTCCTTACTTCTGGGTTCTCCGCCCCGAAAACTTTCTTCCATTTCCGTAAAGTCTGCATTGATCCGGGATCTCACTACACGATCATCCTTTGATAAAGTTAATAAAATAACCAGGAGTACGACTTAGTATGAAGGATCTCTCACCGTCACTCAGAGGTCCCAGAAGTACCATTTCTTGAAGTTGCATCCATAGAGATGTCATCTCTGGAAACATCATATTTGGAAGTGTCATCATGGGAGTCAGTCATTCTTGCAAAGTGGCTGTGACAGGTGCATAACATTTCTACTTCAGCACATCATTCATACAAAGCACAGGATTCAAAAAAAACAATGAATCATGGAATAAAGATGTTCACATCAGCATCTACAAAAATGGTAACAATCCAACTCTTACCTTTTTACAATTTCACTAGCTATAGTGATTATAATGTCAGAATTTCGAAAAACTTGCTCGTTCCTTCAAACCTGCAAAGACGAGTAAAATTCATTATTCAAAATCATGACTTGATTTTCATGAAACCGCGAACAACCCATGTAAAATTTACTGTATGAACATTCACTGGTTTTTCAAAAATTGGATAGAACCATTCTACAATTGGGAAAATCCACATGCAGACATTATTTCACCATGTATAATTGTCTACTTTCAACAATTGTTCAAAATCAAAACATTGATTTTACAAAAAATATATTTTAACGTGAAAATCACGTAGAAAAACACACACACAACATATATATATATATAGGCTCCCTCGCGTGAGCATCCGTCTTTGAAGTGAGTATACTTTCAAAAATTTATGAAAGCTCACATATCGAAAATAAAATTTTCAATGAAAGCTCATGGACTACTAACAGACGCACGTCTATTAAAAAAAATCTCTCGTACGAGCATCCACCTTTGAAACGAGAGTTTATTCCATTTTGTGAAATCTCACAGATTAAAAAAAAAAGAACTCTTATGTTAGGGATCATTGTTTGTTTCTTAAACTAACGAACGAACGTCTATTCCTAAAATAAAGATTTCTTATTTTGGGCTTGGGCCCGTAAACGCTAAACCAACCAAAACTGAACGTCTGACCGTCCAAATCAGCAGTGCTTCGTCTCTCCGTAACCACGGGACGATGCTCTATCACACGTCAGGGTCCTTACCTATGGTTTGTTCGTACATGATATCATTGGAGCAAATCGGGGATTCTGAAAATGCCTTTGTACGACTAAGTCCGACTGCTTATCTCGTTTAACTGGAAAATCACCATCTAAATGCTTATTGCGGAACATGATTGTCCCTCACTAAGCATGGGACTTAATGTTGATGGTGGATTTTCGGCAAGGGCTAAAATCGTAAAATCATGATACTGCATGTTTCTGACCCGGCTTCAGGAACGCATATGACGATTCGTGTTTTGGGATCCGTGAACCGTTTCCCGATCTCTGATCGAGTACCTCTCAGATCCATGATGAATATGTTTCTCGAAAGGCTTCCCACTTGCTGAGCGTTCGATGCTCCACATTTCATGGTACCCTCTATGTAAAATAACGATTGGGCAATCCTCATACATAATTATTTGTTGAGAGGGCTTAACGCCTTCAGGACTTTAGCGATACTCGTTGTTCCCTGACTACATAGAGAGACCCCCCCCCCCCCCTAAATAGACGAACGATTGGGCGGTCCTCCTACATATTTGTTTGTTGAGAGGGCTTAACGCCTTCAGGACGTCGACGACACTCGTTGTTCCCTGACTATGTAGAGAGACTTTGTATAGATTCTGGCGGCTTTCTTACATAATTGTTTGTTGAGGGGGCTAAACGCCTTCAGGACGTCAACAACGGTGCACGTTGTTCCCTGACTATGCACCTTTCAGAACGAGTATGATGATTCAACTATCTCATATCTCGATTCTACAATATATTAATTCTACCGTGACATTCACCGATTGAATTCCTGGAAAATAATCTATTTTATCTCATTACTTTGTTCCATGGCTATCCCCGGATGATTCCATGGATTAGTAATAGATAATCTATTATATCTCTTTACTCAGTTTCCCGAATCCCCCGGCTGGATTCATGGATTAGTAATAGATAACCATCTTATCTTATTACCATGTTCCCTGAATTCCGATTCATGGATTAGTAATAGATGCACAATTCATAATTATTACTCCGTTTCATGAATCGCTCCCCTGAATTTCATAAATTAGTAATAATTACTCAACAATCGGGCGTCTGGACTATCACCGAGTAAGCTCCAATAAAATGGTGCAAGTGTACTCAACAATGATGCACGACCGAGCACCCAAATGCACGAACGAGCATTCGAAAATATGGACAAACGAGGAATCCTACACAAAGAAGGAGAGAGAAAATAATAATAAAATAATAAAAGAAGAGGCGCCTAGGGACCGGGCCCATCGGTCGGCCGGTCACGCCGCCATGGCCGGTCCCCCACGCCTCTTCCCTTTATTTTTCTTATTTTATTATTTTCATGAACTCATGAAAACTCCTTCATTCGAGCAACTTTCCTTGTTTGAGCAAAACTCACAGTTTCTCCATATTTTCATGCTTTCATGAAAAATAATAAAATAGGGAAAGGTGTCGCGGGAACGGACTACTAGCCGGATGGCCATGCCCTAGCCGTGGCCAGTCCCACACCTGGAAATCCTTGTTTTCATAATTATTATTTCCCTCATCTCATGAAACTCCTCCGTTTGAGCAAAAAATCATGGTTTCTTCATATTTTCTCAAATATTGCTCAAACCATGAAAAAACCAAAAAGTCAAATGGTCGCACGACCGACTAGGCTATTCAAGAAAATATATTAAAATATTATTATTTTAATATTCTCAAAATATTGATCAAACAAGCAAAGTTCTACTTGCTCATTCGAGCAAAATCATGAATTTCAGTCAAAGATCAAACTCTTATGAAAATCCAAGATATTGCCCGAACGCGCATCAGAAAATATCGAAACTCTCAAAACTGAGACACGAACATCATGGTGACACGGGCGTGCTTCATTGACCGACCAAGGCCAGCCCTAAGGATTGCAAGGAGCCGATCCAACACATTCTTATAATTTTGACCTAATTTGCTCAATTGCTCATATTGGGTCCAAACTCTTTCCAACCAACTTGGAATTTGCTCAATCGACCATCAGCTGGTCCCACACCACCAAGGTCGGGTTCTATGCTCCCTTGGACGGTCCCTCACTTCTCCATAATTAGGTTTTATCACCTAATGCTCAGACGAGCACTTGGGCACCGCATGGACGTCCATCATCCCATGTGGTCAGTCCCTCCCTCACTCATGACCTATTTTCAACAATTCATCAATTGACGAACAATTGATAAAAAATTAGGGTTTCGAACAAATGCTCCACAAATCATCATTATGAGAAAGTTCAAACACTAATAAATTTATGTTGATCCAGCAATCAACATCTGGATTAATCATATAATATTTGGTAGTCTACCAATATTTTAATTAATATTTTATTGGGTCACATTACCAATAAAGAATTCACCGAATTGAGCAATACTTGCTCAGTTGCTCGAACATTGATCCTACTGTCAATATTCAGTAATTTGTCGAATTGAGCAATACTTGCTCAGTTGCTCGAATATTGATCCTACATTCAATATTCAATAATTTGTTGAATTGAGCAATACTTGCTCAGTTGTTCGATCCTACTGTCAATATTCAATAATTTGTCGAATTGAGCAATACTTTCTCAGTTGCTCGAATATTGATCCTACTGTCAATATTCAGTAATTTGTCGAATTGAGCAATACTTGCTCAGTTGCTCGAATATTGATCCAACTATCAATATTCAGTAAATTGTCAAATTGAGCAATACTCGTTCAGTTGCTCGAATATTGATCTAACTATCAATATTCCGCCGAATATTACTCAATATTCAAGATTCGTCGAATTTACAATATTTGCTTAGACGAGCAATATTAACATCATTCAAGAACTATAACATGTTCAATCAATGAATCACTGAGCATTTGTTAATCATATGCTCAATTCAAAAAAACTTAGACTTACTGTCTAACCAATTCAACGACTGACTAATCAAATACACGTCTGCTTTGCAGACTCCACGTTCTTGAGACATCAATCACGTTACATGAGGGATAACAGTTAGGGTTTTGGTCTGGCGTCCTACAACACGTGTGTTCATACACGATGAGAAATGTGATTAAGTCGTGAAAACGGTTGAGGGAGTTAGCAAAGTAGTGGGTGGACGATCGACCAAGTCTCCACACGACATGGAACTGATTTTACCATGATCTCCCAGTTTCCCACTCTTTCACTCAAGAAACCGTCACACTTACTGGGATCAAGGTGTTTACTATTCTGACAATATAAATAAGTTCTGAATCGATGACTGGGGACAACAATCTTCTACACACTAGTCCCGTCGATCAAACTTATTTACACATATTTGCAGAAACATTCAACACATCCACAATCCTTGATCACCATTGATCCCACAATTTTCAGCTTCCCTCCTACAGATCAACCCATCTCCATCTTCGAATTGACTCTGAAACGATCATTGACTGGGTTTAGGCCGGAGTGCTACAGATTGATCTCTCGAACTCAAAGCACTCCCTTGCAGTACATCTGTGTGAGGTTGATCAGTTTTCTCGGTTGAGGAGTCTCGCCCGAACCGTCGTCTCCTCACTTTCCAAGAAACCAGCAAATCGTTTTTCCCCATCTACGGCTAGTCGATTAAGATTATTGTGAGGTGATTGATAATACTAGGCTGTTCTTCGGGAATAGAAGTCTGGTTTATCAATTGGTTCCTGTTCACCTTGATTTATCAAAAGACGGAACAAAAGCTCTTTGGTATTTCTGTGGGAGACAAATTTATTCAATCTATAGACTTTTTCTGTGTGAGTCAGATTTGTTTATCAAGTCTTCGACTTTGGGTCGTAGCAACTCTTGGTTGTGAGTGAGATCAACTAAGGGGATCAAGTGCGTAGTATCCTGCTGGGATCAGAGACGTAAGGAACGCAATTGTACCTTGAATAGTGTGAGCTTGATTAGGGTTTAACTACAGTCCAGTCCGAAGTTAATTGGTAGTAGGCCAGAGTCTGTAGCGGCTTAATACAGTGTGGTGTTCAAACTGGACTAGGTCCCGGGGTTTTTCTACATTTGCAGTTTTCCTTGTTAACACAATTCTGGTGTCTGTGTTATTTCTTTTACGCATTATATTTTGTAGTATAATTGAAATATCTCAGGTTGTGCGTTAAGTTCAATCAATTAGAATATCCGACCTTGGGTTATTGATTTAAATTGATTGACACTTGAACACTGGTCTTTGGTACCGTTCAAGTTACTCCTCTTATATTCAATCGGGCTCGCAGATTTCTATTTGCTGATTGCAGATTGAATTAAGAGTTAGAGACATTAAACTCTTTGATATACTTTTCTCTAGATTGAGTATGACTGTCTAGTTGATTTTCTATAAAGTATATTGGAGTAAGTCCTCTCAGATTGCCAAACGAATTGTTGGGTGTGGTTGTTAGACCCCCGCATTTTCACCTGTATTTGCTCGAACCTTTGTCATTTTGTGACAAAAAGGGGGAGAAATATATGGAGTAAACAAGTGATTTGAAATCACTAAGGAAAGGACAATTGTACATAAACGTTATATCTAACGAAAGACTAAAGCATTGACTAAGGGGGAGAAACATATCATATTGCCGTGTAGTCATTCTGTATTACAAAAGTGGAATAACAAAGATGTTATGATCGAATATCTACCTATATTACCTTTAGGGGGAGTATGAGCTTTGTTATTCAGATGTTAACAACGACATTTATTGATTGAACATATTTAGGATATTGTGTTGTTGAAACATAGAATCAATCGTATGTATAATGAATTCTTGTAATCTTTTTATCCATATGTATTTAGAGTTTTTTTCATTAAAATTGACAAAGGGGGAGATTGTTAGAGCATAGCTCGGTTGAACCTACCAAGCTTTGGTATGGCAAGTTTGGTTGTCATATTTTAGTGATTCAAAACTCATCTAAGAGTCGCTTGATTATGTACTAGAAACAAATTCGTTTATGTTAGACTAGAAAGTCAAGGAATGTTGAGATATACAAGTATTACTCAAAGACCTGAAGAACATGAAGAAGTAGTGAGCTACAACCTCGACATCATCCTTCCTCTTAAGTTTAGTAATATTGACTTGAACTATTTCATTCCTAACGTATCTTTCAAGTCGTGCTATATTGAAAACATAATTGTGAAGCTGTTTATGGATATATTACTCTAGTTCTGAGACATGATCATATGATCATAGTATTAGGGAATTAGACTACGAAATATAACGCTTATGTTTTGAACTTCGTAGATATGACATCAACATCAACATAATGAATGATGTTATAATTATGTGCATGGGTAAAGGTGAAGATTTTATCCTAGGCAACAATGTTTTACATTTGTTTAAAGGAAGTACATTCATGAAATTGCTTTATGAATCGAAAGGGAAATCGCTAGGCTTATTGGTACAGCTATTCATTGCAAATATTTGGATTACCAATATGTGTGAGATGGTAGAACCGATCGTAACTTTGTTATGTATCTTGGTACATCTAATCACAATGCCTGACTTATGATTTTACATGACTACTTTTGATTAATTAGTGTAACCGATCCTAAGTAATCACCTGAGATGGTATGATGGATATTTGTAATTGGTGTGACCGATCCTAGTAATTGGTGTGACCGATCACAAAGAAGTTGTGTAATCGATCCTTGTAATTGGTGTAATCGGTCCTATTAATTGGTGTAACCGATCCTGGTCATTGGTGTAACCGATCCCAGTGAGTGGTGTGACCGATCACAAACAATACCATGTGTATATGGTATCGGGTCCTAGTAATTGATGTAACCGATCCTGGTAACTGATGTAACCGGTCCTGGTAACTTGTGTGACCGATCAAAAGTGTTCCATATTAGAGTATAACCGATTCCAGTAGTTGGTAAAACCGATTGAACCCATAGATGTGGTTTGATATTTGATCAATCATATAGTTGTCTTGGATTACAGATGAGCCAATTCTAAACTTGTTTGGAAGTGTGGTATAATCGAATCCAAGATTGTAAATATGAAATAGGATTTACAAAGAAGAGATGTCAACATTATTTGAACATGTACAGTAACTCTTAACTTTTATTGTTCAAATATATTCCTTAGTACTCAAGGAGATCTTGTTTCGAAATAAATTAAGAATCTTTTAATTAAGGTTATTAGTTTTATATGCTTTATTTACCAGCAATTAAATGCATATCTCTAAAGAATAAAAATTAGTAATGTGGATTTACTAATTGGAGATTTTTTGTTGAGAGATTTCGAGAAATATTGGACAAAGCATTTACTGGGATTATGAAAACCAAATGGGAATTTATTGTATATCTTGAGAATACTTTTGGTTTTGGAAATTCCTTGGTGTCCAAACATTCTTGGTCTATAAATACCTAAGTTTGCATTTCTAGCAAGCTATCTCAAGAGCCAGGCAAACTTCATCTTCTTTTTTTTTTGTTTCTGGTGGAGCCGTCTAATCGGAGAGGAAAGTACCCTAATTAGGCGAAATCTCTTACGACCGCTCGTTTAAAGACTTATGTGGGATCAAGAAGCTCTACGAGTACCGTTGGTGGGAAACTATATAATTGCAGTGTTATTAGTTTTTTATTGATTTGGTTGACTAACGGTTGTTGAAACTTTGATTGCACCTAGTTTGTTTATTCTTGAGAATATTCTCTTCTGATATAAGATTCACTCAAAATAGATTGAAATATCGACGAGATCTTTAGAACTGTATGTAGATCTAAAGACATCTTGTGATAATCCATTGTTAGAAGACTCCGTTCTGTGGGTGATTAATCACAAGAGATTCAAGTGGTGTTGTGTAGGTTAAATCGAATATTAAAGAAGATTTGAAGACAAAGCAGATTTCTTATTAGTTTCTCATATCTTTGTGTTACACAAATCTTCATCGGTTGGGATCCAACTAGAATCATATTTATTCGATTGATTAGTTGCATGAGATCCATAGCGCTTAATAGTTCTCTCGAGATCTATTTTGATTGTTGCAGATCCGAATCTTATTACTTAGGTTATATAGATTGGATTGATCTAACTAGGCAAAGCAGTTTATTAGATTAAACGGAAGAGCCTTTGCATATGACTTGAGATATCTTATCTTAAAGAATCAATTGAGTTGTTACCAAACAAATTTGTTGTTTCTTTACTGTTTGGAATATGATCCAAAGGAATTGTTCCAGTGCGTGCACTTATTGAATGTCGGAAGCGCAGGGATACTGAAGAAACTAGGTGAACTATAGGTTTAGTTGCTTGGTTTCAATTATACGAAGTTAGTTTGATTTTGTATAGCGGCTTAATTATGAGAGTATTCAATTCTGGACTAGATCCCGGGGTTTTTCAGCATTTGCGGTTTCCTCGTTAACAAAATCTTGCTGTGTCATTTACTTTTGCTTTCCGTAATTATAATTGTTGTTATTATAATTTAAAGTAGATTACATAAATGTTAACTCCGGTTTACTTGATAGTGATCTCATAGAGTTTGGTTATCCGAACCTATTATCAAGTAATCACACTTTGGTTATCGTATTGTCTCGATATCGTATCCATAGACAATCACACAAAGTGTGAATACCGATTTGTAGTATTGTCTCGATTTTGTCCATAGACAATCACTTTCGGTAAGAGGAGTTATAGGTGGATAAATTAAAGATTGTGGTGTATTTAGGAACCATCGTCTTTTTACTTTTCTAGTACACGTACTGGTTTGCGCACCAATCCGGATTCACGATTCCCAGACTTTTAAAGGTGTGTATACGAATATGCGTACCAAAAATCTGTTTGTCGACATATATCTACTCCGTTTCGTGTACTGAGTACATGCATTATAGCTTCAGACTTATAACAGTTTTCCTGGTTTGTAAGATTGGTATATACACCGTCTTATATCCGAATCTACAATAGTTCTATATTTCACGAAATCGATTCGGAACACTCTCGAATAACATCAATGACACATATCACTGTTCCAGGCTATTTTCGAATGGTAAAACTTGAATCATGATTTTGGTTGCAAACAGTAAATTGTTCTTAACCGAAATTCATCAACTATGAAAAATGTTCATTAAGCTTAGTCATATTCTAAGAATTAATTACCAAGATAAATCTTGACTCGAAATTCTTGACTCGAAATTCTTGATATGCTTATGATGTTTAGAGCTGGCAACGGGTCGGGTTAGGGTCAACCCGTGGCGGGTTAGTCGGGTTGCTGGTTGAGAGTGCTTAACCCTAGCACGACCGTTTACTCCACGGGTTATTATATGCCAACCCTAAACCTAGACGGGTCATCTCTGCGGGTTGGCGGGTCAGCTCTGCGGATTGGAGGGTCAGCTCGACTGGGATAGTTGGAATTATATAGTGGGTAAATTTAGTTCCAAAAAGTATAGGGGTTGGGGAGAATCGACCCTCGCACCTTCAGATAATAACCCATTAACAGTAGCACTGTATTGCATGTGTTGTTGTGCTAATACGTTTCGACACCTTATTATTAAACACTGATTAATAACAACCTTTATAAATAAAAATGCGAATAGAGAGTCTTCAATTTAGATCTCTTCTTTTATCATCGCTGGCATGGAGGTCTCTGTCCTCTTCATCTAACAAATTTCAGTATGAGCTGATTGATTAATTTCCTTTTCATGTTGCATCTTTGTCCCCTTCATCTCTCAAGTATCCTATTCTTATGCCAAGATTAATTTGTATTTTTTCTTTTGGTAAATCAGATTGATCGATTGATCAATCTTTAAGAGTTGATCTTTCTGTTCTTTTTTGATATGGGTATTTTCATAATATCCAAAGACTACGAAGTAATTGGCGAAAAATGTTCATGGATTGGTAACCTGTTTTAGTTCAGTATATACATAAAAGTAGGGTTTTTTTCTTTGTATGAGTGTTAAATAATTATTATGATCTGGTTGTTTAGAATGTATAAACTATCAGTTGTTGATTGTTATAGAAGATTATACCATATAATATATGATCGTTTTGATGATTCCAAGTGATACAGGGATACAAGTTTTAAAAATACACAAAACGAGGGATCTGACGGGTTGGCGGGTCAACCCGCGGATTAGACGGGTCAACCGTTTGACCCGCGGGTCCTTAAAAGCTCAACCCTAGCTCGGACCTACTAACATCCAAACTGGGTTAGGGTCGGGTTTGGGCGGGTCAGGTTAGGGTTGACCCGCGGGTTTGGTCCCTAATTGCCAGGTCTAGTTTAGTTAGTTATGCGACATTGTCTCATAGATAGAAAGATGAATATAACTTGAGAAATAGGTTCAGTCTTCACTTACATTTTGTTGAAGAAGCTCTCCAAAATTTTCGGTTGATCTTCTCCTTCAAATGGTAGAACGCAGTGATGACTTCCGCGATGTCCGTTTCTCAACTACACTTTTATCCTAATCTGAAACTTAACTAATTGTAGGCTAGAAAGAAAGATGTAGTTTCGAAAACTAAATTTGACAACAAGCTTGAGATAGCAACAATTGTGAGTTTGACCGAGAAATGCTCTAACAATCTCCCCCTTTATCAATTTTAGTGACTGTTAGAGCATAGCTCGGTTGAACCCACCAAGCGTTGGTATGTCAAATTTGGTTGTCATATTTTAGTGAATCAAAACTCATTTTAAGAGTCGCTTGATTATGTACTAGAGTCAACTTCGTATAGGTTAGCTTGAAAGTATTAGGATAATGAGACATTACAAGTATTGCGAAGACTTGAAGATGTGAAGAAGCAAGGAGCTACAACGACAACAATCATCCTTCCACTTGAGGTTAATGATATTTGACTTGAACTGTTTCATTCCTTAATGTATCTTTCAAGTCGTGCATATTGATAACAAAACTGCGAAGCATATTTGAACTCTAGATAGACATAGTACTAAGGAATACAACACGAGGTTTATTTCTTAACCATTGAACTTTGTAGATAAGACATCGACATAATCATTTGAATGCTATTGTGATTATGTATGGGTATGAGGTGAGGATTTCATCCTAGGGAACAATGTTTTACATGTGTTCTAAGGAAGTAAGTTCATAAACTTGTTTGTGAATCGAAAAGGAAATCGCCAGGAGTTATTGGTTTTGTTATTCATTGCATATCTTATGAACAACCAATATGTGTGATTGAGTATAACCGTTCACGACTTTTTTGTGTTCTTGGTAGAACTATTCACAAAGGCCTGACTTATGTATTGTTATGACTTTTATTAGTGAAACCGATCTAAAGTAATCACCTGAGATGGTATGATCGGGTTTGTGATTTTATGTCTTAGCCGAAAAAAGTATTGTGCACACCAAAGTATTGTGTACAAAATGAAATTAATAACCTTAATTAAAAGATTCTTAACTTACTTATGTTTCGATCCCGGGATTCTCTTCCCTTAGCCGTTAAGGAATATCTTTGAAAAATTAAAGAAATAAACATTCACAGCACGCGTTCAAAGTTTGTCGACATCTTTACTTTGTAAGTTCTCTTTCACACTTATAACCTTGAAACCGATTTGCCACACTTCCAAACAAGTTTAGAATTGGTTCATCTGACTTCAAGAACTATGTGATTGATCAAACCAACATTCAATCACAATCATGGGTTTACGGTTCTACCAAAACAAGTTTCCGTTCTACCTCCATGTGAGTATTGTTCATAGTCACACTAGCTTTCCAAAAATTCGGTTGACTAGGTACTAGGATCGCTTCCCCACATATATATGGTATCTTACTTATATGTGTTGCACATGTCCATAGGATCGGTTCTCCTTTGCCTAAAAACTTGTTGCACATATCCATAGGATCGATTCCCCTTTCTGCTATAAACCTTGCTGCACCCCATACAAGGATCAATTCCCTTTGATGTACTACACCCCTTACAAGGATCGGTTCCCCTTTCCTTTTAATTGGCTAGACATACAAAATCCGATCATACCACAGGTGATTACTTAAGATCGGTTTTACTAATAAAAGTTATACCAATACATAAGTCAGGCCTTTGTGAATAGTTCTACCAAGAACACAACAAGTTGTGAGCGGTTACACTCTATCACACATATTGGTTGTTCATAAGATATGCAATGAATAACAAAACCAATAACACCTGGCAATTTCCTTTTGGGTCCACAAACAAGTTTATGAACTTACTTCCTTAGAACACATGTAAACATTGTTCCCTCTGATGAAATCCTTACCTCATACCCATACATAATCACAATAGCATTCAAATGATTATGGCAATGTCTTATTCACAAAGTTTAATGGTTAAGCAATAAACCTCGTATTGTATTCCTTAATACTATGTCTATCTAGAGTTCAAATATGCTTCGCAGTTTTTTTTCTTCAATATGCACGACTTGAAAAATATGTTAGGGAATGAAACAGTTCAAGTCAAATATCACTAACCTCAAGTGGAAGGATTATTGTTGTCGTTGTAGCTCCTTGCTTCTTCACATCTTCAAGTCTTCGCAATACTTGTAATGTCTCATATCCTAATACTTTCAAGCTAACATATACGAAGTTGACTCTAGTACATAATCAAGCAACTCTTAACATGAGTTTTGATTCACTAAAATATGACAACCAAACTTGACATACCAACGCTTGGTGGGTTCAACCGAGCAATGCTCTAACAATCTCCCCATTTGTCAATTTTAGTGACAAAACTCTTACATCATATGGATTAACAAATTACAAGAATTAATTACAATCCGCTTGATTCCTGATTCAACATCACTGTAAAACTGCTTATATTCAATCCTTGAAAATGCCGTTGTTGACATTATAATAACAAAGCTAATACTCTCTCTAAGGAAGATAGGTAGATATTCAATCCGCACGTATTTCTTATACCAATTTATATGACATGTTACTCCCTCTTAGTCTGTGGTTTCACTCTTTTGTTAGATAAAACATTCAAGTACCAATGTTCTCTTCCCTAGCGATGCCAATCAATATAAAATCAATGACAGCATCACCTGTTTTTACTCCATATATTTCTCCCCCTTTTTGTCACAAAAATGACAAAGAAACGAAAAAATAAAGGACAACACGAAAAGAATCTTACAAATCTCAGAATAGACTTGTAAACTTGTAGAATTAGGCACGAGGGTTCCACACATCACGTTTTGATAACCAATATCAAAACCGAAACTACAAGTAGTCTTATTTTGATGTGTTACCAAGGAAACAATTGTCCGAAACAATTTTTCCAATTTAGTTTAGCAAACCAAAAACAACTAAGCACATTAGTCCATTTCCATAACTGATTGTTCGAAAACAACCGCTTAATTCGATAAGACCAAAATAAAGATAAACTCCATTTTTCTCATGAGGTTCTAATTATCCATAAACTTAGACCTTTCAATTTTAAACAAGACAAGTACTAGGTTAGTTAACTAGCATTCCTTGTTTAGGCATTCGATTAGACTTGAATAACCAAAACCTCATTTTGATAAGACAAACTAAGATCAGAATTAACTTAGTTTGTTATCCGGAATCGAATTGGACTAAACAACTCATCCCGTACACAAATTATTTCGTTAAGCCTAAACAATTGATACCATACAAAAGCAAGATAACAATGGTTTTTCTTAACCTGAACCAATTGAATCAACACACATCAATTGTACCGAAATTTTGTAAGCCTAGACAATTGATACCACACAATAAAGAAAGATAACAATAGTTTTTCTTAACCGGAACCAACTGAATCACACATCCACGCACACATCATGGAATAAATATCAATTGAACCGAAATTTTGTTAATAAAAAGCAACAAATATATGTAATATAAACTCATGCTTTTCGTAAACAGGAAAACAATTAACTAACAAGATTGTTACCTCAAATTTCGCATCCACTTCTCCAATATGATAGCATCTTTGTCCAGGGAGAATTGATATCGAAATATCACCACATTGTCATCCTTATGCATAAACAAAAGAATAACAACACACCTCAACCTTTACCAGAGAAAGGTTGAAAACCGGTTTTAACAATTGCAAGCAAAAGTTGAAAACCGTCGAAACACATATGCTTTTATGCTAAACTAAAACCGATTCAACATATTATGACTTTTTCACATATTGTTTCTATAAGAACCCCTCATGATCCTTTGATAAATCCTACCTACTGGGGCTAGAACTTAATCCCGTTAAATCAAAGAGTCACCCAAACCATAAGGGTTCACAATATATGAGATCGAATATTAGGGTAGTAAAACCGAAATCAAATATCCCATAAACATACATAGCAATAAGATAAAAGCAATTAAGCACAGGCTATGTAAATCGAAAACTATCACAAGAAAAATTACTAATCAAATAATTTTATTCATAATAGTTTTATTCATAATATACCAATACAATCAATGAAAGAAATCAAAAATTGATGTCTGTTCTCTTCTCACTTGTGAAACTCTGAAATTGAATTTTTAGAGTTATCAACCAATGCTGAAACCGGATCAGCAGATTTCACCGGATTCCAATCATCTTCTATAATCACAAGTCTAGATTCAAGGCTTACAACATTGTCATTGACTTCCTTAACTTCCTTTCTCAAATCCTTTTCCATGTTCCTTACTTCACATAATATTAGATCCAACTTTAGTGAGAGATTCTTGAGAAGCTTATCGTCGAGAGAAGAAATCTCTTCATTAGGAGCATCATGCTGAAGCTCTGGAGATGAATCAGAATCTCCATCAGAAGACTCAAGACGAAGTTTCTTGTTTAGAAACAATATTGTCCAGACTTTTTCCGTTTTGCGAGGAATGCAAATAGAGGTGGACATTTTGACAGAACTCTATAAAAATGAGGCAAGATATTTTACCTCCTATAAGTTTTAGAACTTTTCTTCAAAGAACTTTGAGAATATTTTTCATAAACGAAAAATCATTTTTTAGAAATATTTAAAACTAAGTATTTACATATATATCCTTACAGTATATTATCAAAGGTAACACGTAAGGATTCATGATAATCGATTAGATTATCACAATTTGATTGTTGAATTTTCTTCCTTAGAAGATTTCAACAAAATGTTTGAGCACTTAGATTCATTTCTTAATCTCGTTGTGGGATCATGATGCTCAAAGAGCTTATTCTCTTGTTTCGAAGAGATTTTCGATCTAGGATTAGATCTTGATTTTCTGGTTTTATATAGTCTCTCTCTCTCTGTTTAGTATTCAGACATTCCCTTTGAAAATGCCCACTTTGTTTGCACAAAAAGCAAACACCAGACATATTGCGTTTTCTGGAATTGGATCCCTCAGATCTCTTTATTCATACCTTCTTGTTTTTTGAATTATTCAATCCATGTGATGAATTTTCAAGGAAATTGAGTCTCTCTCTCAATTTCTGATTTTCTGCTTTTAACACCCTAATCTCATCTTGACAAGAACGAATATCGAAAATGAGTTTAGATACTTGTACTCTTTCAGAGCATTGACTAACCTCGATTTTCTTCAGACGCTTGTTAAATTTCTCTTTACCATTCAGAAAACTCTGTTTGAGTTGATCAAGCGATGACTTTATTTCAGCAATGTCAGATTTAAGAAGGTGATTCTTTTATATTTACACGGAAAAGATTTTTCGAAAATCAAAGGAGTGAACTCTTCATGAGTATCTATGTTTGAAAGGATTTTAGAACCATAGATTTCTGCAATGGTTGCAACATGATCTAACTCATCAACTTGATTATTCTCATTAGGACAATAATCAAGAGTGACAATATAAGCATTTCTTTTCCACTATGTGTCTCAGGTGTCTTCACGTTTATGTGGAGGAACACTTTTCCTTTTTGATGTGCTCCTCTTTTTCGATGTCTCAACAGTTTTTGAAATGTTGAGTAATAAGAGACAAGTGATGGTTTAGTTCACCTTCATCTTCAATAAAGAGATCTTCCTGATCATCGGAATCTTCCGAGTATTAAGTCGAAAATCCTTTTATGGCTTTATAGCCCAGATTTTCCTTTTGTTTAGACAAATTTTCTTTATCAAATATCTTCAATTTCCAACTAAGTAAATTCTAGATAGAGACGAAAGATCATTAGCTTCAACCATTGCATGTGTTCTTAGAATCGTATCTTGATGGGAACGATCTGAGAATCTTGCATACTATATCTTTTTCAGAAATAGTCTTTCCTAACGATAAAGAAGCATTAATTATCTCAGAGAGTTTAATATGAAACTCCTCAAAAGTGTCGTTGTCATCCATTCGAAGGTTTTCCCACTCGGAAGTGAGGGTTTGAAGTCTAGGTTCTTTCTCTGAAGAATTTTCTTCGAATACGATCTGAAGATTATCCCAAGCTTCTTTCGAAGTCTGACATGTTGACACATAATGTTGTAAATCACGACTTACAGCATGAATAATAACATTCAAACCATCTGAATTCTGCTTTGCAAGTGCCTTTTCTTCGTTCGAAAACTCTGCTAAGCATTTGAGCTCAGTTTCTGAATTTTCTCTCTTTGGAAGAGTATAACCATCGACGACTAATAACCAAGTATTAAATTCTCGTGATTGTAGAAAATAACTCATAGAATATTTCCACCATAGATAGTTTGTTCCATCAAATCTTGGAGGTACGTTAATTGAAGTCGATTCATGAGAACTCGAGTTCATTCTTATAGGTTGGATCGCACCAAACACAGATTGTTAGATCTTTTCGTGTTTGCCTGCTCTGATACCAATTGAAAAGGCGAGGGAACCCAAATATACCTCAAGCTAAAACATTTCCTACCTATAAGCCCTTTCTCCGAAAGTGATTGTCTATGGACTGAGTCGAGATAATACAACTAATCGGTTCACACTTCGTGTGATCGTCTATGGATACGAGATCGAGACAATACAATAGCGAAGTATGTTTACTTGATACAAAGGTTCGGACTTAACCAGACACAATAGGATTGCTTATCAAGTAAATAGGAATTAACGTTTGTGTAATTTACTTTAATTATAATAAAGCAATTATAATGCGGAATATAAAAGTAAATGACACAACAAAATTTTGTTAACGAGGAAACCGCAAATGTAGAAAAAACCCCGGGACCTAGTCCAGAAGTGAATACTCTCAGGGTTAAGCCGCTACACAAAATTACACTAACTTCGTATAGTTGAGACCAAGTAACTAACCCTATAGTTCACCTAGTTCCGTCTGTATTCCCACGCCTCTAACTTATAAATAAATCACGTACTTGGAACAATTCCTGCAGATTAACTTTTGTGTGGGAGATGAGGTGTTGTTGGTTAACTCTAAACAATTTGAACAGGATATTGAGAAGCGCAAGGCTGCAGTGGCCCATGCAGCTCCAAATAAATCTGTTGCTTCAGAAGTTAGTGTGGACGTTATTCCTGAACAGCTGCAAAAAGAGCTTGCTATCTATGAGCCTGAAGTGCGTGAAGCTCAGTTAAAAATTATAAAGTGTAAAAGTGATATTGATGTTCATACAACACTTGCTTCCCGTGCAAAACAGAATGCTACTATTGCAGAAACAAAGCCTGGTACGGAAAAGCTATGCGCATTCACTTTGGAAGGTCAGTCCGTGACCAACAAAAACTCTAACTTGGAAGTGATGTCCGGGTCTAACAAAAACTCTATTTTGGAAGTTATGTCGGTATCTAAGCCAATGCAAAACCGTGATTTACTCACAGCTGGGACCAGGGATATGGTAAACAAGTCCGTAAGCAAAGACTCTATTAGGAATATGGAAAACAAGTGCGTATCTTTGCTGGTCAAGGCCGGGTCCAAGGAAATACAAGGTAAATCCGTTAGCAAGGACTTTACAGTTTCTGAATAAGAGTGGACTGAAGTGAAAGGAAAGAAACCTCCTAGTAAAGGTACTTTTTTCTCTTTTACTCCTTTTGCAGATGATATTACTCCTTTCGTGGATGAGGTATTGCAAACTGAGATTGTGGTACAAAACAAATATGATGTACTATCATCTGAGATAGGCCTTGATTATGTACTTGTTGAGGAGGAAGAGGAGCAAGTTTTGGAATATAGTGACTCAACTGTTAGTTTGGGCTCTAAGGAGTAGGGTGAAGTTGATGCTGATATTTTAGCAAGGAAAAAAGTTAGGAAAATTGCTAAACAGGCTGCTAAAATCATAAAAAAACGTTCTTTGCAATCTGATTCAAGTTTGGAACATTCTCCAAGCAAATCTAATGAGGAATCCCCAAGCCGTGACATCAACATGGAAATTCATTCCGGGTTGGTTGATACTGTTTTTGATAAGAATAATATTTTGTCTAAGGAAGAATTAGAGGTGGCAAGCAATATTCAGATTGATGAAGTGCGTGATAATTTCATTAGATGTCCAACTTTTAGACAAGATTATTTCAAAGAAAAAAATGAGCAACTGGAAAGAATGACTACAAAGAAAAAATCTCTTAGTAAATTTTCTCATATTAAACTTGTTCCTGGTAAATTTGCTACTGAGGATGAAGAGGGGAGTTTTATGTGGATGAAGATATCTATGGTAATTATGCTTTTGATACGGATATCATGGATGTAATTTTATTCAAGAGAAAATCGTAAGAGTTGGTAACAACAGAAGTAAATTGAAAGGAGTTGGCTATAGATATAGGTATCTTCTTTTATTTTATTTCTTGTTTGAGGTTATTATTTTAACTTTTTCTTAGCGGTTATCTAAGCCCCTTTGGTTTATGGGGGTTCGGAGCTTTGTGCTTCAATCTTGTAATTACGTTTTTTTTGTTTTAATAAACTTTTGACTTAACAAAAAAAAAAAACTTGGAACAATTCCTTTGGTTCGTATTCCAAACAGTAAATGAACAACAAATCTGTTTGGTATCAACTCTATTCAACCAAGTGATATGAGTCGGACAAAGTCTCTTCCGTTTATCTCAACATAAACTCCTTCGTCAGGTCCTTAAATCTATCTTATATTCAATCACCCAAAGGTAATCGTTTAAGATTAAGCCAAGAACACCTTTAATACGAAGAATCGTGTTGATGCCGATCTACTCAATTAATTAATCCAATATACCACAAGGATAAACCGATTATTAATTGGATCCTCTTTTACCGAAACAAGTATTTTGCACACCAAAGATTATAAAACCCAAGTCACATCTTCAATATCTTCTTTGTCTTCAAATCTTCCTAAATCTTCAATAAAAACCTGCACACAGTCACTTGAATCTCTTGTGATCAATCAAGCACAGAACGGAGTCTGTTAACAATAGATTATCACAAGATCGTCTTTAGAACTAACAACAGTCTAAATATCCCTGTCGAAACTCTGAACTAGTTTGAATGAATCTTATATCAGAAGAGAAGATTCTCAAGAATAAACAAACTAAGTGAAATAAGATTTCAACCATCGTTAGTCAATCAAATCAATCGAGAACAAAAGATAAACCGCAATTATCTAGTTTCCCACAAACGGTACACGCTAGAGCTTCTCAATCCCAAAGAAGACTTTAAACTGAGTGGCCGTAAGAGATTTCGCCTAATTAGGTTACTCTCCTCTCCGAATAGGCGGCTACACCAGTAACAACAACAAAAGATTAAATCTGTTGTTACGAAGGATTAGTTTGCTAGAAAGGCAAACTTCGAGTATTTATAGACAAGGAAGTTTGGACACCAAGGAATTTCCAGAACCGAAAATATTCTCAAGATATTCATTAAAGCACAGATTCGGTTTTTGTAATTCCTGGAAATGCTTTGTCCAAAAATAACGACCAAAATCTCTCGGAAAATCTAATTAGTAAATGCACATTACTAATTTTGTAATTTCCCTACAAAATGAAATTAATAATCTTAATTAAAAGATTCTTAACTTACTTATGTTTCGATCCTGGGATTCTCTTCCCTTAGCGTTTAAGGAATATCTTTGAACAATTAAAGAAATAAACATTCACAGGACGTGTTCAAAGTTTGTCGACATCTTTACTTTGTAAGTTCTGTTTCACACTTACAACCTTGAAACCGATTTGCCACACTTTCAAACAAGTTTAGAATTGGTTCATCTAACTTTCAATAACTATGTGATTGATCAAACCAACATTCAATCACAATCATGGGTTTACGGTTCTACCAAAGCAAGTTTCGGTTCTACCTCCATCTGAGTATTGTGCATAGTCACAATAGCTTTCCAAAAATTCGGTTGACTAGGTACTAGGATCGGTTCCCCACATATATATGGTATCTAACTTATATGTGTTGCACATGTCCATATGATCGGTTCCCCACATATATATGGTATCTAACTTATATGTGTTGCACATGTCCATATGATCGGTTCCCCTTGCCTAAAAACGTGTTGCACATGTCCATAGGATCGGTTCCCCTTTCCGCTATAAACATTGCTGCACCCCATACAAGGATCGGTTCCCTTTGATATAATGCACCCCTTACAAGGATCGTTTCCCCTTTCTTTTAATTGGTCATACATACAAAATCCGATCATACCACAGGTGATTACTTAAGATCGGTTTTACTAATAAAAGTTATACCAATACATAAGTCATGCCTTTGTGAATAGTTCTACCAAGAGCACAAAAAGTTGTGAGTGGTTATGCTCTATCACACATATTTGTTGTTCATAAGATATGCAATGAATAACAAAATCAATAACACCTGGCAATTTTCTTTTCGGTCCATAAACATGTTTATGAACTTACTTCCTTAGAACACATGTAAACATTGTTCCCTAGGATGAAATACTCACCTCATACCCATACATAATCACAATAGCATTCAAATGATTATGGCGATGTCTTATCTACAAAGTTTAATAGTTAAGCAATAAACCTCGTATTGTATTCCTTAATACTATGTCTATCTAGAGTTCAAATATGCTTCGCAGTTATGTTTTCAATATGCACGACTTGAAAGATAGTTAGGGAATGAAATAGTTCAAGTCAAATATCACTAACCTCAAGTGGAAGGATGATTGTTGTCACTGTAGATCCTTGCTTCTTCACGTCTTCAAGTCTTCGCAATATTTGTAATGTCTCATATCCTAATACTTTCAATCTAACCTATACGAAGTTGACTCTAGTACATAATCAAGCGACTCTAAACATGAGTTTTTATTCACTAAAATATGACAACCAAACTTGACATACCAACGCTTGTTGGGTTCAACCGAGCAATGCTCTAAAAATGTGGGGAACCGATCCTAGTACCTAGTCAATCGAATTTTAGAAAGCTAGTGTGACTATGCACAGTACTCACATGGAAGGTAGAACTGAAACTTGTTTTGGTAGAACCGTTAAACCCATGATTGTGATTGAATGTTATTTGATCAATTGCATAGTTCTTGAAATTCAGATGAACCAATTCTAAACTTGTTTGGAAGTGTGGCAAATCGGTTTCAAGGTTGTAAGTGTAAAAGAGAACTTACAAAGTAAGGATTGTTAAAAGTTATTCCTTAATAGCTAAGGGAAGAGAATCCCATGAGACATAAATAAGTTAAGAATCTTTTAATTATGTTCATTAACTTCATTTTTAGGAAAATAAGAATTAGTAATGTGCATTTACTAATTAGAGATTTTCTGAGGGATTTCGATCATTATTTTTGGACAGAGCATTTCCAGGAATTATGGAAACCGAATTTGTGATTTAATGAATATCTTTAGAATATTTTCGGTTTTGGAAATTCCTTGGTGTCCAAACTTCCTAGTCTATAAATACTGAAGTTTGCATTTCTATCAAATTAATCCTTCGCAACAACAAGCTTCCTCTTTGTTGTATTGTTACTGGTGTAGCCGCCTATTCGGAGAGGAGAGTAACCTAATTAAGCGAAATCTCTTAAGGCCGCTCAGTTTAAAGTCTTCTTTGGGATTGAGAAGCTCTAGCGTGTACCGCTGGTGGGAAACTAGATAATTGCGGTTTATCTATTGTTTTCATTGATTTGATTGACTAAAGGTGGTTGAACTTTGATTGCACATAGTTTGTTTATGCTTGAGAATCTTCTCTTCTGATATAAGATTCAGTCAAACTAGTTCAGAGTTTCGACAGGGATCTTTAGACTGTTGTTAGCTCTAAAGACGATCTTGTGATAATCCATTGTTTACAGACTCCGTTCTATGCGTGATTGATCAGAAGAGATTCAAGTGATTGTGTGCAGGTTATTATTGAAGATCTAAGAAGATTTGAAGATTTGAAGATATTGAAGATTTATGATTTGTGGGTTCATAATCTTTGGTGTGCACAATACTTGTTTCGGTAAAAGAGGATCCAATTAATAATCGGTTTATCCTTGTAATAGATTGGATTGATTAATTGAGTAGATCGCCATCAACACAATTCTTTGGATTAATAGTGTTGGTTGGCTTAATCTTAAACGATTACTTCGGTAATTGAACATAAGATAAATCTAAGGATCTGACGAAGGAGTTTATGTTAAGATAAACAGAAGAGCCTTTATCCGACTCATATCACTTGGTTGAATATAGTTGATACCAAACAGATTTGTTGTTCCTTTACTGTTTGGAATACGAACCAAAGGAATTGTTCCAAGTACGTGACTTATTTATAAGTTGGAGGCATGGGAATACAGACGGAACTAGGTGAACTATAGGTTTAGGTGCTTGGTCTCAACTATACGAAGTTAGGTGTAATTTTGTGTAGCAGTTTAATCCTGAGAGTATTCAATTCTGGACAAGGTCTCGGGGTTTTTCTGCATTTGCGGTTTCCTCGTTAACAAAATCTTGTTGTGTTATTTACTTTATATTTCCGCATTATAATTGTTTTATTATAATTAAAGTAAACTACACAAACGTTAATTCCTATTTACTTGATAAGTGAATCCTATTGTGTTTGGTTAAGTCCGAACCTTTTTATCAAGTAACATACTTCTTTATTGTATTGTCTTGATCTCATATCCATAGACGATAACACAAAGTGTGAACAGATTAGTTGTAATGTCTCGACTCAGTCCATAGACAATCACTTTCGGAGAAAGGATTTATAGGTAGGAAATTTTTTAGCTTGAGGTATATTTGGTTACCCTCGCCTTTCCAATTGGTATCATAGTAGGCAAACACGAAAACATCTAACAATCTGTGTTTGGTGCGATCCAACCTATAAGAATTGAATCTAATGTCTGATTCAGTTAACATTATGCAAGAGTATGAATACTCAAAAGTTGAAGATGTTACTACTTCGTTGACTCCTGATCTAGGAGTTACGAAAACATCTATGTCTATCCCTGATAAAAGAGAAGATGCTGATAAAGAGTTGGTAAAACTCCTAGAGCCTATACAATATCTGTCTTCTAAAGTACTCATTTTAAAGACAGGGTCAAATCTTCTTAAACAGGAGATCAGAGAAAAACACATTCAACTGAATTGTCTAGCCAAAGTGAAAATGGATCTCACAGTCAAACTAGAGGCTCTTGGTAAATCTCTTACAGATAAAGAGACACGTCCTATGATTCAAACTAATGATAATGTTGTGATTTATTCTGATGAGGAAACTAAAATTCCTTTCTCAACTTTTACAGACTGTGATAAATCGGTTTAATCACATCTGGAACAGATCAAGATGATGGTAGTTTGCCTAACTACATCAAGTTAGAAGAGGATGAGAAACCAACTTCTAGATCTACTGATGATCAAACGAAATCTTGCCCAAAGGAAACTTTGAACCGATTCCATGGTGATTGTAAAGAATACAATTTTCAGTCACTTGACAGGAAACTTATACTTCTTCAACATACGGTGGTAAAAATTTTGAAGGAAGTTTCTTGTCTTAAAAAACTAAAAGATAATTCCTCAGTAGAAAGACAAATTATACCACATCCCGATAATATCAACTCAAAAGAGTCTGAGGAAAGAGTTGATAATCGCTTATGGAAAAAGGTTCCTCCTCACCCATATCGAAACAATTCTAGTGTTGATGAGGAACGACTTCAGAAGGAAGGGAAAGAGAGAATTTCTGCCAAAAGAAACAATCAGGAGTTTCCGATAGTTGTTTCAGATAATCATACTAATGAAGTCCTTAGAATGAGAAAATCTTATGAAAATCTCATTGAGAGAATTAAGAGAGATTTATCTATCTCTGAGAATTCTCACATTAGTACGTTTTCTCCACATGATCATATCTCTCTAGTTAGAAAAGATCATCGTCTTGGGAGAAAATATTTTGGGCAGAAATTCCCGAAGAGAAACATGAACTATGTTTCTGATATTCACTGTATGCTGGAAAAAGCTATGCAACTTAGTTGCATCAAAATTGTGCATTATCATCCTTTTCGTGCTCATAATCTTGGATGGGAAAGGCACAATAAAACATGAGCACATTTATTTTGTGTAGTTGTTTATCAGAAAAATTCTGTGACACTATATGGGTAGCCGCGAATCCATGGTCTGAAAAATGTTCATGTTTAACATGATCTTCCAAAAAGAGGTTTTATTTAGAATTTTAATAAACCTTCCAGCCTGAGAAATTCGGACTAAGGAAACGAAATATATTCCTTTATATTTTCGGATTCTCCAGAGGTCTTTTGGTCATAAAGTTGTCTCTTTTAAAATGAGAAACTTTCTCTTACCTGTATTCGGAAACCATGATCAATCCTTTTATATTTATTTATTCATAACCGAGCATGCCTCCAATAACTCGCAGTGTCTCAAACGCTAATAAGGAGGAAGCTCAAAAGGTTAAGGACTGCCAAGGAATCAATACAGAGAGAAAGAAGAAAGGCATATCAAATATTATGTCTGATTATGACTCTGATAGTTCAGTTGGATCACAAGATGAGTCATGTCTGTTAGCTTACAACCTACAAGATCCAATCCAAACCAAGTGGATCCGTTCTGATAGTATGATTGACTATATCCAGGGTTTTGAGGAACTAAGAACCAATCTCATTATAACAATTCGAAATCAAGATTGGCTCAAAGATAAGATTGAGGAAACAAAAGTTGATATTGCTGATATGAAGATTCAAGTTGAAAGACTTGAGAAACAAGAAGTGATTGCGGACAAGTCTCTTGAGACATGCTTTAAGAGTTTGAACACTGAAGAGACCTCAGTGAACAACAAGAGCACCATTAGAGATTAAGTTATTTGCTGTTTTACTTAATTTAGAAAAATAGACATCAATTTTTTATTTCTTTCATTAATTGTATTAGTCTATTATAAATAAAACTATTATGAATAAAATTATTTTGATTTATAATATTTTTGTGATAGTTTTCGGTTTACATAGCCTGTGCTTGAATGCTTTTATCTTATTGTTATGTATGTTTATGGGATGTTTGATTTCGGTTTTACTACCTTAATATTCGATCTCATAATATTGTGAACCCTTGTGGTTTGGGTGACTTTTTGATTTAGCAGGATTAAGTTCTATCCCATGTTGGTAGGCTTTATCAAAGAATCATGAGGGGTTCTGGTAGAAACAATATGTGAAAAAGTCACAATATGTTGAATCGGTTTGGTTTGACATAAAAGCATATGTGTTTCGACGGTTTTCAACTTTTGCTTGCAATTGTTAAAACCGATTTTCAACCTTTCTCTGGTAAAGGTTGGTTGTTGTTATTCTTTTTTTTTTTTTGCATAAGGATGACAACATGATGATATTTCAATATCAATTATCCGTGGACGTAGATGCAATCATATTGGAGAAGCGGATGCGAAATTTGAGGTAACAATCTTGTTAGTTAATTGTTTCTTGTGTTAAGAAAATCCCTGAGTTTATATCATATATATCTATTGCTTTTGCTTAACAAAATTTCGGTTCAATTGATGTTTATTCCATGATGTGTGTGATTCAATTGGTTTCGGTTAAGAAAAACTATTATTATCTTGCTTTATTGTGTGGTATCAATTGTTTAGGCTTACAAAATTTCGATGCAATTGCGGTGTTTTGATGCTTATGTTGTTTCAATTACTTCCGGATGAGGTGAATAATTATGCAAGTTGATTTATTTGGTTTGTGTGAATTATTTATGGCTTAACGAAATAAAAAGATTATGGGATGAGTTGTTTAGTCCAATTCGATTCCGGATAAGAGAAACTAAGTTAATTATGATCTTAGTTAGACTTATCGAAGTGAGGTTTCGGTTATTCAAGTCTAATCGAATGCCTTAACAACGAATGCTAGTTAACTAACCTAGTACTTGTCTTGTTTAAAATTGAAAGGTCTAAGTTTATGGATAATTAGAACCTGATGAGAAAAATAGATTTATCTTTATTTTGGTCTTATCGAATTAAGCGGTTGGTTTTGAACAATCGGCTTAGCAAATGGACTAAGATTCTTAGTTGGTTTTTGCTTTGCTAAACTAAAATGGAAAAATTGTTTCGGTTAATTGTTTCCTTGGTAACATATCAAAATAAAACTACTTGTAATTTCGGTTTTGATATTGGTTATCAGAACATGATGTGTGGAACCCTAGTGCCTAACTCTACAGGTTGCAAGTCTATTTTGAGATTTTTAAGATTCTTTTCGTGTTGTCCTTTATTTTTTCGTTTCTTTGTCCTTTTGTGACAAAAAGGGGGAGAAATATATGGAGTAAACAAGTGATACTGGCATTGATTTTATATTGATTGGTATCGCTAAGGAAAAGAACATTGGTGCTTAAACGTTTTATCTAAACGAAAGAGTGAAAGCACAGACTAAGAGGGAGTAACATGTCATATGAATTGGTATAACAAAGACGTGCAGATTGAATATCTACCTATCTTCCTTAGGCGGAGTAATAGCTTTGTTATTATAATGTCAACATCGGAATTTTTCAAGGATTGAATGTAAGAAGTTTATTGTGTTGTTGAATTCGGGAATCAAGCGTATGTTTAATGAATTCTTATAATTTGTTTATCCATATGATGTAAGAGTTTTGTCACTAAAATTGACAAAGGGGGAGATTGTTAGAGCATAGATCGGTTGAACCCACCAAGCGTTAGTATGTCAAGTTTGGTTGTCATATTTTAATGAATCAAAACTCATGTTAAGAGTCGCTTGATTATGTAGTAGAGTCAACTTCGTATAGGTTAGCTTGAAAGTGTTAGGATAATAAGATATTACAAGTATTGCGAAGACTTGAAGATGTGAAGAAGTAATGATCTACAACGACAACAATCATCCTTCCACTTGAGGTTAGTGATATTTGACTTGAACCGTTTCATTCCCTAACGTATCTTTCAAGTCGTGCATATTGAAAACAAAATTGCGAAGCATTTTTGAACTCTAGATAGACATAGTATTAAGGAATACAATACGAGGTTTATTACTTAACCATTAAACTTTGTAGATATGACATCGCTATAATCATTTGAATGCCATTGTGATTATGTATGGGTATGAGGTGAGGATTTCATCCTAGGGAACAATGTTTTACATGTGTTCTAAGAAAGTAAGTTCATAAACTTGTTTCTGTCCTAAGTGCATCAACAGAATTGCGCTCATTAATTTGGGTAGCATGAGCATTCCCAGTCTCCTCAGTTCAATGTATAAGCCTGGAAAACTCACCCAAACAGAAGCATGAGACGTGCTTTGCCTTTCTGGAACAAAATTTGGGAAAAAGTTGAAAACCCTAAGAGTTTGATTCTGAACTACCCATGAATCTCCATGCCATACTATTCTTATCTTCAGCAGTAGTTAGCTTGATGATGAAAAACCCTCTTGTCATTGGAACCAATTTGCATCTTCCATCTCCAATTTTCCATTGTTCCTCCAAAATTCGCTGAACTTCAAAAAGTTTTAAACCTCTGAAATTTAATCTCCCAATAAGACTAAATTGAAAAATATCTCGACCCTCTTGTGTAAACTCATGAGGTAAATCTAACACTGGTTCATCTTGGAAAAAAATTGCACCAGGAAGAGATTGAAGATCCAAATCTGTTAGCATATAGGGTTTTTTACCCTTAACTAAATCATCAAAATACGTTGTTTTAGTCACGTGAGTTTGACAATTTGAATCAGAAGGAGAAGATGCCGTTTTAGTCACATGATTTTGAGTATTTGAATCTGAAGGAGAAGACGTTGTTTTAGTCTCATGACTTTGAGCATTTGAATATGAAGGAACTAATGGTTGAATATCTTGCATCGTGGAAAGAAAAAGAAAACCTAGAAAAGAAATCGCCTAGAGAGAAAGTCGCACTTTCTCTTTCCTCATAGTAGGCTAAAACATCTAGAAACTGTTTAAAACATCTACTAATATTCTAAAAGTGGTAAATTTATGAGGATGGTTCAAAAGAAAACGCAAAAGTATAGGTAACGGCTTAGTTTCACAGTAGGCTTATTATCAATAACACATAGTTCATTAAGATAAAAGAATTAATAGATGTCACCTGGACCGCTATATATTATTTAAAAAATGTCTAATAATATTCTAAAACTGGTAAATTTAAGAGGATGGTTCAAAAGAATACACAAAAGTATAGCTCGCTCTTTAGTTTCGTAGTAGGCTTATTATCAATAACTCATAGTTCCTTAAGATTAGAGAATTATTAGATGTCACCTGGACCGCTAGAAACTGTTTAAAACATCTAATAATATACTAAAACTTCTAACTTAAGAGGATGGTTCAAAAGAATACACAAAAGTATAGGTAGCTGCTTAGTTTCGGAGTAGGCTTATTATCAATAACTCATAGTTCATTAAGATTAAAGAATTAATAGATGTCACCAGGACCGCTAGATAATGTTTAAAACTTCTAATAATATACTAAAACTGGTAAATTTAAGAGTATGGTTCAAAAGAATACACAAAAGTATAGGTAACGGCTTAGTTTCGTAGTAGGCATATTATCAATAACTCATAGTTCATTAAGATTAAAGAATTAATAGATGTCACCTGGACAGCTAGAAACTGTTTAAAACATCTAATGATAAACTAAAACTGGTAAATTTAAGAGGATGGTTCAAAAGAATACACAAAAGTATAGGTGACTGCTTAGTTTCATTGTATGCTTATTATCAATAACTCATAGTTCTTTAAGATTAGAGAATTAATAGATGTCACTGGACCGCTAGAAACTGTTTAAAACATCTAATAATGTACTAAAACTGGTAAATTTAAGAGGATGGTTCAAAAGAATACACAAAAGTATAGGTAACGACTTAGTTTCGTAGTAGGCTTATTATCAATAACTCATAGTTCATTAAGATTAAAGAATTAATAGATGTCACCTGGACCGCTAGAAATTGTTTAAAACATCTAATAATAAACTAAAACTATTAAATTTAAGAGGATGGTTCAATAGAATACACAAAAGTATAGGCAGCTGCTTAGTTTCGTAGTATGCTTATTATCTATAACTCATAGTTCTTTAAGATTAAAGAATTAATAGATGTCACCAGGACCGCAAGAAACTGTTTAAAACATCTAATAATATACTAAAACTGGTAAATTTAAGAGGATGGTTCAAAAGAATACACAAAAGTATAGGCAGCTGCTTAGTTTCGTAGTAGGCTTTATTATCAATAACTCATAGTTCTTTAAGATTAAAGAATTAATAGATGTCACTTGGACCGCTAGAAACTGTTTAAAACATCTAATAATATTCTAAAACTAGTAAATTTATCAGGATGGTTCAAAGGAATACACAAAAGTATAGGTAACGGCTTAGTTTCGTAGTAGGCTTATTATCAATAACTCATAGTTCAGTAATATTAAAGAATAAATATGTCACCTGGACCGCTAGATATTATTTAAAACATCTAATAATATTCTAAAACTGGTAAACTTAAGAGGATGGTTCAAAAGAATAGACAAAAGTAAAGCTATCTCCTTAGTTTCGTAGTAGGCTTATTATCAATAACTCATAGTTCTTTAAGATTAGAGAATTAATAGTTGACACTTGGACCGCTAGAAAATGTTTAAAACATCTAATAATATACTAAAACTGGTAAATTTAAGAGGATGTTTCAAAATAATACAAAAAAGTATAGGTAACGGCTTAGTTTCGTAGTAGGCTTATTATCAATGACTCAAAGTTCATTAAGATTAAAGAATTATTAGATGTCACCTGGACCGCTAGAAACTGTTTAAACCATCTAATAACAAAATAAAACTGGTAAATTTAAGAGGATGGTTCAAAAAAATATACAAAAGTATAGGCAGCTGTTTAGTTTCGTAGTAGGCTTATTATATATAACTTATAGTTCTTTAAGGTTAGAGAATTAATAGATGTCACCTAGACCGCTAGAAACTGTTTAAAACATCTAATAATATACAAAAACTAGTAAATTTAAGAGGATGCTCCAAAAGAATACACAGAAGTATAGGTGACTGCTTAGTTTCGTAGTATGCGTATTATCAATAACTGATAGTTCTTTAAGATTATAAAATTAATAGATGTCACATGGACCGCTAGAAACTGTTTAAAACATCTAATAATATACTAAAACTGGTAAATTTAAGAGGATGGTTCAAAAGAATACACAAAAGTATAGGTAACGGCTTAGTTTCGTAGTAGGCTTATTATCAATACCTCATAGGTCATTAAGATCAAAGAATTAATAGATGTCACCTGGACCGTTAGAAACTATTTAAAACATCTAATAATAAAATAAAACTGATAAATTTAAGAGGATGGTTCAAAAGAATACACAAAAGTATACGTAGCTGCTTAGTTTCGTAGTAGGGTTATTATCAATAACTCGTAGTTCTTTAAGATTAGAGAATTAATAGATGTCACCTAGACCGCTAGAAACTGTTTATAACATCTAATAATATACTAAAACTTGTAAATTTAAGAGGATGCTCCAAAAGAATACACATAAGTATAGGTGACTGCTTAGTTTCGTAACATGCTTATTATCAATAACTCATAGTTCTTTAAGATTAGAGAATTAATAGATGTCACCTGGACCGCTAGAAACTGTTTAAAACATCTAATACTATGCTAAAACTAGTAAATTTATTATGAAGGTTCAAAAGAATACAAAAAAGTATAGGTAGATGCCTAGTTTCGTAGTAGGCTTATTATCAATAACTCATAATTCTTTAAGATTAGAGAATTAATAGATGTCAACTGGACCGCAATAAACTGTTTAAAACATCTAATGATATACTAAAACTGGTAAATTTAAGAGGATGGTTCAAAAGAATACACAAAAGTATAGGCAGCTTCTTAGTTTCGTAGTAGGCTTTATTATCAATAACTCATAGTTCTTTAAGATTAAAGAATAATATCTGTCACCTGGACCGCTAGATATTATTTAAAACATCTAATAATATTCTAAAACTGGTAAAGTAGATGGTTCAAAAGAATAGACAAAAGTAAAGCTAGCTCCTTTGTTTCGCAGTAGGCTTATTATCAATAACTCATAGTTCTTTAAGATTAGAGAATTAATAGTTGACACTTGGACCGCTAGAAACTGATTAAAACATCTAATAATATACTAAAACTGGTAAATTTAAGAGGATGGTTCAAAATAATACACAAAAGTATAGGTAACGGCTTAGTTTCGTAGTAGGCTTATTATCAATGACTCATAGTTCATTAAGATTAAAGAATTATTAGATGTTACCTGGACCGCTAGAAACTGTTTAAAACATCTAATAATAAACTAAAACTGGTAAATTTAAGAGGATGGTTCAAGAGAATACACAAAAGTATAGGAAGCTGCTTAGTTTCGTAGTAGGCTTATTATTTATAACTCATAGTTCTTTAAGATTAGATAATTAATAGATTTCACCTAGACCGCTAGAAACTGTTTAAAACATCAAATAATATAGTAAAACTAGTAAATTTAAGAGGATGCTCCAAAATAATACACATAAGTATAGGTGACTGCTTAGTTTCATAGTCTGCTTATTATCAATAACACATAGTTCTTCAAGATTAGAGAATTAATAGATGTCACTTGGACCGCCAGAAACTGTTTAAAACGTCTAATGATATACTAAAACTAGTAAATTTAATATGAAGGTTCAAAAGAATACACCAAAGTATAGGTAGCTGCTTAGTTTCGTAGTAGGCCTATTTTCAATAACTCATAGTTCTTTAAGATTAGAGAATTAATAGATGCCAACTGGACCGCAAGAAACTGTTTAAAACATCTAATAATATACTAGAACTAGTAAATTTAAGAGCATGATTCAAAAGAATACACAAAAGTATAGGTAACGTCTTAGTTTCGTAGTAGGCTTATTATCAATAACTCATAGTTCAGTAAGATTAAAGAATAATATATGTCACCTGGAGAGCTAGATATTATTTAAAACATCTAATAATATTCTAAAACTGGTAAATTTAAGAGGATGGTTCAAAAGAATAGACAAAAGTAAAGTTATCTCCTTAGTTTCCTAGTAGGATTTTATCAATAACTCATAGTTCTTTAAGATTAGAGAATAATAGTTGACACTTGGACCGCTAGAAACTGTTTAAAACATCTAATAATATACTAAAACTGGTAAATTTAAGAGGATGGTTCAAAATTATACACAAAAGTATAGGTAACGGCTTAGTTTCTTAGTAGGCTTATTATTAATACCTCATAGTTCATTAAGATTAAAGAATTAATAGATGTCACCTGGACCGCTAGAAACTGTTTAAAACATCTAATAATAAAATAAAACTGATAAATTTAAGAGGATGGTTCAAAAGAATACATAAAAGTATAGGTAGCTGCTTAGTTTCGTAGTACTTCTTATTATCAATAACTCATAGTTCTTTAAGATAATAGAATTAATAGATGTCACCTGGATAGCTAGAAACTGTTTAAAACATCTAGGAATATACTAAAACTGGTAAATTTAAGAGGATGGTTCAAAAGACTACACAAAAGTATAGGTAACGGCTTAGTTTCGTAATAGGCTTATTATCAATACCTCATAGTTCATTAAGATTAAAGAATTAATAGATGTCACCTGGTCCGGTAGAAACTGTTTAAAACATCTAATAATAAAATAAAACTGATAATTTTATGAAGATGGTTCAAAAGAATACACAAAAATATAGGTAGCTGCTTAGTTTCGTAGTAGGCTTATTATCAAACTCATAGTTAATTAAGATTAAAGAATAATATATGTCACCTGGACCGCTAAGTTTAATATGAAGGTTCAAAAGAATAGACAAAAGTAAAGCTAGCTCCTTAGTTTCGCAAAAGGCTTATTACCAATAACTCATAGTTCTTTAAGATTAGAGAATTAATAGTTGTCACTTGGACCGCTAGAAACTGTTTAAAACATCTAATAATATTCTAAAACTGGTAAATGTAAGAGGATGGTTCAAAATAATACACAAAAGTATAGGTAACGGCTTAGTTTCGTAGTAGGCTTATTATCAATAACTCATAGTTCATTAAGATTAAAGAATTATTAGATGTCACCTGGACCGCTAGAAACTGTATAAAACATCTAATAATAAACTAAAACTGGTAAATTTAAGAGGATGGTTCAAAAGAATACACAAAAGTATAGGCAGCTGCTTAGTTTCGTATTAGGCTTATTATTTATAACTCGTAGTTCTTTAAGATTAGAGAATTAATAGATGTCACCTAGACCGCTAGAAACTGTTTAAAACATCTAATAATATACTAAAACTAGTAAATTTAAGATGATGCTCCAAAAGAATACACAGAAGTATAGGTGACTGCTTAGTTTCGTAGTATGCTTATTATCAATAACTCATAGTTCTTTAAGATTATTGAATTAATAGATGTCACCTGGACCGCTAGAAACTGTCTAAAACGTCTAATAATATACTAAAACTAGTAAATTTAATATGAAGGTTCAAAAGAATACCCAAAAGTATAGGTAGCTACTTAGTTTCGTAGTAGGCTTATTATCTACTACTAATAGTTCTTTAAGATTAGAGAATTATTATATGTCAACTGAACCGCTAGAAACTGTTTCAAACATCTAATAATATTCTAAAACTGGTAAATTTATGAGGTTGTTTCAAAATAATACACAAAAGTATAGGTAACGGCTTAGTTTAGTAGTAGGATTATTATCAATAACTCATAGTTCAATAAGATTAAAGAATAATATATGTCATCTGGACCGCTAGATATTATTTAAAACATCTAATAGTATTCTAAAACTAGTAAATTTAAGAGGATGGCTCAAAAGAATAGACAAAAGTAAATCTATCTCCTTAGTTTCGTAGTTGGCTTATTATCAATAACATATAGTTCATTAAGATTATAGAATTAATAGTTGACACTTGGACCGCTAGAAACTGTTTAAAACATCTAATAATATACTAAAACTGGTAAATTTAATAGGATGGTTCAAAATAATACACAAAAGTATAGGTAATGGCTTAGATTTGAAGTAGCCTTTTTATCAATACCTTATAGTTCATTAAGATTAAAGAATTAATAGATGTTTCTTGGACCTTAGAAACTGTTTAAAACATCTGATAATAAAATAAAACTTGTAAATTTAAGAGGATGCTTTAAAAGAATACACAAAAGTTTAGGTAATGGCTTAGTTTCGTAGTAGGATTATTATCAATAACTCATAGTTCATTAAGATTAAAGAATTAATAGAATTCACCTGGACCACTAGATATTATTTAAAACGTCTAATAATATTCTAAAACTGGTAAATTTAAGAGGATGGTTCAAAAGAATACACAAAAGTATAGCTAGCTCATTAGTTTCGTCTTAGGATTATTATCAATAACTCATAGTTCTTTAAGATTAGAGAATAATAGTTGACACTTGGACCGCTAGAAACTGTTTAAAACATCTAATAATATACTAAAACTGGTAAATTTAAGAGGATGGTTCAAAATAATACACAAAAGTATAGGTAACGGCTTAGTTTCTTAGTAGGCTTATTATCAATACCTCATAGTTCATTAAGATTAAAGAATTAATAGATGTCACCTGGACCGCTAGAAACTGTTTAAAACATCTAATAATAAACTAAAACTGGTAAATTTAAGAGGATGGTTCAAGAGAATACACAAAAGTATAGGAAGCTGCTTAGTTTCGTAGTAGGCTTATTATTTATAACTCATAGTTCTTTAAGATTAGATAATTAATAGATTTCACCTAGACCGCTAGAAACTGTTTAAAACATCTAATAATATAGTAAAACTAGTAAATTTAAGAGGATGCTCCAAAATAATACACATAAGTATAGGTGACTGCTTAGTTTCATAGTCTGCTTATTATCAATAACACATAGTTCTTCAAGATTAGAGAATTAATAGATGTCACTTGGACCGCCAGAAACTGTTTAAAACGTCTAATGATATACTAAAACTAGTAAATTTAATATGAAGGTTCAAAAGAATACACCAAAGTATTGGTAGCTGCTTAGTTTCGTAGTAGGCCTATTTTCAATAACTCATAGTTCTTTAAGATTAGAGAATTAATAGATGCCAACTGGACCGCAAGAAACTGTTTAAAACATCTAATAATATACTAGAACTAGTAAATTTAAGAGCATGATTCAAAAGAATACACAAAAGTATAGGTAACGTCTTAGTTTCGTAGTAGGCTTATTATCAATAACTCATAGTTCAGTAAGATTAAAGAATAATATATGTCACCTGGAGAGCTAGATATTATTTAAAACATCTAATAATATTCTAACGCTGGTAAATTTAAGAGGATGGTTCAAAAGAATAGACAAAAGTAAAGCTATCTCCTTAGTTTCCTAGTAGGATTTTATCAATAACTCATAGTTCTTTAAGATTAGAGAATAATAGTTGACACTTGGACCGCTAGAAACTGTTTAAAACATTTAATAATATACTAAAACTGGTAAATTTAAGAGGATGGTTCAAAATTATACACAAAAGTATAGGTAACGGCTTAGTTTCTTAGTGGGCTTATTATCAATACCTCATAGTTCATTAAGATTAAAGAATTAATAGATGTCACCTGGACCGCTAGAAACTGTTTAAAACATCTAATAATAAAATAAAATTGATAAATTTAAGAGGATGGTTCAAAAGAATACATAAAAGTATAGGTAGCTGCTTAGTTTCGTAGTACTTCTTATTATCAATAACTCATAGTTCTTTAAGATAATAGAATTAATAGATGTCACCTGGATAGCTAGAAACTGTTTAAAACATCTAGGAATATACTAAAACTGGTAAATTTAAGAGGATGGTTCAAAAGAATACACAAAAGTATAGGTAACGGCTTAGTTTCGTAATAGGCTTATTATCAATACCTCATAGTTCATTAAGATTAAAGAATTAATAGATGTCACCTAGTCCGCTTGAAACTGTTTAAAACATCTAATAATAAAATAAAACTGATAATTTTATGAAGATGGTTCAAAAGAATACACAAAAATATAGGTAGCTGCTTAGTTTCATACTAGGCTTATTATCAAACTCATAGTTCATTAAGATTAAAGAATAATATATGTCACCTGGACCGCTAAGTTTAATATGAAGTTTCAAAACAATAGACAAAAGTAAAGCTAGCTCCTTAGTTTCGCAAAAGGCTTATTATCAATAACTCATAGTTCTTTAAGATTAGAGAATTAATAGTTGTCACTTGGACCGCTAGAAACTGTTTAAAACATCTAATAATATTCTAAAACTGGTAAATGTAAGAGGATGGTTCAAAATAATACACAAAAGTGTAGGTAACGGCTTAGTTTCGTAGTAGGCTTATTATCAATAACTCATAGTTCATTAAGATTAAAGAATTATTAGATGTCACCTGGACCGCTAGAAACTGTTTAAAACATCTAATAATAAACTAAAACTGGTAAATTTAAGAGGATGGTTCAAAAGAATACACAAAAGTATAGGCAGCTGCTTAGTTTCGTATTAGGCTTATTATTTATAACTCGTAGTTCTTTAAGATTAGAGAATTAATAGATGTCACCTAGACCGCTAGAAACTGTTTAAAACATCTAATAATATACTAAAATTAGTAAATTTAAGATGATGCTCCAAAAGAATACACAGAAGTATAGGTGACTGCTTAGTTTCGTAGTATGCATATTATCAATAACTCATAGTTCTTTAAGATTATAGAATTAATAGATGTCACCTGGACCGCTAGAAACTGTCTAAAACGTCTAATAATATACTAAAACTAGTAAATTTAATATGAAGGTTGTTCAAAAGTATAGGTAGCTTCTTAGTTTCGTAGTAGGCTTATTATCTACTACTAATAGTTCTTTAAGATTAGAGAATTATTAGATGTCAACTGGACCGCTAGAAACTGTTTCAAACATCTAATAATATTCTAAAACTGGTAAATTTATGAGGTTGTTTCAAAATAATACACAAAAGTATAGGTAACGGCTTAGTTTAGTAGTAGGATTATTATCAATAACTCATAGTTCAATAAGATTAAAGAATAATATATGTCATCTGGACCGCTAGATATTATTTAAAACATCTAATAGTATTCTAAAACTAGTAAATTTAAAAGGATGGCTCAAAAGAATAGACAAAAGTAAATCTATCTCCTTAGTTTCGTAGTTGGCTTATTATCAATAACATATAGTTCATTAAGATTAGAGAATTAATAGTTGACACTTGGACCGCTAGAAACTGTTTAAAACATCTAATAATATACTAAAACTGGTAAATTTAATAGGATGGTTCAAAATAATACACAAAAGTATAGGTAACGGCTTAGATTTGAAGTAGCCTTTTTATCAATACCTTATAGTTCAGTAAGATTAAAGAATAATATATGTCACCTGGAGAGCTAGATATTATTTAAAACATCTAATAATATTCTAACGCTGGTAAATTTAAGAGGATGGTTCAAAAGAATAGACAAAAGTAAAGCTATCTCCTTAGTTTCCTAGTAGGATTTTATCAATAACTCATAGTTCTTTAAGATTAGAGAATAATAGTTGACACTTGGACCGCTAGAAACTGTTTAAAACATTTAATAATATACTAAAACTGGTAAATTTAAGAGGATGGTTCAAAATTATACACAAAAGTATAGGTAACGGCTTAGTTTCTTAGTGGTCTTATTATCAATACCTCATAGTTCATTAAGATTAAAGAATTAATAGATGTCACCTGGACCGCTAGAAACTGTTTAAAACATCTAATAATAAAATAAAACTGATAAATTTAAGAGGATGGTTCAAAAGAATACATAAAAGTATAGGTAGCTGCTTAGTTTCGTAGTACTTCTTATTATCAATAACTCATAGTTCTTTAAGATAATAGAATTAATAGATGTCACCTGGATAGCTAGAAACTGTTTAAAACATCTAGGAATATACTAAAACTGGTAAATTTAAGAGGATGGTTCAAAAGAATACACAAAAGTATAGGTAACGGCTTAGTTTCGTAATAGGCTTATTATCAATACCTCATAGTTCATTAAGACTAAAGAGTTAATAGATGTCACCTAGTCCGCTAGAAACTGTTTAAAACATCTAATAATAAAATAAAACTGATAATTTTATGAAGATGGTTCAAAAGAATACACAAAAATATAGGTAGCTGCTTAGTTTCATAGTAGGCTTATTATCAAACTCATAGTTCATTAAGATTAAAGAATAATATATGTCACCTGGACCGCTAAGTTTAATATGAAGTTTCAAAAGAATAGACAAAAGTAAAGCTAGCTCCTTAGTTTCGCAAAAGGCTTATTATCAATAACTCATAGTTCTTTAAGATTAGAGAATAATAGTTGACACTTGGACCGCTAGAAACTGTTTAAAACATCTAATAATATTCTAAAACTGGTAAATGTAAGAGGATGGTTCAAAATAATACACAAAAGTATAGGTAACGGCTTAGTTTCGTAGTAGGCTTATTATCAATAACTCATAGTTCATTAAGATTAAAGAATTATTAGATGTCACCAGGACCGCTAGAAACTGTTTAAAACATCTAATAATAAACTAAAACTGGTAAATTTAAGAGGATGGTTCAAGAGAATACACAAAAGTATGGGAAGCTGCTTAGTTTCGTAGTAGGCTTATTATTTATAACTCGTAGTTTTTTAAGATTAGATAATTAATAGATTTCACCTAGACCGCTAGAAACTGTTTAAAACATCTAATAATATAGTAAAACTAGTAAATTTAAGAGGATGCTCCAAAAGAATACACATAAGTATAGGTGACTGCTTAGTTTCGTAGTCTGCTTATTATCAATAACACATAGTTCTTCAAGATTAGAGAATTAATAGATGTCACTTGGACCGCTAGAAACTGTTTAAAATGTCTAATGATATACTAAAACTAGTAAATTTAATATGAAGGTTCAAAAGAATACCCCAAAGTATAGGTAGCTGCTTAGTTTCGTAGTAGGCCTATTTTCAATAACTCATAGTTCTTTAAGATTAGAGAATTAATAGATGCCAACTGGACCGCAAGAAACTGTTTAAAACATCTAATAATAATACTAAAACTAGTAAATTTAAGAGCATGATTCAAAAGAATACACAAAAGTATAGATAGTTGCTTAGTTTCGTAGTAGGCTTATTATCAATAACTCATAGTTCTTTAAGATTAGAGAATTAATAGATGTCACCTGGACCGCTAGAAGCTGTTTAAAACATCTAATAATATTCTAAAACTAGTAAATTTATGAGGATGGTTCAAAAGAATACACAAAAGTATAGGTAACGTCTTAGTTTCGTAGTAGGCTTATTATCAATAACTCATAGTTCAGTAAGATTAAAGAATAATATATGCCACCTGGACAGCTAGATATTCTTTAGAACATCTAATAATATTCTAAAACTGGTAAATTTAAGAGGATGGTTCAAAAGAATAGACAAAAGTAAAGCTATCTCCTTAGTTTCCTAGTAGGATTATTATCAATAACTCATAGTTCTTTAAGATTAGAGAATAATAGTTGACACTTGGACCGCTAGAAACTGTTTAAAACATCTAATAATATACTAAAACTGGTAAATTTAAGAGGATGGTTCAAAATAATACACAAAAGTATAGGTAACGGCTTAGTTTCTTAGTAGGCTTATTATCAATACCTCATAGTTCATTAAGATTAAAGAATTAATAGATGTCACCTGGACAGCTAGAAACTGTTTAAAACATCTAATAATAAAATAAAACTGATAAATTTAAGAGGATGGTTCAAAAGAATACATAAAAGTATAGGTAGCTGCTTAGTTTCGTAGTACACTTATTATCAATAACTCATAGTTCTTTAAGATAATAGAATTAATAGATGTCACCTGGATAGCTAGAAACTGTTTAAAACATCTAATAATAAACTAAAACTGGTAAATTTAAGAGGATGGTTCAAAAGAATACACAAAAGTATAGGCAGCTGCTTATTTTCGTATTAGGCTTATTATTTATAACTCGTAATTCTTTAAGATTAGAGAATTAATAGATGTCACCTAGACCGCTAGAAACTGTTTAAAACATCTAATAATATAGTAAAACTAGTAAATTTAAGAGGATGCTCCAAAAGAATACACAGAAGTATAGGTGACTGCTTAGTTTCGTAGTATGCTTATTATCAATAACTCATAGTTCTTTAAGATTATAGAATTAATAGATGTCACCTGGACCGCTAGAAACTGGTTAAAATATCTAATAATATACTAAAACTAGTAAATCTAATATGAAGGTTCAAAAGAATACCCAAAAGTATAGGTAGCTTCTTAGTTTCGTAGTAGGCTTATTATCTACTACTAATAGTTCTTTAAGATTAGAGAATTATTAGATGTCAACTGGACCGCTAGAAACTGTTTCAAACATCTAATAATATTCTAAAACTGGTAAATTTATGAGGTTGTTTCAAAATAATACACAAAAGTATAGGTAACGGCTTAGTTTAGTAGTAGGATTATTATCAATAACTCATAGTTCAATAAGATTAAAGAATAATATATGTCATCTGGACCGCTAGATATTATTTAAAACATCTATTGTATTCTAAAACTAGTAAATTTAAGAGGATGGCTCAAAAGAATAGACAAAAGTAAATCTATCTCCTTAGTTTCGTAGTTGGCTTATTATCAATAACACATAGTTCATTAAGATTAGAGAATTAATAGTTGACACTTGGACCGCTAGAAACTGTTTAAAACATCTAATAATTTACTAAAACTGGTAAATTTAATAGGATGGTTCAAAATAATACACAAAAGTATAGGTAACGGCTTAGATTTGTAGTAGCCTTATTATCAATACCTTATAGTTCATTAAGAATAAAGAATTAATAGATGTTTCCTGGACCTTAGAAACTATTTAAAACATCTAATAATAAAATAAAACTTGTAAATTTAAGAGGATGCTTTAAAAGAATACACAAAAGTTTAGGTAATGGCTTAGTTTCGTAGTAGGCTTATTATCAATAACTCATAGTT